>NC_053452.1:23027619-23327619 GCF_015227805.2 Hirundo rustica
GACATTTCAATTAATATTAAAAAGGTCAGTTACACCTTCAAAATTAACATA
Source organism: Hirundo rustica (assembly GCF_015227805.2). NCBI lineage: Eukaryota > Metazoa > Chordata > Aves > Passeriformes > Hirundinidae > Hirundo > Hirundo rustica. The sequence goes on from NC_053452.1 coordinate 23,027,671, forward strand.
TATTTACAAGGTGACTGTTTAATGCTGACAGAACATATACTAAATACCAGAGAGCTTTCATTATGCCTGCAATTTAGTTAGCCCTTTAGCCACCTACAGATTGCATTGTCCAAGCACAGCAGCACTACACATTTCATGCATAATTTGTCTTTTCCATGCATACACAGGCATTTTCAAGACTTGTAGGCTTTAAAGTTATGATTTTTCTATACTGGACAATGACACACAGTAAAACAAAGTGTATTTAGAGAATTTACCCTGGCCAGAAGAGCAGGGGCTTAAAACATGCAGAAAAGCAGCACAAGGGAGGGTGCAGTAGCCTACTGCATGTCTCAGTTTTGTCTGAGAGGGCAGGACTTGTCTCAAGGCTAACCCACACCCTTTACTGGGAATACCATGGAAGGCTTTTCACAATGGTCTCATAAAGGGATATCAAATCTACTTCCCACAGCACAACCACAGCCAGTAACAGGCAGTGTATTGCTCCAGCCCAGCCCAAACTGTACACTGGGATGAAAAGTTGTGTCCCCTTGCATCCAACCCAACACTGCTATTGCTGCACAGGCACAAGGGACAGCAGGGAGGGGAGATGGGGGTGACTGTCCCTGGCCATACATACACACATATTCAGTAGCGTGATGGAAGCAGAAAACTTGGCCTTCACTGACTCAGGCTTTAAACTACAAAAATTATTAAACAAAAACAGGCAGAAAACCAGACTGCCATGAAGACGAAATCTTCATTTTGACTGTCAAAAAAAATGCAGAAGCTGCACTAAAATAGCTTTGGTGGCAAAAGCCACACCAGCTCCCCAGCAGAGGACAACAATTAGCATACAGTCACATAGCTGTTGCCGTGAAAAGCAGTGCAGCATGGGCAGAAAAATCCTGCTCATCATTTAATGGAGCTTAGCATGAGCATGGCCAAGGAGAACTCCAGATGAGCCCCAGCCCAGGGTCAGGGAGAGGGAGGCGTCACCCCAGAGCTCCCCAGAGGCAAGGAAGCAGAGCCACGCTGAGCTCAGGGATGTGCTGCCCGTCAGGGATGCAGCTGCCACACAAGCTGGAAGAGGCTCAGCACCTCACAGAACTAAGCTCAGGCTGCTGTTGCAAGAGCAACAAGGAAGCATTGCTCAGACACTGTTTCTTGAGGTAGCACATCCCTCACACTGAAAAGCTTAATACACTTAATGGCCTTGGAATGACCGATAACGTCCCTGTAAGGGTGCCACACATCAGAATTTATTCCACTCCTCACAGATTAATACTCCTATCAGCACCAAGAAACTTCTGCAGAGACGTAACAGCAACCACATGAGGAACTGTGTCAAAATAATTACATGCATTTTTTAAATGTTTTAAGATCCCATGCGAGCACCCGGATGAAGCTGAAATTACAGTAAATTGAGAGAATTTGTAAAAAAACCCCAAAATTTGTTCTTGCAATTTAATTTTAAAGCCCTTCAGAAAGTCAAACCTTCTAGGTAACTATCCTTTAAAAAAAGAAAAAAAATCCCCAAAGTTGGGTCCTTCCACACAAACCAGCTGGCAAAAGGTTTTCAGAGCATTTCTCAGTGAAACCTACTAAATGGAAATGCCTTTTCAGTTCAAGGGAGCTTTCTTCCCAACAAGTAAATATTTTATTATTAAATTAAATTACACACTTATTACAGAATAAGGACAGCAAAGCCAAGAATTAATATGACTGACTACTATATTCTCAGTTCCATTAACTAACCCATATTGACACACCCTAAATTTTAGAATAACGCCACAGAAGGAATTAATCTATTTTTCCCAAAGGCGTTGAGTGGGAATGGGCCTCACGGGTTACAGCCCAACAGAAAAAAAAATTACCTAAATGTGAAAAAAAATGCATCATTCAGAGCACAGGGAAAAGAAATTCTACCAAAAAAAAAAAAAAATTGCTCAATTCTGGTGTTATTTCCCTTTATGTTGGCAGAGATTCTGATGCAATTTTCTAAAGAACCACTGCCTTCTCTCACAGAACGGTTCATTACAGGAAGTAGCACTGATGGACATATATAGAATAAGAGTCAAAAAGCAAACCAGAGTCCACTTCCTCAAAATCCAAGATCATCTTTCCAATGGGAAGAACACTTTCAATATATGCCAAGCCAAAACAAATGTCACTGTAGTTCTCTGACAAGAGCAGCACTGAACTCTTCCATCCACTTTTGGCCACAACCAAAATGACATGAGTGGAATAAATTAAGAACAGGCAAGTAACACAGGTTTCTCCCAGGGCTGAAGGGCTCTGCCTGGGTCCTCATGCACAAGGAGAAGCTGCATGACAAATCATCTGAACCAACACAGAGCAGAAAATGGAAAACTCAGCTAAGGGCAACACCTGAGTCCCATTTTTTACAAAAACTAAATTTCAGCTCAACTTTTTGCCTTTTATGCAATGTCTGCCTTCTGGCTGCTTTCCCTGGTTCCAAATTTTCCCTATTTCAGGTTAAAATAAATGTTTTCATTAAAAAAAAAAAAAAAAAAAAAAAATCACTGTGTATACTGCAAATAAACATGTGTTGTTTACATTTCCTTACTTTGAGCAGGTCACATGACTTCTGATGCAATACTGATCATAATAAGTCCAGGATACCACATCAATATTACTGCATTTTATTTTGACTAAACATCATGGGAAAATTTAGAAACTGTAGATTATGAAGTGCTTTTGAGGGACACAGAGTAGCTAGCTAATGTAATATACTACATAGGGCACAAGCTTTTTTTAAAGCTTCGATATTGCAATAAATCTGAACTACAATATCTGCCTTCACTAAGAAAACATTTTCATCTCAATCCATCAGCAAAGTAATTTAGACAATAAATGGTAGTGACACTTAAGCTTAAGTGAATAACATGGGGATATTTATGCCAAATCTTTCCTTCATGAACCTTGAAATCAAGGACCTAACCCGGATTTGTACAGAAATAAACACGTGTACACATGTACACGGTGTTGGTGCGTCTAGGATTGGCAGAACAACATTTGCAGAAAAAAACATTCATATCACCCTCAAACAGAAAATCAGCAAAATAATAAGGTAGGGTGAAAAAAGTCAATAGCTCTTCCAACTTTACTGCAATTTCATTAAAGAGAGAGCTTTCCTCTTTCCCCCTTCCCAAAGCATGGCCATGACACCCAGCACCAAGTAGCACAAGTCAATGCTAAATTCCAGCACAAAGCAATTCCAACAGCAGCCACTGGGATAACTGAAGGGAAGGAGATTCGTAAACGGCTATCAGGTTTAGACAGAGACAGATGGTGCAGGTAAACACCTTCACTACCCTACACTGTCCTCCTTCCAGAGCAGCTGGTCTCAACTGAAAGGCCAGTTCTTTATGGTTTCCATACTTATCTCAATATTTGCATTATACACAGCAATACCTTACTTCCTGATAAGGGAGACTTAGCTGACAACACCCTGTATTTTAAACAGAGATGCCAGTTCAGAAGAAAAAGCAGAACTTCTCCTCTCAAATTCTCAATAAAGCTATCGATGGCAAACCAAGGCTTACTTACTCATTCTTTACACAGCACCTTAACTTGAAATACATAACCCTTCTTGCTGATGGATTTCAAAAGCTTTTACTACTACACCTGCCACATTTTCTTCCAAAAACAGCCTCCTCCAGGGCTGACAATAATGCCTCATGACCAGCAGGCAAAGTCAGTAGTTAACATGGAAGAAGCCAGGCTTACAGGCAGCCTTAAACATTCACTGTGCAACTCAGGCCAGATGGCTTGTGAATCACCAAGAATAAAACCTTAATCAAAAATTTTGTAGGACAAACTGTAATACAAAAAAAAAAAAAAAAGCATCTCCAGCCAGCTCACAGGAAAACTGGTTCTAGGTGGATGTAGTGCTTCTTCAGACACCTAGGAGTCAGGAAAGGCTTTGCAGTGAGATGGCTTCTTGGAATCAAGAACGGCAAATTGATAAGAATTTCAAAGAAGCCCTTTCCCTTAACCCATACTCCAAGCAGAAACAGCATACTCTCAAGTATCATTTCTGCACTGAAAAGAAAAGGACACCCATCTGAACAGCCATCAGGTGTCTGAAACTGTTCATGAGAAACTGGACTTGTTCAACATCCTAAAAAGAAACACAATGTTTTCCCCTTCTGTGGCCATTAAGATAAACATTGCATGAAAAACCATTAGAGGCACTGGAAATTCTGTTTACCTTACACTCACTTAATTTTAAAAGATTACTGTTTTATCCTATTTTGATATCTATATATGTAAAGAAACATTTGCAGAGAATCAAATAAAGTAACTCCAACCTAATTCACTCTCATCAGACTCAGTCAGCCAAGATACCATAAGATACAGTCACTAAATAAAACATCCCACAAGCAATCCGGCAATAATGCTTTGCCTAAAATGCTTCAGCAATTTATAAAGCACAGTATTGAACCATCTATCTTTAAGTATAGGAGTTTATCATGGTCTTTAAACAATAAAGTAGTGAGGCAAGTCCAATGAACATTTGCTAAGATCAAATGGAGTATGCAAATAGGAAGTTTCATTTAAAAGTTATTCAAAAACATAGGAGCATCTATATTCCTCTTTGAAAAAAAAAGAAACAAAAAAAAAAGGAAACTATGTTCTCTTTTTCTTCTAGCAGCCCAAGATGGAATCAAAACTTCCTCTAAAATAATCATGAGACAAAAGAGACAAAGTTTTATTACAGTTCTGTTATCAAAACAAAGCAAACATTAATTAATCTCACAGCTAGCTCCATTTACTTTCACAAAGCATCTTGAATACTATTTTCAAGGTTTAGTCCCATCTGCAATAATACTACCACCAATAATAATAATAGACATAAATAAACACAGGTAAAGTACAATTTCTTCTGGAGTTAACAACTGGCTTTTATGACGGCCAGACTAAAACATCAGATTTTTACAAATCAAAAGCTTGGGTACATATTATCGCTTATTCTAGTTACAGAAAAACCACAAGACCATGTACTTCACCTGAAACACACAGTGTACTTACAACAAGCCTGAGATCAGATTTTTTCCAGAAAGTACCTGATGCTCTCCCCAAACCTATGCTTTCAATTACCAACTCCAAGCTCATGACATTTTGCTATTCTGGGAGCAGTCAGTTGTCATAGTTTTCTGTGGGACACTCTGGGGTCTTTAGAGAGCTGTTCCACTCCAAAGGGTTGTTGGAAAACTGTTACTCCCAGCCTCACAGGAATAAGCACTTTTATTGCACCTCCAGACCTTATTCACACCAGCCATGTATTTTTCATGTTAAAGTTTGATCCTGTTTCCTATTGCCAGGGCTTTTCAAATCAAGCTAGCCCATCCCTCTGATTTTGATGCCCAAAGCTCTTTCACCTTCCAGATTTTTTCTTTTCTTTTCAGGATAATCCTGAGACATTAATGTCACACAAAAATCTAGGACAGAGTCAGAGATAAAAAGCAGGAAGTCCCGTCTTACACTATAACCACGTGACCAGCCCACCCCTCGACACCTCTCAGGGTCAATGGCACTTTAATCTACCACAGTTATTTTGCTTCTTAAACAATCTACTCAAATTAAATTATTATAATACAGAATAGCAGATTTAATGAGTGCCTGCAAACTCCTACTGAAAAACACACAAATAATATGCAGGTTTTCCTGCATCAAATGTCTATTTGGTAAACAGAGGCAAATAATAATCTTTTTCCTTATTCAGTAAATAAAAATTATAGCATGCAGGCCAATAATATCAACTAGCAATTTTTATTTTCATGCCATATATTTTAGGTGACCAGCTGCACTCTGCATCTGTATTTTCAATTGTTTAAGAGAAAAAGTGACATCTTCATTTGGGAGTACAAAAATCAGGTTGCACATTGAAACATTTTTGTATTTTTTTTTTTTTTTTTTTTGGAACAAAATCCTTTACACACAAAGCCTTCTTTTTGCTTAGGTTTTGCACTGTGCACAAGTAACAGCAGGTTACATAAAACCAAATTTACCATATATTTATGTGTAGGCTTCTGTGAATGCTAGTTTGTGTAAATAAGGCTTGATTATAGCACACAGCTTATGAAAGCATCAGAATAATACGATGCATTACTGATGGCCAGTTTCCTACTTACATTTTCTATGAAGCTAAGCTCCCTTTGGCTTTAGGATCTCAAGCAGCAAATCTCCAGTTTTTAGTAAACACAGTCTGGTGAAAACTTGCTTAAACAAGAAAAAAAAATACTCTAAAGGCAACCCAGTTCTGAAAGCTCATCCTCCAAAAACACTACAGGGATGCAACAGAAAGCATCCCTGCTGCTGGAACAAGAACTCAGGGAGTGTAAATAAAACATCGCATTCACACATCATATTTACACAAGATGTCAGACCAGCAAGCTGCTTCTACAACATGACACCTCACAGGTTAGACTGAAAAAGCACCTTAAAGATTTCTCTTCATGAGAAAATCCTCAACTGTTTCACCCTTGACTAGGCAATGGCTGTAGACAATTCTTTCTCACATGTATTAAGCATACTGAAAAGGGTTTGTTTTTTTTTTTTAAAGTTACCAATTTAATTTTTAGAATTTTAACTGTCAAGAATGGAATACAATTATTACTGTATTTAAAAGTTAACAACTCTTCACATGTAAGACCACAATGCAGGCGAAGCCAATACTTAAAATAACAGAAGGTGATAATTTGCATTTCAAAATTCATCTATCTTGCTTTTCTCTCAATTAGACGAAAACATGGTGATCCACAGGTTTGTGTGTGTGTGTGTGTGTTTCTTTTTTAAACTTATTTATAGAGCAGAATAATGGCCCCCCTGCCAGGCTGGCATTTGCTCAAGTTTCTGTCCATGTAAATTGAATCTGTTACTGGAATTTTCCCCCCTTCAGAATACCAAGGCACATTAACCAAGAGATAAAGAGATACATTGCTGATACTATCAGCCACCAGACAGGTGGATAAAGCAAGGGATTTTTTTGTTAGTTTTTGTGGGGATTTTTTGGACAAATATGTGATAAGAGTTCTCAGGGGGCATGGAGAGCAAAGGGCTGTTTAAACAGAAGTGAATCATTCTCATCTGATCTGCTAATAACTTTGTATTCAGACATCAGCTGCTCAGCACACTTTAAAATGTTCAGAAAATAAAATTACTATAAAGAGGAGGAAAGTTAAAGGAAACAAAACACATAAACCTCACAACAGTCACCTTAGCCATATAAACACAAGAGAAATTCTCAGTTACAAGTGCTTAATTTCTTCTTTAAAAGCAAAGAGTCATTCCTGGCCAAACCCCCCACAGTTTTACTTGGTGTTGAGTTTATATGGTATGATTTATAATCCAACGTTTCCCTTGTGAACTAAAGAAACAACATTTGACTTATCGTAGGTTAACAGCAAGGATTTAGTCTGGCCATTAATCAAAGTATAGCACAGGCACTACTTGTAAGCATCTGCAGACAGCTTTGTTGGTGCCAGAGTTGGTTCAGGAACTTTTGGTTTTTCTAAACTGAGCAGAACTACCCAGCAGCAAAGAGTTACCCCAGCCATACCAACAGATTCAACGGCACCGTAACACACCACAAGAGCACAATTCCTGATGTGCAAATCATCACAAACGAGCCGCATCTTCCGTCTCCAGCTCTTAGGAGAAGTAAAGCAAATTAGGGGCAGCCAGTGCGACAGCAGCATCCATTAATGGTACAATGCCACCTCCCGTCGGCAGCGGGGAAGCGCCACTCCTGCACAGATGTAGGAGCGCTCGTAACTTACGCGCGATGCAAAATGCCAATTGCTATTTCATACTAAACTGATCAAACTGCTCGCAGGGAGCGGGATGCAGCTTTTTAAGCTATTCCCTTCCCTCGTCTTTTTGACACTCCCGCATTTATCATTGTTGCAGTTGTTCTCTTATTTTATATACGCACTGCATAATGTCTGTTTGACACAGGCAGTCAAATTGCATCTCCACTTCTCATAGGACAACAGGAGCTGAACAAGTCCCTGCGCTTCACCAGGGCAGGGATCTGATCACTGTCGCTGTAGCGACACTGCCTTGCTTTACCTTAATGCAAGGTTACGCTGTGGTGTACAGAAAGCCTTAAAACACAAAATCCTAGATCCCACAAGCAAGTTCCACATAGGTGAACCTCTATCCTCCCTTGGCTCCGAAAAGCTTCCACACTAATACATCCTAGCCCATCCAGCAATTAGTTTTCAATACATAAATTGTAGAATTTAGACTTCATGTTTTTCTTCAACAAAGAAAACTTAGTATTTAAATACATCTTCATGCAATTTACTGCCAATCGCTTTATAACTTACACTGTAGAAAAGCAACATCTGAAACCTCAACAACTGAAAAGACACAACTGTTTTAAATACGTTTAAAATTTTAATATAACTCTGCAATACGATTTCCTACCTATTCTAAGCTGAAGCTATCCTGCAATGTGTTTAAATTTCACATTCATCCTCCCCTTCTTCTGCCTCCAAAATTTACTCCTCAAAAATCAATGCAGAAAAACAATTGCAGCCCTGAACTCATTATCTGTTCTCGGTCTCTGATAGCAGACCCTAAAAAACTATGTTTATTGACAGACACGTTCCATTACTTACATACACTGAAAGAGTGCACTAAATTGTTGAAATCAGGTAGCACACAAATTATCATATACAAATCTATTCTATCTCGAACTCTATTAAAAACAAACAGCAAGCTAAACGCAACATTTTTACCAGCCAAGTTCCACTGCATCCTTCAACCAGGAGAAAAAAGGAGAAGGAAGGCTGACAACCCATAGGCAGGGCAACCCAGCATATAATCCTGAAAGCATCAGGAAAATTCAAAACGAGATAAAAACTCACTTTGAGTCACTTATTTTAGCCACCATGTTTTAGTAAGGTAAGAAATCCTAAGACCTGATAAAATTTTGTGAAGATAATTGCTCACCTTTACAAAACTACAGCATTTCCCTCAGCAGGAGGAAAAAAAAAAAAAAAAAAAAAAAAAAAAAAAAAATTGAGAAAAACTTATATTAAAAAGAAACTTAAAAATAATATTATAACCTCAAAACTTCTTCCTAATGTCACTGCCACTTTCACTGCCAACAACACTGCACTGAACTGAAGCACAAATATAATTTCAAAATCATTATTCCAAGAAGCAGCTTGAGGAGCAATGCTTTCATGATAAAGGGGTTCCAAGGACATGGTACACCCCTCAAAATGAAAAAGAAATTTGTCATCCAAATGAAGCTTTTTATTTTTCCCTGTAATACTGGAACCTAGAGAAAGTTTATTAACGTGAATATTTTTTTAACACTGGTCAAAAGTTCTAAAGCAACATTTACCAGCTGCAGTAGCCCTAAGAAGGCTGCTGTAGACTCAGCTACACACCAGTACTGAATCATTCCTCACCACAGAATGGCCCTTGACTCCAAATTTTGTGCTGCTAAGTATTGCCCTCCTACTAAAAATTAACATGTAACAGCTACACTGAAGTACAAGCATGCTTCACAGAGATAACATTAAGATCAAGAAATATGAAAGCAAGGATCATGGAGCAGTACCAACTCATCCACCTTGAATATATCTAATATTTGCATTTGCAAATCCTCACCTTGCAGCTCACCAGTTTCAGACTCACAAAGCAAATGCAGCCTGGGGTAGGGCAGAGAGGGCAGAGAGGAGAGGGCAACTTCAGCAAAAAAAGCCCGGATGGGTACCACACCTGTGCTGCGAGGTGGAAATAATGACGGTGTGGAAAACTTTATTCTTGCATTCGGGGACTTCTAAATATTATTTCAACTGCTCCCTAAACACTTAATTACTGCAGGAGTTGACTGGTTGGGGCTTAGGGGGCAAAAAAAGTCTCTCTTTGGATCCTCATTAAAGTACAGAAAAATTAAGCTTTGACTTTCACAGCTCATTAATGATGACAGGGTGGGAAAAGGCTGCACTTCCATCTTTGCTAGAACTCAACTGGGGAGCGCTTTGTTCGAGGCTGGCTTAGGGAGGCAGGAAAACACCTCTCTCTAACAGGTTGTCACACATGTTGGCAAGCAGGACAACCATCTATTTAACAAACACAGTAATTGCTGGGATTCCCCAATTATCTTGTTCTTGAATGAAAGTGGCATGAGGGTAGAACGAAGGTGTTAGATTAACTTTGATAGGTGAAAAGAATTATTTTCTGTAATACATACCCTTTTGACTTGAGTAGAAAAGATTTTTTTTTTTTTAATTTATCTCAAGAAGTTGACATTCAAAGTTTGTTGAGACCTTACCACCTTTATTCACAGAGACAGTTCCTTGCTGCATTGCACTTGCAGAACAAAAACACAGAACACCTGATGCCAAACTAAATTCAGGACTTCCAGGGCTGGTAACTCTTATCCTAAATTTTTCTAAGCACATTTGCAGACTCTGAGCTTGAGGACTACCTGCATGCCAAGTTGCAAAGCCTGGCCAGACCATGCACTCAGCAGAAAGTTATGCTGGCATTTCAAAGTCGGAATAAAAACGTAGCAATTTCAACTCTAAACGTTGTTTTTATAAATGAACTATGAATTTTTTAAAATATGAAGCTGTACGTGAAACACCTGATTTTTGGCTGTCACTGCCAAAAATCACAGACCACTATATTAGCAGAAAATAAATCTAATAAAGGAAAAGAGGGAAGGCTCAGTTTCAAGTGCCATCCTTGCTATAAAAACCCAAGAGATATTGATTTTATCACCCTCATGATTGATGAAAGAGGTTCTAAGGAAAGAGCTCTCTAAACTATTTCAAAGCCCACTATAGCTCATCAAAAATGTCAGAGGCATCTCTGAGCCTGTTAGGGTTGTATTTTTCAAACCTCCGTGGTTCTCCCTCCACCACCCATGTCCTTTGCATGTATAAATTTTTGTATTTTTAAGGGTCTTAGTGCCACCTTTTCAGTTTCATTTGCTCTTTTCATTTACCAAGAGGTACTCACACACAGGAAATAACTGGAAGAAAACAGAACATTCCTAACTTGCTTAAACAAGACATTCAGTACAATTACACGTTATGGAAATGACATAACAAACACCACCACAGTTCAACAATAAAGCAGTTATGAGCCCTGTAGCTTTTTAAGACATTAAGGAAAAGAAGCAAAGAAAACTCAGATATTGCATGATCTCAAGCTGTATGCTACAGAGACTATATGAGAAAATGAAAGCTGCTAATCTACTTTCCAAGTGAAACATTGTAGGTGATTGCTCTAACCTGGGGCACAGTACATTCTCTCTATGGCATCGTTGTCACAGGAATCTTCAACCTCCCTCCACCTGCTAAAATACGTTAGCTGAATGTGTCCTAAAAACAAAACGACAGGAGAAATCAAAACATTTTTCCCTTCCATTTTCTGCAGAAGTGAACTGTAATTACTCCTTTTGTAGCTAAAAACAGTATCATTAAGAATAATGGCATCATTAAGTACTAGAAGCTATTACTGGGGGTGAATTTGCTGCACTGATAATGAAGCTCTAGACAGGAAATGAAGATACTAATTACAAGATAAAACGCCTACTCAGTTAATTGGAAGCAACAGCGAATAAAAAGAAATGCATTTGCAAAAGTTCCTGACCTCTATCATTCAATAAGATGTTGTTTGGGTTCAAATCGCGGCACACAATTCCTTCTCTATGTAAAGCATCAAGGGCTACCACCATTTCAGCTGCCCATCTTTGAATGCAATCCTCTGGGATATTGAACCTGGAGGTTAGCGCCAATCTTTCATCGAGGTCCTGAAAAATTTGATGTATTTCCTTCTGCCCTGCTCCTGCTATTTTGTCTTCCTCCTCTGGTGCAGTCTTTTTACTTTCAGCTGCTGGTGACATAGAAGAGTCTGCCGCCTCTTTCCTGCTGTCATCCGCTTGACTGGAAAACAGCGGCACTCCTTCCTTCCTTGGCACACCTGTGTCCAAGCTAACCTCGTGAGCACAGGAGAGCGGGTTGGAAACATAGGAACTTTCCTCTTTGATCATCATGTTTGAAGAGCAGGCCCCAAGCTCTTGCAACAGAGGCCCACCTTCTGAAGCACCCACCTCCTGGTCAGAGGTAAAGAGGGACCCAAGGGCTCCCTGAGTGACACTGCTTTGCTCATTTGCTTCCTTGTGGGCAGGATCGCCCACTTCTGGTGCCACATGATTTGGCTCTTGATCAAATGCTTTGCATGGATCTGCAGAATTATTTAATTGCAAGACATCAGGTGTTTCTAACAACTTAACTTCTGACATGTCCCTATCAGATTTTGTAAACTTTGCTGGCCTTGACACGGCTGGCTCCTCTGCTTCATCAGACATGCCAGGTAAGTTTATTAGGAGATCAGGCCTTCCTTCATCAATGCTATTCACATCATCAACAGCAGCATCCTTAAAGGAGATAACTGGCACAGAGTCATTTGAACCCCTGCTCACGGTGTCATGAGCTTTCAGACCCATTTTGCTCTCCAGGGCATCCAAACTTCTGTCATGATCTGGGACGGAAAACAATGGCTTTAAAGGCTCTGATTTCAGGTTATGTAATTTTTCTCCAAACTCAAGCCCCAGGAGCTCACTAGTGCTATCTTTGCTGTCTATCCTGAAGAGCTCCATGGGGCTGTTCTTGGATCTAGTTAACGAGTCCAATATCCTAGTAGGGCTGGCTATTTCCGACTCAGCATCGTCGATGAACAGCTTTCGTTCCTGAGGTGCAATCTGGGAGGTGAAGCTGTCACTGCCAACAACACTGCGCTTCTGCAAGGAACTCCTCTCTTTGGTATGCAGCCCTCCACTCTCTGCTTTAGCCACTGGCTCCTCATTTAGGGAGCCAGAGTCAATTTTTTCCTGCCCGTACTCATTGCACAACGTTAAATAACTAGTGGTGCACTCTTCTTCTGAGCTGGATGGCGAGTCCATCCACTTGGAACTCTCCTGACCATCTTCCTGGATGCTGCTGTCATCCTGAGAGCTTGGTGTCAGGCTGCTCCTCAGTGGGACCACCTTCAGCGTGCTCTCCCCATAGCTTTCTCTGGAATCAGTGCTGCTACCAGTTTCTTTAGGTGTTGGTTGCTCCAGGTAAATTTTAGTTGAACTGGATGTTCTGGATTCAGGAATTTCAAAGCTCTCTTCAGGACTTCTGTTTAGAAACTTACTGACGTAAGACCACAGTTTCCCCCCTGAAAAAAAAAAAAAAAGAGAAAAAAGGGAGGAGATCTCTTAATTTCACTCAAAATAGACATTTTTTTAATGAAACAGGAAAATATCCTCACTGTTACTATACATTCTACCCTTATGTCCACAGAGTTATTTGGATCTGCTACCTCAGCACGAAATAATTACTGGGACCACAACTTGCCTTTCACATAGATTTGTGTTATTACATAAATATTTAAAGAGCTGCATCTGAGATTAAGCTGCTGCTTTTTTGTTTTTAAACTTCAGTAAAGTCTCATTTCAGAGTGTGTCTCAAGTTGCACAGTGGTCACTACTCTCTACCTGCTGCCTCAAAAGAAGCAAAAACTAGAGAAGATTAAATTGTTTAGTGCCCATCACCACTTCTGCCTACACTGAGTAATTCTGTATCACAGCTCTAAACTCATCAGCAACATTAGTGGAAATGAACTGAAAACTAAACAAGTTCAGTAAAGGAAATTACCATATTAGCAGGATATTTATTTTAAGGGTCTGTGTATGTCTTTGAAGAAGTTGGAGTTTTAGTTAAATACTGGTATATTTCTTGCATTAACTTTAGAATTCAAAAAAAGCTGTTTCTGCTTTGCTGCACCACACAAGAATTTATCAATACTTTAAGTTACACAGGCAAACAGCTCCTTCACAGCATCTAAGAAAACTGTATCTCCAAAAATAAGTTACATTTAAAAAAATACAAACTAGGACTTTTCATGTTTCCAAATGCTGCACATATTAAAAAAAAAGTTCACAGATTTCAAAACATAACTTTAGCAAAATAAATCAGGAGTTTACTGTACCTCTTATATGTGCCAAAGAATTTGGCTTAAAGCTAGAAAGTCTCCTTTGATAACTTAGGGAGAAATGCAATGTCAAGACATTTCAGCTTAAAAGCCTGTACAGAAACTCTGGAAAATGCAGGAGTTTGAATAAAATCTTTGTAAAAGAAAAAATAAGCATCCATCCCACTGGGCATCTCCAAAGTTGGTGGGGTTTTTGTTGTTTTGGGGTTTTTTACTTATTTGGATAAAAGAGAGTTTTATATTTTTCCAAAATACATTCTTTATTAGTTTGGGGTTTTTTTAACACTCCCTTTATCGGGCAAAATTCCTTTAAAAAGTACAATAAAAGAAGAAACTATTTATCATTGCCTAGGAACAGATTTTCTATACTCCCAGGTATTTCAAATAAAACTTATCAAAGACAGAAAAACCTTGACACTTTAAAAAATTAATTTGAATAATATAATGTGAAGTTTTCCTGCCCTCCATCCCCCGGCTAAGACAAGACTTGTTTTTCAAGGGGAAAAAAATATCTCACTGGTTGTGGTGAAAGTCAGTATATTAAAAACGCTAAGAGGGAATACTAACAGCTTGAGTCCAACGGTAAAAATGAAAATTTAGGTCTGTTAATCCACCTGGTTTCTGCCATAAGTACAAAGAGAGTGAGCACCAGGTCAGGATGACCCTTGCCACCTTCTAGAATGTGATGAGAAAGGATACCAGGTAAACCAGCAGGAGCAAAGGGAAGCAATGCTCACAGAGAAAGGAACAAGAACTGCTATACTGACCACTGTATGGAATAAGCACTTTAAATTCTTACCCAGATGCGCATTCAAAATATGCACCCCAAAGGGTGCCCTGCCACAGCAGCAAGGCACAGCCCCTGAGTCCCTCCCAGCAGAGCAGCAGCCCCTCAGCCCAGCGAGGCAGGGCAGGGACGCACTCGGAGCCTGCCTGGCCACAAGTGACCCCAGGCCCTGTGTTGGTGCCACCGAGGGCCCTGGCCCTGCCAGAGCTGCCTCACGAGCAGGATTTCACCCCTGTGAGAAGCAGGGAGCCCGTGCAGGCTCTTCAGGGGAGGCCACTTGCTTTAAACACAACACGGCTCCCAGCAGCGCAGCAGGGCAAAGGCACCCTGCCCTCTGAGCCCTGCAGCCTGCGCAGCACTTCAGGATCACTGGGCTTCAGCTGGTTTGGTGAAAACAAAAGTTGTCCATCCCATAATCACCAGTAATTCTTTTCTAACTATATGCTTCTACATTTATTCATATTTTTGCTCTAAAATGGCAGGGAGATAAAAAAAGGAAAAGAGAATGAGAACATACATAATTTTTACATATGTATGAAAGAGGTTATTCTCTTTTTCACGCTTTTATCCATAACAATTAATTTCCTTTAAAATGAAATTACTTCAAGTACTATACTAAAATAACTTTTCCCAGTTTATTAACTAGGCATGGAATTATCCAGGTCTATTTCATACCAAACAATAAAATCTAATTTGAGAACCACATCCTTACTGCATTTAACAAAATGTGATTTAATAAAAAAAAATATATAGTCTCCTCATCCCACCTGCATTAAGATTGATTAGCACAAGCTAAATATTTTCATCTACATATTACTAGTGTTTATTACTTGTGCTTCACAAGCTTCTTATGAAAACACAAATCTCAGGTGTCAAAGCGTGTTCATAGACCATGATCCATGAAGACTCACATAAGATTTTTGGAGCTTTGGGAAGTGCCTGGCACAGCACCACCTCAGCCTCCAGGCACGGTTTTAATGCGTGTACGAGCACCATCGGTGCTTCCTCTGAAGGAAGTTGTAAGGAAAGGTCTTCCTCACAGAGGCCTGCCTTGAGCTTTGACCCAGCGAGGCAGAAAGCTCAAAACCTTCTTCATGTGATCTTTTGTCACATCTTTTTTTCCCTGTGTCATTACTGGACACCAGGTGTGCTTTTACATGTGACAGAACAGCTCTCACTGACCCAAATGTTTTGTACCCCCACACTAAGATATAAAGGGGCTGGGTTGCCCAGCAATATGAAAAATGCAAGAATTATCAGTGCATAACTTAAGTTTTTCACCTATTGACTCGTCAAGCTGCTCTCAGGACAACTCCTATCCTCTGCTCCCTCTGCCTCACTTCATGCAAGATTTCATAAAGCCTCCACTAGATTTGTGCTTCTATTTGCTTTACTGCAGCTTAAAATGGGAGACCCAAGAAAGATTCAGGAAGGAAAAAGAGACATGTTGGGATCAGTACTTCAAAAATACACAGAAGAATCACTGGCAGATTTGAGAGGTTCAATAAACATATTAAAAAAGACAAGAACAAAGAAATCTCTTTATTCTTACGTTGCTCAGGAATTCACCACTGTCCACTTGTGAAAACAGCGAGAACTGCAACAATTCATTCGGTTTTGCAAATCTATTACCTTAGGTTTTCAAAAGGAAGTTGTTCGTTATTAATGACTTGTATTTGAAAAACCACGGTGGAAATGATTACTTACTGCAACTTCAACTTAAGAGTTAAACACAAGTAAACAAAACAAATTATGTCCAAACATGTTAACATACAAATATTTCAAGACTGGCCTCCTGGTCAAGTGGAAATACGTAAATAAATGCCATGCAATAATTGTGTTCTATAGTGAAAAACAACAATTTTATTCCTTTTTGAAAACGTCCAATCCAGGGTCAAACAAAAGTGATATTTGTATCTGCGTATGTAATTATGCCTTTATGAATGACATACTAATAATCTTTCCTCCTCTCCCCATGTGTTGTGTAAGATCAAGAAAACCCATTAGCAAGCCACACTAATATAGTATCAGGAATCTATAAAAACTAAAATTACAGAAATCAATCCAAACAAGTAAGCTTCAGTCACTGTCAAACAGTCCAACAGACCAAATAACTATAAAAGCTACAGTATTAAGCTAAAGTTTATTAGTGTTTAGTACAATTTCAGAACTATATTATAAACGTAATTAATTATTAAGTTGGTTTTCTTCTACCATCAATTGATTCTACAGCCAGCCTAGTTCAATCTTTCTGGTTTTACAAGCACATGAAAATCATCAAGTTCCACATTCTTCTGCAGTTATTCAATGAAAAACTTCTTACCAGTGCCATAGTTGACCACATTTCCAGCATTCTGCAGCTTATACCTCTGTTTCTAGAGGCAGAATCTAAAAAGTTAGTGTCCAAAATAATCAACAGGAAATTCAGCCTAAAGTGACCAAGCTGACTAGGCATCTTTTATGTTCTTTCAAACATTTCTGCAGCTTTTTTATTAATAGCACTTGACGTAGGAACACCAAAAAGAAAAGTACAGAGACTATATATGACAGGATAAAATGAAACCTAAGTGATCAGCAAATTTAGTCTCTTAAGTATGCTTTTGTTCCAGCTGACAAGAAAAATTCATGACTAGTTGGATTTTTCCTCATCCAGTGCTCAGACACTTCCCATTTCAGCTTCACACCCTGAAAGACTAGCTGACTAACGAGACATATTCCAAAATGAATCAATAGCTTTTGCTAGCTTGGCCCACAGGATTATTCCCAAGGATGAAGCACAGCAATTCTCGCAGAAGTGGAATGCAGCTACGAATGCAGCAGTCACTGCATTTAGGAAATCCCAAACAAAGTCAAAGTGAAGAACCCAGGCTTCCAAATAACTGTAATGTGATAGGGAAGAAAAACAGAGTACTGAAAGACATATGCTTGAATTATTCTCCAAAACTGGGCCCAACTCTCTACATCACTGACTAAGAATTTGTGTATGGCCAAGACTTCCAATCCTAAACCATGCACCTCATGAGAATTAATAGCCTTCCTTGCTGGAAAAGGAACAATTTCATGGTTTTCAAAGAATCACTGTCCTCCTTTTGAACAGAGACATACCTAATGGTAAACTTCACCGTGTTAATGCAATGGCTACAAAAAATGAGGCTTGCACAGTTCCTAGGCCAAAAGCAAAGCAGACACACAGGCACTGCCCTGGTAGAACAATATTCCACAGCATCCCAATGGCAGCCACAGTGGAGTTGCAGCTCCACGTGAACGGGAAGCTGAGCTCCTGCCGAATCTCTATCATGACAGCAGTTACAAGCACCAGAGTCCTGTATCTGCAGTCCTGTATTTCCAGTGCTGCTGGTGAATCTCTGCTGCAGAGTTTGCTAGTTTAGGCAAAGCTCCCACTTCCCAATGCACTTGGAGCAAAAGCTATTATTCCAAAGCAGCCTCCTGAAAAAGTCACTTCCCAAGGAGCGTATCACCTTCCCTACATTTTCTGATGGCTGTCAAATACTTACAGCTAGCATTGTCTCCTCTCCTAACAACAAATCCCCAGCTTTGCAAGCCGGAGCGCTACCTCGGTGCTGTCTATCAACTGCTGCGTGCAGCAAGCCTCTGCAGCAGGAAGTTACTTGAGTGCTCTCCAGATTGATAGGAACTCCAGCTTGTTTATGCTTAAAGAGATTTGACAGCTTCTAACAGCCACTTAAACTTTGATGTCCCATGGAAGCCCCCCAGCCTATTTTTGAAGCATCTGTTTCTAAAATTTCTGTAGGTAATAGTGCCAGGAAGAAGCGAGGCCTTATTAACATCAGATTGGCTCTCTCCCACACTAGAACTTGCCAAGTGCTTTCCAACAAAGCTACAAGATAACTTTATGGACTATTGTGCTTCTGATGCATCCTTGACGTCTCTCACTGTCACCAGGAGAAAAATCTCCAAGAGGACCCAAGACCTCACTCACCGACTCTAAGCATGTAACACCATCATGATTTACCGAAACAACCAACCAACCAACCAAAGTCTTCTTGAGTCTGTGGTCAAGCTTGCAGAATTCCATACGTAGCCCAATAGTGCTGCACTTAATAACACAGTTAAAATCTACTATGTACAGGAAACAGTGAGCAGCTTGGCAAACATATATTGTCCATTCATAACATTAAAACCTCTGAATTTGCTACAAAACGAGGCACTGCCCATTTAATTTAGTATTTTACCTTTCAAACTCACAGTGGTGTAGCTAACGTACCTAACATCGTAAATCAGCACCACTTACAAATTTGACTGGCACAATCTCCTTTCTTATTGGAATACAATTACTTGGAGTATAAATATTTAAAGCATTCATAAGTCATGAAATAAAATATCAAAATACTTATTTAAAATGTACTGTCTTAGAAATTTTTGCCCTTTTCCAACACCAACTACAAGCACCTTCTCTAGTCATATCTGGTCTGAGACAGATGGACAAGATTTTAAGACAGGTTTGTCTATAGGGATTCCTGGTATTATTATCCTTGTAATTTAAAGAATGAGTACTACAACATAAGACTGATCTGATCAAGATCGTCATCAGTGGGTTGAGCAAGACTAGTCTGCATATAGTGCAGCATAATTTTAACCCAATTTTTATTTATTCTTTATTCACACAGAGTTAGAAGCCTTTCTCCTGAATCACTTTTCAGCACCAGTCTCATAGGAGGGTGAGGTGCAGTGGCCATTGCCCAGTTCAGGATTTGGGATAAGGACCTACACCTGCAACACATTTATTGAATACATTCTCCAGGAATTTACCCATCACTGTGTACCCCAGCTACCCGTCTTTACAACTGAATATATCACTCTTCCTCTCCCTTTGCATGTGCTGAGCCCAGACAGTAGGTTCATGAAAATGGAAGAGCTCTGATCATGCAATATGTCTATTTTTCTCCCTGTTACCACAATAAAATTAACACTTCCTGAAGATTGTCTTTGTCAACTGCTCACATTAGGCCTTCCTTAGAATTTCTTGTTCTTACATCTGACCACTTCTCTCATGAAATCCCGCTACTACTTCACTCACTTTTCCATCTGTCTGAAGGAAAATCATTCTTCCTAAAGAGAAGAGCAAAACAGTAGGACTTCAGAAACTGCAGAAATATTAGGAAGTTTTTTTAAATTATGTAATTATGCTAGCCTTAAGGGCAGCTGGTCTCTGGCAAGGGTTGTGGGTGGGGGCTTTTTGTTTCATTTGGGGTTTCTTTGGTTGTGGGTTTTTAAAAATACTTTTTCCCCAAACAAAATGTAACAGCTTATGTGGAGATTGCAGCTTAGGTGAGAATCCCCCAATTATCTTGTGTATTATTATATACACACACCTCAAGAAAAAGTGCTGCACTGTACAGAGCAGCACTGTAAACTCCCAAGATCACCATCAGGCACTGCTGCAATGTGAGGTTTTTCTTCCTGCATCAGTGCTCACGGCAAAACCAAGCCACACATTGCAGAAACATTCATTCCTGTTGCAAAGCTAACTTTAACTGGCCTCATATGACAATTTGTTCATGAAAAAGCCAAAATCTAAGTTATTAGGGGAAAAAAGGAAATAATATTCCCGGTAATAAAATTATCTTCTCTATCAGTCAGCTTAGTTCCTATCACCCACTCTGAGTTATTAACATTTCCAAAAAAAATAACTATTAGCAATCCCAAAATTTATATTCTGCACTCATTCTAAACAAATATGGGTAATTACATTTAGGAAATATTTAAATCCAGGTGTTAGACAAAAAAATCAAAATGTAATTATTTTGTGCCACCTGTTCCCTGTACATTTAACAGGAATTTTATAAATAGTTTGAAGGCACAACTCTGTGGTTCTGCTTTGAACTCCTGTGTGATGCCACTAGCTATTTTTTTAAAAATCCAGATCAGTGCAATATTAACCAACAGGAAAATGTTCTTGGTTTCAGCAGAGCTATCAAATTCTTGTGCAAATACCTGTCATTTTAACTAAAAGATGCTAAAAAGATTTACTTGCCAAAGTTTATGAAAGTAGCCGAAGACTTTATCTCTGAGAGATAAATGTAAATAATGCAGATAGTTGTTGCAGTCAAAGCACTCCCTCTCCTGTAGAAAATAAACAGTTGGAATCTTTCAATACTGCTACAATTCAAGCAACCCACCAGGATTTGAGGCCATTTGAAGCAGGAATCAGATCCACCGCAGAATGAGAGGCGAAAAGGGGGAGGGACGGAGGAACAGAGTGGGGTGTCTTACATGACATCTCTCTGGCACACTCAAAATATTTTAACTGGATGTATGAGATTAATTTGACAATGAAGTGCACCATCGATTAAAACTGAAAACCTTTGACTCTTTGCAACAATATGCTTAAAGGAGAGACAAACCTTCTGCGTGCTGCAGCACGAGGAAGACAGACTCCTCGGAGATGATGTACTTGTGCAGACACACCATGTTGGGCACGCAGCGGGGGATGATGGTCGTTCTGCTCCTGCTGCACTCACTACTTTTCCTTAGACCCTGACAGAGAACAAAAAGGTCAGTTGTACCCTCAGTTGCCTTTGGAGCCTGCTGTGCTCTGTGTTTATCAACCAAACTAATCTATCCGAGTTACTCTGGGCTTCAGAGAAACCACTCATCTGCTGCTCTATGCCCCTCGGTCCCCCGAGGCTGTGCTGATGGCATCTGGCGCGTTTCCAGAGAACAGAAGATGGCACAAAGCTGCCATTAAAATCAATTACATGGGTCAATGTTTTTATTAGAATCTCTCTCAAACTAAGTCATCAGGATGACACTCACTTATTTCCCTGTGACCCTCTTCTAAAATTTTATTTTTGCGTGTGACCAAAAGACACTATTAAAAAAATTCAATTCGAGTCCTAAAGACAAAAGAATGCCTTAGCCTCACAGGTAATCCTCTCATTTCCATTTTAGTTTACTAAAGAGAGCAACCACCTCAATAAAAAGGAAAGGAAAGGATTAGTCTCCTTGAGAGGCAATGATTTTTGGGAGGCAGCGCAGGGATGAAGTTGCCAGAAGTGAAAAAATTGATGTGGGAGGGTGGAAGGGAGGGGAGAGAGAAAGAGAAAAAAATTTATGTCAATAGTGTGACCTATTACAATATTGATAAACATAGGCAGTTACATGGGAAATTCAATGTTACCCTATCTGCCAGTAGCTAATGTGAGGTTCTAATATACAATATTCACAAATGAACCTTTATGAGAAACAAACAGGTTTGCTGTATCCTGCGCACACAATTTCAAAGGCCGATGTACAAAGTTAAGGTGGGTTGTAAGCCAGATCTTACAAAATGTTAACAAGTAATTAAAGCTTCATGTTTGGGACACAGCTTTTTTTCCATCATTCCTGCCACTAGCAGTGGAATTCATATCAAGGAGAGGCTGAAGTAAGTGGCCACAGAAACAATACTCGTAACTAAACTAATTCTCAGCATCACAGATGCTCTAAGCATATTGGGGTCTTGATCTGAACACTTTCTGAAACATAAAAGAGTAATGCAAAAAATTTTACTCTGACTAAGTAACTGTTCATAAACGTAATGGGTTAGTAACATTAAACCCAGTTATCTCAGAGTATTTATGTAAAACATAAAGAAACAAATTTGAAGTAGGCCAGTTGCACATTTCATCCAGAACCCACATTGGCCAGCAGGATATTGGCCAGCTAAAAAAGACCAGACACAAAATGCAGTGAATTTGCTTGGATTAAGGAGAATTTTCACCTTTGTCAGAAGCCCTGAGCCACCAGGGCTTTAGAGGCGTTTTAAGCAGCACATTAAATGTGTGATTCTTTACCAAAGCTCGCAAAGGTGTTGGCCTCAATAACCAGAGGCATCTCAGGTGACTAAACCAGCACATCTGAGCACTAGGGATGTTAGACAGAAAGGAAAGGAATGCAAGCAAACACTGACAAAAGGAATTCCAGGGCACTTAATATGTATTACCATAATAACAATATATTACAGGGATACCTCTAAAAATTACATACAAATTGATCTTTGTGTGGTGGCGTAATTTAGGAGGCCTTATAATAAAAGATTATTAACAAATAATAAAATATTTTACCCACCTTCAATATAAAAGTCTGCTGTGTTCTAGTGTCCATTACAAGCAAAACCTAAGCAAGAAGTAATCAGAATTTATTTAAGATTGACACAAGTAAGCTAACAAACACAGTTCTTAAATCTAATGTTGAATATTCTTACAAAGAAAGTGATATAATCAATTTAAAAATTAAACCCCTGCAGCATACAGATTTGACAAGCAGTCTTTTTTTTTTTTTTTTTTCAGTGAAAAAAAAAAAAATTACTGAAGATACAGTTCTTTAAAATTAGGGTAACAACAAAAAAAAAATAGGATTTTCTAAGAGGAAAAAGTGTGGATGGGTTTGCTGCAGAGAGAAGAACACCTAGAGCTGCAAAGAGCATCTCTGTTAGCAGTGCGTCACCTCTACTGAGAGCCTTTTAAACACAGCAAAGAGAGAAGCACTACACAGCAACTACACTCTAAGCAAGCTCCATGTGTTTATGTGCTGAAAACAAAACAAACAGAAAGATATATGTGTGTATTCATTTAGGAAACTGCGTCTTTATAAAGCTGGAACCCTCTGCCTTTAAGTCACTGTGCTCGGGAATTAAGTGTTTCCAAAGTCTAAGAACACAGATGTGCTTGAAAAGCACCAGCTGCATGACAGCCACACCAGCAGCACAAGCACAAGCGCAGCCCAGCTCTAGGAACAAGAGTGTGCCCTCATTGTTTATTTACAGCAGACATTGTAAGCTTCCAGTATAAATATTCACGGCTACACCAAAACATTTAGGCTGCAAAATCAAACTGCTGAAGGGCTCCTTTCCCACGCCAGCACTGGGGTTACCTAGCACTGGGTTTAACAGACAAGATGCAGCAACTCCGAGTGAACAGCAAGGCGCAGTGAAGCTCACGTCAGCTTGCATCCAAAAAGGATTCTTGCAGAGCCATGGCACGTCAGGAGCAACACGGCTTCATCAGGTGGCCGAAGGAGAACACCACACAGCCTCCCTCAGCTCCCTGCTGTGAGGGGCAGCAATGCAGCCGTGCTCTGCTCTCTCAGGATGGCAGCATTCAAAGCCTACTTCTCTTCCCACCGCATCTCAAACACGGCGAGAACTGAAGTCTTTTCTAATCATTTCTCTCTCACCGTATTTCACCAAAACAAATGAAGTCACAGACTCTTCCCCATTTCAAAGAACTCCTCTTTTTTGTTAGGGTTGCAGACAATTTTAAAAATTTTTCTGTATCTTTGGGGGGAAAAGAAAATTAATAGAAGTCGATGCTACTGAGATTATTTTGACAAAGGAATGATACACAGTTTCCATGTCAAGGGCACAGTAAGGAAAGGCAAATATTCCCAGACTCTTGAGTTTGCCAAACAACTTTCTGGGTGTCTTACATAGGGCTTCCAGAAACAGTGGAAACCAACTCAATAAATAACAACTGTAAAACTGGTTTTGTTATCCTTGCTTAACCAAAAGGTGTAAAAATTAAAATTACAGCAAAACCCAAAACCACACAAACCAACCAAAGAAAATCAACTGAGGAAGAGAAAAATAAAAGCCATTTTAACAGAGGTGCCAAAAGAAGACAAAAATGGTTTGGAAACACCCATGTGTTTACAATCACTCTCCTTCCTCTTCTCCCAAGTTTGTTTGCAACTAGACACTGTTCACATTGAGGCAATAAATACGAGAACATATGTGATTTTTTTTTTAAATGTGCCCTTTGACTGTCAATATCTCCCAAACAGGTGTTGGCTAAATGATTATAAATTGGCCTCTGGATACACCTCTTCAACTGAGCCATACAGGACTGGCGATAATATAATTAGACCTAAAAACATCAGGCTGGTGAATGCTTTCCATCTGTTTGGCAATAATGTTTAGTTAACAATAGTCTTTAAAAGAAGCACCTTCAACTTCAGTTCTTAAAGTTATTTATAGGGCCATTCTTAACACACCAGCACTCTTGCTAACAAGAGCTTTAGCCACTTGGAAATTATTAGCCATACGGCTGTATACGAAAAGGAATGGCAGCATTTAACATCTGCATCTCTCCAGATTTACAAGCATCAACCTCATTTAAAGTCATTTCTTAATGAACAGTTCCGTGGTCTGTATTAATATTATAGTTGCATGCACAAAGATCATAAGGAGCCAAACATTTTTTTAATACCAACAGTAGGCCAATCAGTAATGAAGCTGTCAGCATAAAGGACAGAATAATAGCTTCTTTAACCCTCAAACAGGGTTTGTTCATTTGTAGAGTAGAAGACACCAATTTAAAAACTGCTCATGGGTTTGCTCACCTTTATAAAGACAAAAATCTAATTTGGTACTAATTTGATACAATTGTCTTTCCAATAAAAGGCTCCTAAAGCCATCTTTTATTCCATGATAAAACAACTGCTATAACTAAAACTGTCATGAAATAATTACCTTTGATAGCATACCTTATTGCACAAATACAATTAATGTATTCCTCCCTTTCATTTTTCACACTTGCTTATCAGCACTGTATTAGCATATGGTGCAACAGAAGAGATTACAGAGCCCTCTCCCCATAAGTTGAGGCACAGAACCACGACCACTAACGCCAATAAAACAGACAGCGGGTCCCTGTAGGGTAACTTCATCTGCCGTTATATTGCAGCATCAACACGAAAGCAGCAGCTCCAGTTTTATGCTTGCAATAACAACAACCCTGTGCCTTTGAGGTTAACCACCTACATGGACTACCCAGTCCAACCAACCAGCTCCTTTCTTTTTGCTTCCCTCTGAGCCTCCTACTTTCCCCAAGCGGCAAACACCTCATTTACAGTTCCACTTCATTTGAGGGGCAATTATTTCTTTGTTGATTCTGTACCAACTTTTGGCAAGACTGTCTACTTCAAAAGTGACTCCAAGAAGCCCAGGAAGAGCCTTGGAAGTAACTTCAGAAATTCGTGTACTGATGGTCCATTTGGCCCTGGCGGACTGCAGACTTTACGTGGGCCCACCAAATCAAAAACTTGTTTCAAGGGAAAGCAGACTGCATGCATTATTACAAAGACGTGGTTTAACCAGATTCTCTTAAATAATTAAAGGACAACAGGACTGGGTAAGTCACTATCAGAAAGCTATTTCAGGAAGGGATAAGTCCAGGAAAGAAAGGGTCACAAGTATATTTGCTTGACTTTTTATCACTCACCCAGTGCAGAGAAAGGTCAGCAGCTCTTGGATGCATTACAACACTGCTGCAGAAGGGCACAACTGACCCAGGTGCCAACTTACTCTCCTCATCTCATGCTTATAGACAGCAAGTCCACCAAGTCTCCTCTTTGCATTCCTTCACACCTCTCTCCTGTGGCAAAAGTGGTTTTGTAATTCCAAGATTCCTTTTTTTAAAACGCAAAGTGACATCATCCCTAAAGGCACGATGGGACAAAACAGGATTCCACAGAGCATTCCCTAGGACAGAACTCTGCTATTCTTCAGAGCAGATCACACAGAGATGCTGGCATTATCGTAGGCTGCTTCTAGCCCACATGAGCCAACAGAACCTCTTCCACCATCTAAGTTGTAACATTTAACATCTCTGAACAACGAGCTGTTGGCTGGAACGTTCAGAGAGGAGGGAGAAGAAGGCACAGCAGGGCACTCCTGGGCACTGAGCAACTAGACTGTGACACAAAAGGAGACAAGGCAAAATCCTATTTGTAACACTAATGGACGAGCAGAGTCCAGGTCCACGTATCACGCTGGCTCTTACGGCTGTGTTGCTTACTCGTTCTTTCGCTGTTTTTTTGCACTGATGACAACCTCAATACAGCCGAAAACACTGACAAACAAATAAATATCTAATGCAAATAAGTGTCTTCAGCAGCACAGATATCCTAATTTTGTACAAGCACTGGAGCACTCAGGAACATCCCAAAACACAAGTGAACAGAGCAGCACCACATGACAGTGCCTTAGTAAACTGCAGATATCAATACCCCTCCAAACCACCAAATAGGATTTCTTACTTGTGAATTCTTTTTTTCTTTTCCTAAGTCAAGGGTTAATTCTGATGCTGACAGCAGCTACTTAAAAAAATTAGCTTCTTAGATTTGATTTACAGTGTATCCAGCAGCTTAGAGGAAAATAAATTAAATTCAATTCAATATAGTAGGTACAATTAATTGGAGAAAAATAAAATAAAACCTGCTGAGTAAATAACCACAGTCTAGCTTTAAGAAAACAGTTGATTTTAAGATCCTTTAAATGCACAGAAATTAGCAAATGTTTCGGCATGCTAATTTTTTTTAATTAAAAGATATTTCTGCAGTAAAAGCTCTTTCATATGCACTACTGATTCTTCATCAAACGTTAAGTTTTCAACTTAACACCAGTATAGCCGGTGGCAGCCTGAAGGTTTACCATCTGCTGCCACCCAAAGTCACGGTGGCCACCTTCAGAACATATGCATCAAAGCCCTGAGATAAGAGACTGAAGGAATACTGCAGAAGTCAGCATAAGGGGGAGCACAGACCCAGGGGCAGGCAACAGGCAAGTCACCAGGAAAAAAGAGCGTGGTGAACCAGCAGCCACCCCAGCGAGCACCCAGCCAAGGTCACGGGGGACAGCGCTGGGAGAGGCGAGGGCTGCTCTGAGCCGCACTGCTCTCCTCTCCTCTCCTCTCCTCTCCTCTCCTCTCCTCTCCTCTCCTCTCCTCTCCTCTCCTCTCCTCTCCTCTCCTCTCCTCTCCTCTCCTCTCCTCTCCTCTCCTCTCCCTCTCCCTCTCCCTCTCCCTCTCCCTCTCCCGCCAGTGGCTGTAACACTAACACACAAATCCCGTCACGCTGCAGACATTCGCTTCCCCACTTCCCCTTCCTTTTCTGGGATATTTTTCCACCCCCTCCCTTCTCCCCTGCCCAGCATCTCGATACTGACTTTTTTCCCAGTTTCTGTTCTTTCAGGACATAGCACAGACCATACCTGTGCTTTTTATTTACTAAAGCAGTTTTTAACACTAATCAAAACAAACACGTCAACACATTTGCTTACAAAAATGTGACTTTAAGTTCACTGACACAAGAGAAAAATAGCTCGTGCCTGATCAAAGACAATGGAATAAAATCTCTTACTGCACTACTAGACAGCTAGAAAGGTTTTCAAGACAAACCACAGCTAAGGGGTTACTTTAAAACCAGCTCCATTTTTGTTATTAAATTGCTGCTTTACACTGAAAATACAACATGTAAATATTGTCACCAGTGGGCCATCTATTAACTCTGGCCCTTATCTGCTCAACAAATGTACCCTTATCATAGGATAGATACTCCAGCAAAAGTCTACAGACTTGAAAATGTATCAGATGATCATCTAGGATTCTTTTTCTTGTGTTTACCCCACCAGCTGGAAAATGGTGTACTGACAGATGACAAGGAACGAGACAAGTCATCCACCTGATCCCTGGCACCAGTATTTGGGACTGCAAGAAAACCTCAGCCGGGGCTGGAGCTCAGCTTGGTGCTGCACTCAGGACACGGCTGTGATGATGGGCAGGAGCAGGGGTGCAATTCCCTCCTGCTCTCCTCAGCTGTGCCGGCTGTCACAAGGCTACCAGGATTAAAAGATCTACTTAACACAGATTTATTCTTGTCACTTTTCAGATTACACCACCCGGACTCTCACTCATCTCGCTCTGTTGTTACAGAAAGAGATTACATTTGGCTAATATGTATGAAAAATGTGATTTGTCCTTATCCTTGTACCTGTGCAATATGAATTATCTTCAGTTTGCAATTATTCCTCCTTTCAAATCGTTATTCTAAGGAACTTACAGCCTGTATATTCTATGACTTGGAATGATAGTGTACTTATAAGACAAACGGGGCAGCTTTAAATAATGAAAATGCTAAGAAAGCAGCATAAATTCAAATTTGAATTTTTAAATACTTTGACTTGGTTGGTAACAGAGAAGAAAGTCCATCTTCTTAAAGTAAACTAAAAACTGGCCAATAAATTACAAATGGCAAAATATTAACCTAGAAAATATATCTGGCAGGTTTTACTAGTGAAAGCATTTTATAATATGAAATGCCACTGGCATCCCAGAATAATTGCCTGGCACAAATTGTGTACTAAGCATCTTAGTAACAGTTAGGAAGACAAACTTAAATAATTTTGGCTTAAAAGAAACTATTAATATTTTATATCTTTCTGAAGGCCAGAAGACATAGAGTACAGGCATGAAGAATGTTCAACAATACAATTTCTTTTTTCTAAAGGCAAGGGCAAGGGCAAAATTTGCATTACTCAACCAAATCTCACCCAAGTCAAAAGAAATTTTAGGGAGACAAACAAGAAAGAAGGTGGAGAGAAACTAAGTGTTACAACAACAAACACTCAGAAATGTTCAGATTTGCATAAATGGAATGATTTCAGGAAAACAAGCAGCAGGTGTTTGGGGGCAGGGAAGAAGGGACAGGACACTTTCTAGCTGGCAGAGATACTATGTTCTAAAGTTGAGCAAGCTTTTTTACTTGGGGCTTGAAACCTGACAGTAGTTTAAGAATAATCCCACAGCAGTAGAGAAAGGAAGGTAGTGAGCCAAGAAATCAGTTTTGACAATAACTCTGTAGTTGGTTTGATTTTGTAGGACTTGGCAAGCCACTTAAGAAGCCAAAAGGTTATCAAAACATAAAACCAGCTCTTAAGAGTTCATTTGTATGAATAGTTACTATTATTACTCAAATTCAGATTTTCAACATCTTTGCCACTGCTATTTTCCATTATGCCCTGTTTTAGGTACATTCCAGCTCCCTTTCCCCCACACCTCCTAGGCACACACAGCCACTCATTCCAATCCGTAAAATGATCTAAGGATGCTCGAGTGAGCACACCTGAGAGCCAGGGGAGAGAAAACATCTGCTACGGTCAACTTGGCTTCACAGCTGCAACAGTCTTTAATCTCACCTCCCAGTAAAAGGCTGAATATTTAAGTTCCTAACAAATACTAACAGGGCATAGTTAGCTATGTCTGTTATTCATGCACAACAACACACATGCTGCCATAAGAAGGGCCTATTCCTTCTACCCCTCTGATTAAATTTCATTAGAACGAGCCATAACCTGTTTGAATTCAACTCCGGGTCTGCAGATTATGCACGTGAAGTTGACGTATATTCTACATATTTCTGCTTTTCGGCACTTTCTCTCATTAAGCAGATGAGTAGTAATCACACTTTATAAATAATTAGTAATATTAATTTGGTTCTCCTGTGTATTTTTAAAGTCACTTCACCAAAATGTACAGTCACCAGAGGCAGGACTTCTCAGGACACCCTGGGAGACAAAAAAACCCCAAAAACCCTATATTCACAACAAAGAGAATTGCTTCCATTTCCTAAAAAGCGTTATCCATCTCAGAAACTTCAGAAATAATTTCACCACAAAGCCCTGATGAGAGTATGTGATTTTATTAGGTTTCATAATAAAGCTTAACAAACAGTGTATCGAGCAACAAGCTCAAATGCACGGGGACAGCTGGGGAAGAACTGAACACAGCCAGCGCCAGTACTGAGAGTGTGCCTTGATGGGCGACCAGGGGAGGGGATAGAAGAGACATAAAAGACAGCCATTGGTTACAGAGGCATAGTTATTACTTAATGCATTCTGCTTTCAAGATGAATCTTTAAACTGAATGAATCTAAATAACAGAAGGTTCTAAAGAATAAGAAATTGGGTTTGAAACAGCATTGTGAAGGTATCCAGCAGCCCCATAACAAAGTCGTTTCTTTAGGGGCCCGTTGTAGCTTCAAAGGAAAGATTTGCCTAGGGCAGAAACTCAGCACAGAACCTGCAACCTTGATTTTTAATTAGGCAAATTTTGAAAGCAAAACTCTTCCCTATTCCAAAAAAAAAGTAGTTTTCTACTTAAAGGTACATGAGCTGATAAAATAATTGATCATTTGTAGCTGGTGATAACAACAGCTACAATATTTAGGTATTTGTTTTCAATGCAGTACCTCTGGTAACATTAATAAGAGCTTTGCTGCCCAAACAGCAACATCCCACATTCCACAACGTTTGCAGGACAAAAGCCACCTTGACTATTAGATTACACTTCTTTTTTCAGAACCCTACTTACAGGCAAGCTCTTCACATATTAAACATATAAAATACCTGCAAACACCACCTCGTTAACTTTTGACACCATGAAGTGAGCAAACAGAGCAGCAGAACTCAAAAAATAGAAAAAAAAAAAAAAAAACCAAACACAACAACACCTTCCTCAAGCAAAAGGTAAGTCCCCTTTGGTCTACTAGAATAGTCAGATTTATACTACAGCCTTTGCATGAGAGTAAAAGCAGAAGGATGGGAGGCAAGACAGATACGGGCATTCTTCCTTGAATTTTCACAATAATTCAAGGAGTTCAGTAACTTAAATTAGTAGTAACTCAGTAATGCTAAGATCTCTATCTCTCTCAGATTTAGCAGAAAAGAGTCAAGGCAACAAAAATTATTGAGGTGACAAGGAAGGTGAAAGAGCAGACAGGGAAAAGAAAGATTGCATGTTCGGAATAAACCAGGCTAAAATTAAATATGAAATCATGCTGCCTAATCTAAAATAGTTTGAAAAACCCCGAGTTTCAGGTAGCAACAAGCATTTTGTCCGTGAAAATGAAGCCAATTCAAAACACTTGAAGAGGCTTCAAAAGAAGAACAAAGAGTGACATTACTCTAAGGGAAAGCACTGAACCTTTCAGCATTTGAATGAGGGAAGGTTAACAGCTGGTTTTCTCGAGGCAGCACGGTAGCAGGCAGACACCACTCTGGGCTTCAGCAGTGGGAGAACAAGTCTGCGAACTAACCAACACCGTTTTTAAGTCAGTGTGTTTAAGCCAGTCTTGCACAGGGTCAGTCAAGCCAGCAGCTACAACGCCAGTGGCTCATTACTGTAACCCACACACCCATTTTCTGCTGAAACCAAAGCAGCTATCTTAGGATTAGAATGGAAGATTATTTTCAGGCAAAACTCTGCGTGGTGCTGAATCAGTTACAGCCTTGTGCCCAAAAGTATCTTCAATGCTGGCCCTGAAAATCAAAATCCGTTTTCAGGAACAAGCAGGCCATGTCATCTACTCGGCTACAGCAAGGATACTTACACATTGATTGGATTTCTCCATGCTGTGAGCTTTAGGGCACATGGAAGCAGAGTAGGAGGGAAATGACAGCGATGGTGAGGAAGGAAGGGAGGTGGTTTGCATTTTGTGTACGCGTTATAAAACCAAATAAAATATTCTCTGGGCTTAGAGCAGGTTTTCGTTTCCCTCACAAGTTTACGAACACCTAGACATATATGCTAAAAAGCAGCATACTCAGAACAAGGCTAAGACTGTGACGAGAGAATCTGGAAGTAGGAACGCAGAGTACAAAGACACCTGAAAGAACCCAGCTCCCTTTGCTACACAATAATTAAACATGAACTCTGAGCCCTAGGATACTGTTTACACAGGAGCATATTCCAGCTGTATGCACAGGCCTGCTACTCCTTGTATGCATCTCCAGCTCTGAGAATCTTGGGGCTCTGTAATCATTAGAACCCTGATTTTCCCCAGCTGTGCTTCAAAGATCTGGACACATTCATCTCACACTTGGGACGCTTACTGAAACTGCTCACAGAGAGCTAAGGAGTCCTGGTACCACCAAGGACTGCAAAAGCTTCATTCTCATCAAGCATCTTTTCCAGTAGCTGTCCATCAGCAGTACACAAGAATGGAGATACTGAGAAAGTCTTTCTTGATCCACTTCCAACATTTCTGCGGGCTCACTCTGTCAGAATAATTCACAAAATCCATGCACATTGCATCCATTTAGTGGCTACTAATTTAGTTAGCACCTACTAACACGTGCTACAGATAGGTGGTCCTTCCAACATATCTCTCTGACATGTATAAAGAGTGGAATACAGGCTAAATTCTGTACTTACAACTGAGGAAAGAAGACTATATGAAGTCAGAGCTTAGAAAACCTTGTGTGCTATAAAAACAACCTTACTTAATATATACAGCCCTCTAAGGAGAAGTTATCAACTTATGCACACAATTACAACGAAACAAAGAAAAACAAAAACCAGTCCCAACAGCTAGGTTCAGTCCAACAAGAAAAAGAAACCAAGAAATACAGACCTCAAGGGATGAGCCACAGGTTTTTGATGCACGTTACAAATGCATAAATTGACCGTGCATCAGTAGCTCGTGCACAGACCAGGGACTACATAAGGAACTATCAAAAGGCACAAGGGATTTGGCATAGCAAAAAGGAAACGAGCCGTTACAGTCTGCATTAGCCACTGTCACACTGCTGAATAATGCATCATCTTAAAAGTATTTGGTAAGGTGGTAACTAATCAGCATTATCAAAACAACACAACAATTCTTCTGGTCTCTTAATTAGGCTTGCAAAAAAAAAAAATTCCGTATGGTCCTTTACTGTTTACAGACAGGAATTATCCTGGGATTTTGGAAGACATTATTTGCATGACTCAAAAATAAGCTTGGCTTCACTGAATCTCTGTCTTGGCAAGGGATTTCAATTCTGAATTCTCGGGGAAGGAGAACAGTCGTGTGTGTCCCCAGTTCCCATTTCAAGTAAGAGTTCAAAAGTAAGAATTTCTACCCTTCTATATTTCCAGTATCCACCAGATTGTTCAACTGAAAACACATCAACTTGTCCTTACCCCAGAACAGCAACCATGATTTTATTTTTGAAAAACAGGCCTCACCCTATTGAATGCTACCAAACATGTACCTTATTCTTCAGCTCAAATACATTTTGCATGACCTTACATGAATTGCTTAGATAAAAGCCTTTTTTTCTTCTACTTCTGTTATTTTAAAGTGCAGATGCATTTGAGTCATTTTCCCCTTTTGTTTCATATCCTTAAGATCCACAGCTTCAAAGACAAAATGTCAGCATGCAGTCGATTTATGACTGAATTCTTGAAGAGACACTGAAGAATTACCTTGTCAATCACCCCAAGGACTCTGAAGGTCTTCAGTTCCTCGGCAGGGCTCCTTAGGTTCCAAGAGGGCCTTGAACTTAGTGATCCTGGAGGCTAATGGAAGATATCAAAGATTACACATCAATCAGGGTGGTACTTGAAGGAAGACTGCCTGCTGAAGCAAATGCCAGGCCGAAGGAAACTAAATTTATCATAAATCAGAGAGACTGAAGATGAAAGGAGAAGTTTTCTGTTTGTCCTTAGTGGGGGGAAAAAAAAAACAACAACTTGCAAGTAAATAAAAGTCAAGATAACACTGAAAATAAAAATTTAAAAAAGAAAAAAGCAATGAATTTTTATATTTTCCATGCTTAATGGAACCCAGCAATTGATTACTTAGTTCTTACCACATGATAATAATCAATCAAAGCCTTACAGGTATTCTGGGTACAAAATAATTCAGAGATCACTGAGGAGGAGAAAGCAAATTAGAGGCTTTTTAAGCCTGAAGAACATAAAATGCAGAATTATAAACAGGGTTCTCTTGCTCTCTGGTGGGCTTTATGAAATCCTCTTAATAATAAGGTGCACAACAGAAACTATTCCTAAAGCTACCTTAGAAAAAATTAGCTAGCTACGTATCATTAATCTAGAAATTAACACTACAGCAAGAAAATTGGCAGGTGCTAACCATTCAAGTAGTTAATATGCTAATATACATAGATGTTTGTCCATACTATGTTTTTTAGTTTCTCAGAGCAAACTCAAAGCTTGCCATGTCACAGGGGGGAACAACGTTTCAGCTGGAAGTCTTTTGGGACAAAGATCAACCTTTTAAGCATCCCATACACCTCTGGCATGTGAACAAATATTTTCAGCAGTTTCTAGCTGCCAACTGAGAGAATTCATTAGATCTCCCTCCAAAAATTCAACGTGTAGCTTCTAGTAGAGCCAAAGACCTGTATCTCTTCCTCACAAATAAGGTAACTTCATTTGCAGCGCTGCTGAATGCCAAACTCCTTTTAAGCATAACCTGGCCTCCCCAAGTAGATTTCTATCACACAAAGGTGCAAGGGAAGAGGAAGGTCAGCATTCTGAAGCAATATGTAACAGCTGTGTCACAAGGGAAAATGGTTGGTAAGCATATTTGCTGTGGATGAAATGCCTATCAGGAAAAATCAGAATTTTTTCCCTTGTGATGAGAAACTCCAAAATCCTGAACTAGGCAGAGCAATTTCCTGCCCCCCTATTTTTCCCCCCTTCAGGCATCCTTACTGTACTATCCAACACAACTCCTCAAAGCCTTCCCCAAAACTGGACCCATTCACTCAACAACATTCTCTCCTTCCAAATTCCTTCCTGCAAATCAGTACTTATTTAAGTACTGATTGCACACAAAATCCGAAAGAAAAGGCCATAAATACACGTTCAAAAAGCTTGGAGAAAAGTGAGCTCTTCTAGGCTCAGTGTTTAGGAGTTTATTAGTTATCTTCATTTTTTTTTTGCCTGGATCTGCTAATTGTTTTGTCACACAAACCCTGCCAAGCAGAAATACCAACAGAGTTAAGAGAAAACAACCCAGATTCGACAATCTAAAACTAAAGGCTTTAACAGGAAGAAGACTAAAAAAAAAGAAAACACTACATGAACTTTTTTCTCCAAACCTAATTTTGGTTCCAGCAAGCTGTTGAAAGTATTTTGAAAGTGAGCAATTTTTCTGCAATAATGAAATACTTCCTTTGAAACAAAGAGTTGTGCTAACACAGTTTATTCATGACAAGATTTCAAAAGCATTCTAAGGAATACATTTAAAGGAAGAGAACATTTCCTAATCCTCTAGACTACTATAGAAGATTTTCACTTCTATCTCCTTGCTATTACATTTTATAATCATTCCTCAATAATCATGCTTTTAAAATGATCTCCTATGAATAACATTTCAACCATGAATTAAGTTCATACATCTCTACAGAAGTTAATAGTTGTCTAATAATGCTATACAATCAGATTCCTGCACCCATCCTGTCCAAAGAGCCAAAAAACCCCAGTATATATATTTTAGGTCCTTCTCTAAAATGTGGCCAGTGGTGGCACAGTTGGTAATACTGTGTATACACACCAGTTTTTATGTGTGTGCTCTACAGTCATTTCTTACTTTAAAGGGATTTACAATCACATCCACAGCTCCCAGCAGGCTCTCCATTTTTATCAGTTTTGCTCTTTACAGTACTTTGGTTTCACTGTTTCAAAGTCTAATAGAAGAGCCCAATGATGGGGAGGCATCACATTCTGCTGTGAAACAGGCTGGAAGCAAACTCTAAATTCCCAGAACAATTCCCAAAACTACAGCAATTAAGCACTCTATGAAACAGCCTGCTCCTCTGAATAGAGTAAAAATCCAAGCTCAGCATCTAGGCAACAATAAGAAAAATAACTAAAAACCCTCCCTCTCATCAAAAAACAGAGGAACAAAAAAAAAAAAAAAATACAGGAAGGAGGATAACAAAAAAAAAATCAAAAGCTTCATTTGCCTTTAGAAATGAAACAAATATTCTGAACAAAGTGTCAGGCTACCTCAGCCTGCAGAAGGCCTTCGGCAGCCTGTCCAACTGCTCAGCATGCTGCTCAGGTATCCCAGGATCTTCTCTGTTGTGGTCAGGCCATCTCTATTTCCAGACTACACTCCGGGCTGCACAGCTGGATTTATCCAGAGTTAGGATAGGCATCGCCAGTTCCCCTCCCACCATCGCCTTTTACCACGTGTAAATTTCAAGTAGAAAAGGCTGATGCTGACTGTGATGCTCCTGCAAAGACCCAGCAGCCTGTGGCCACTTCTTGCCTTTGGAAAACTCTGGTTTTGCAAGCTACACAAGGAATGTGGCAATAGCTCTTGCCTCAGCTTTGGCATCACTGCCAGCAGGTGGAAGAGCAGACAGAGACGCAGGAGTACCAGCCAGGTAAGAGAAAGGGCATTTCATATTAACCTCACTTAAGGCAAGAGCACTATCCCTAGCCCAGGGACACAAACACCATTTGATGGGAAATCATAGGATATCCTGAGCTGGAAGGGACCCACAAAGATCCAGCTCCTGGCCTTGCACAGGGAAACTCCAAAAACCATACCACGTGTGCATCTCAGGCTGGGGGCACCCCAGCATCTGTGGTGGGGGTTTCTTGCACCTCTTTACTTCCTGGGATGCAGTGAAACATGAGGAATGGTAGAGTGCTGCCCCTTCCTTGGTTGCTCAAAGCAGTCCACGTGCTCAAGCCAGTGATGCCCCTCACACTGGACTCTCAAAGCTTCCCCAGCACAACTGCTATTTTCCCTGGATTTCCCTCTAATTAAATATTTGATCTTTATTTTCCTCTCTTCATTCTTTCACCCAGAAAGCTCTGCTAATTTAACTGCCAATGCTGCCACCTCTGACATCAGTCACCACAGATCCCCGGGATAAGAAAAGAGAACTTTCATGAACATCAGTGCAGATCTGCACATCAAACTGCAATTTCCCCTTGCCATTCAGAGGTCTGAGTCTGATGATTTCAGTAACTGTCTACCTGCAGCATAGCCAGATCTTCACTTGCAGCAAGAAGACGCCTTGTTTTGATGCAGATACACTGGTATCTGCCCCATGGGTGTGACAGTGCTTCCAGCTCTCCTGGTCTGGCAAACATCCTGGCTCCTTCCTCTCTCTCCACCAGGAGAAAATCAGGTTGGATTTCTGCCTGCATCTGAACCAGACAGAACTACAGAGTGCTTCAGAAGGCCCTCAGTGAGCACCAGTTGGGGAATGCACCTTTCCTGAAGCTGGGACACACCTTGGATGGGATCCTGGAAGTTGAGACTGAATCTCTTCTTTTATGCTATATTTATATCTCACAGAACTACAGCAGTGCATTT
Source organism: Hirundo rustica (assembly GCF_015227805.2). Taxonomy (NCBI): domain Eukaryota; kingdom Metazoa; phylum Chordata; class Aves; order Passeriformes; family Hirundinidae; genus Hirundo; species Hirundo rustica. The sequence continues at coordinate 23,065,403 of NC_053452.1, forward strand.
TCTTTATACTTCATATAATTTTCATGCACGTTTAATGAGAATTTTAGGAAGATATCTTATGGAAACCACAAAGACTGCTTCTTCTGTTTGGGCATCAGGCTTGTATGTACCTCTTGTTACTAAATTGCTTTGAAAATCAAAAATAATTGACAATTTAAAAGACAACCATTTTCATATCGGTGCAAAAAGAAACAGCTCTGAATACATAGTTAGGTGTAGTAAGTAGGATCAGAACTAATTTTAAAGAGGGAAAAAAATATGCTTTATAAAATCTACCAAAGTTAAAATGGCCCCACAGCCTGTCCAAGCAGCTGTGCTGGGCTTTGCAGCTGACAGCTATGCAAGACTGCAGTTTTCTAATGGTCAATCCAGTGGGATTCAGAGGCTGTTGCTGCAGCTCCCACTCCAGCTTGGAGATGGCTCCCCAGAGATGCTACTTAAAAAGGGGCAGAGGAGAAAACGCAGCTTGAGAATCTGCAAAATCAGCCAGCGCTGCTCTTACACAGCGCTCTGCAGCACTTGTCCCAGAGACGGTCCTTGAGGGTGCTGTGCTACACCAAAAGAGGAAGAAAAGGACAGCATTTGCTGCAGTTTGTTTTTCCAGAAGGTCCACACACCTGTTTAAAGCTCCAGAAGCTGTCTCCACATCTCCTACTCTTATGGGTCACAGCAAGGTTTTTCTCAATGTTTACAAGACACTCAGATGAGTTCCCAGCCCAAGGTCACACTTGCGTCAGTTCCTTGTGTTTCTTTTAAGCCCTTCACCTAAACCCTTTCTTTAACAATGCCAAGGATTCTCCAAACACCACCTTCTCGTGTTCCCCTCTTCACAGCTTGCACTTGCAAGCAACAGGGTGGTTGCTGGGGATGCTATCCTTGAGAGCTACTGCTGAAAAGTAACAAAGTAGTTGTTCTTTATTTGGTTTCCATGACATCAATGACAATTTTGCTTCTCAGCTCTCAAATACCAGACTTTTGCCGCTTCAGGGAAATCTGGTCCTGGAAGAGGCAAGGGCCTGGCATCCCCAGCCATGAAAGAATGTCTGAGTTCCACCTGCCCGGGCCCCCAGAGAAAAGCCAGCCTCTGTGCTTTACCTTCACGTGCTGTTCAGATGGCCAAGGGGAAGCTTGGGGCACACTGAATGGGCACAGTCTTCTGAGACTGCTGCAGGTGGCTCAGCACACGGCTGGCATCCCAAGCCTTTGGGAGACAGGACAGGCTGAGAAGTGCAGGACAGTAACTGAACCTGCACTTCTGAGCTTACCCCTTCCCTTGCTGGACAGTTCTCTGGCCTGGTGGAGGAGAAGGAAATAAAATTCCATGTGTAAGAAGGACAGGTCAGCCGAGTTCTGATGCTGATGTCCATGACTGCTCCTTTTAAGGGTACAATAGGAAACCCAAAGCCACCTACAGCAGACAGGGGTGACAAAGCTGCTCTGCCCGGTGACACCAGGTCATGAACAAGAGAGAGCACTTTGCCCTAAATGCCCACACCCACTTACTAGCCAGACCTCTCCCTCCAAGGTGCAAGGTTCCAGCACCCCCCCTGCCCATGAACCCTGCCCACCCCCCTTCACTGAACCATTCTTTCTGTAACAAAACTGCACTCTGCCAGTCCTAACATCTAACCTTGCCCATCAGGGACTTAATGTCTTTTGGAGAAGGACACAAAGTTCCTGCAAGTTGCCACTGGTATCTGCCAAGCATCACACTATATATAGATGCAGGCTCTTTTAACGCACTTATCACTGTCCATATGGGATGGAATAATTCATGCAAACTCCAATACAAACTATCTTGGGCAGTAAAAATAATAAGCAGTAACTAAGGTGCAAGAGTTCAGGTCTGCTTAGCAACCAACGTGCAGGGACAGTCACATTCCTCCTTTTCCTTAATACATTAAGCAAAAGCACAGAGCATGCCAATTCTTTGTGGTCCCTACCACCACCCTCACAATAACTTTGGGAGTTAAGTCCTTCTCCCAGATAACTTTCAGCTATGAACAAGAGATAAGCTCTTCCTCACCACAACCATCATGACCCATAAACACCATCTGCCCTCAGTATCAGCAAATTCCAAAGTTCTAGGATAAATGTAAAATTTATGCATTATGAAGATCAGCAAATAAAGGACATTAAAATACATGTACAAACCTAGAAAAAAAAGAAGGCTAAATCGTGGCTGCATGGCCTTTTTTTTGTAAACAGGACAATCAGCCAGGTGCAACACTGCACAAAAAAAGATTTGCCATAATTTGTCAATTTTGAGTTTCAGCACAGAAGGAAAACGGTTTTTTATTCTATCTGCTTTTTTTTTCTTGTCTTATCCCAATTAAATCTGCTTTTCCTTGGATCTGAAAAGAAGGCATGTCTTATTCAGTACAGCATAAAAGAGGAAATACTTTACCTCTCAAGTTCACACAGAAAAATGCAACCTATTTCTTCCTCCTTCCCAACCACAGTTAGTTTCTAAACTTATAAAAAGGCGAAAATAGGTTGTTCGTGGATTTTTTTCTCTTGTTCTTCGGTTTCCAAACACACTGAGGATTCAATTCAATATAGCTTCTTCCCCATTTTCAGGGGTGTTTGACCCAAAGAAAGAATACCTAGTAGGAGTTCGTATCTGTCCAAAATATTAAATTGTTCAAAGTACAGTTCATAGCAACAGCAAGACTCCAAGCCTCACAAAATATATCCCATTTGGAACATCCTCAAAATTGTACTTGTGGGCTCTCAACATGAAAAAATCTACCCTTAAAAAATCAGTGTCTTTGCTTTTTAAAATTACTTATTAGATAGGAACCTTTTAGAAGGCTTCCAATTTTTGCAGCAGTTGTCTCCTTAAAGCATTTTTAGATCTGTGCAAAGTAAGAAGCAATAATCTTCTACCCCTTTTGTTATCCCTTGATATCAGAGAGTCCGGAACTTTGTAGCTTTTATACTTACTGCAATAGGGCATTCATTGACAATAACACAGTTTAACATGACTGCAGTAGAAGTCTAAAGTAGAAATAGACAAATCCCAAAGGAACTGTTTAAGGAAGGGCGAGTTAGATATTTATTGAGGGTACCTTAGAGCAAGCTTTGTTTGTCTTTTGTACAAGCACAGATAAGAGCATTCTGCTCAAGAAAGTAAAAATTAACACAGAAACTTCTCAATGATCAAGAAGGAGCTGATCTCACAAGCATAACCAAGAGAGACATCTGAAAGGATTAGGAAGAACCTTTGCTCTATTAAGAACCTGTTCTGTGGAAAATTAATCTGATCCCCTCTACCTTGTGCTTGACTCATAGTGATACATCACTATGTGCTAGGCTAAAGAAACCAAAAGGTATCTCACTCCCTACAGGACAGACTAACATCCTCATGGAAAAGTCAAATGAAATATTACATTCCAGTATGGGGTTTTTTGTGGTTCCCACGAGCAGTAGGAAAGCATGTGAAAAGCAGTCCTGTATTAAACCAAGCACTCCTTGTAACATTATGAAGAATCAGAAAGAATGGCAACTTAACAGAAACACAACATCAAAATACTCCTCGGGCCTCCCAAAAGAGAAATTCCAGACAGCTTTCGAACCTTAAGCTTGAATATGCTTTGCTACATAATTATACCAAATTCTGAAAAAATTTAATTCAGAAAAATATTACTTAAAGCCTACCATAGAAACAGACGCATCTTCAGAGGTTTTATGGTAGAGACTGGAAATTTTTTCAGCACGCATAAGGTATTCTGCAGTCTTCCTTTTCACTGCTTCTCGACGAGTTGGGCTTGATTCACCTCAATGGAGGAAAAAAAAAGTTATGTTTTCTATAAAGAGGGAGGTACTAAGTAATCAAAGCACACTACTTTGATTCTACATTTTTGATTTCCTTTGGGTTATTCATAATCGAACTTAAAGATATGCATCTTCTAAAAATCCTGTACTGTGATCTCAGAGTTCTACAAAAATAACAAAGCAAGCCTTGCTATAGACTAAGGTAAATAAAAAGCCTTTCCTAATATTTCCATGATTTTGTATATGTTCCTATGGTAACATAATTAAGAACTGAAACAAACCGCTGATCCAAACCCTGTATTCCAAAAAGCAAAATCAATTAGGAAAGACAGAATAAGATGTTTACAACAAAACAACAAACTTATTTTTCCCTCAGGTTTCCCGTATGGACACTCCTAATTATACATGAAGTCTAGAAATGCTATTAAAATCAAGAAGGCAACTGAGAAGAGACGCTAAGAACTCCTGCTCACACCTTTTCAATGCTAGGCATTTCCAGCCTCTTGTCTTGGGGTAACATGGAAAGAAAGCAATAAGCACTTGCACCAACTACTTCACTTTCCAGATGGCTAAACGACCATTGTATGACTTCTTATCTACCCAAACTCTTGGTGAGAGCCATATGATACCACACAAATTCTGAATTCACCCTGAAGCTTTCAGTTTGGTTTAGGCATGCACATCCTGAGCGATATATTGCTGTGACAGACTCAACCTGTGATGGCAACACCCAACCAGTCAAATGCCAAGCACATACAAGACTGTGAGACACAACTGCAATAATAGAGAAATGAGATTATTATGCTAAAAAAAAGACAGAGACAACTGTCCCAGAAGAAGACTGAAGGACAGCAAAGACTTGATCTGGCCCTGATAGTCTCTCCTAGCCCTAACTGAGGCCATCCAAGGCTTGCAGAAACAAAGACTTGGCTGTGACACGCTCTGCACTGCCAGGTGCCAGCCAGCACCTCTCAAACCAATGCTCAGACAGGGCAAGGAACTGCAAGGGTATCTGTCCAACAGCTACTGCACATGAAAGACAAGGCAAGGAACAGGAGAGGCAATAAATTAAACACACAAATACACAAAGCCCAACCAACAGCAGATAACATTAACGAAGACTTGAACTGGTAAGACACTGATCACCCGGCCATGAAAGGATCCCGAATGTAACCTTGAAGGAGTTCAACCAGAAACTTTGTAACTGATAAGAAAAAAAAAAAAAAAAAAAGCATTACTGCGGGTTATCACGAACAAGTCTCATAAAAAAGGGCAAGCTTATTATGGAATTTCTGACAGAGAACTTACTGTGTGAATGTTTGCATTCAGAAATTACTGTGGGAGGTTTTCAGGGGGCAATTGTGGCAATGCGTAAGATGCTGGGAGATTTTCAAGGGCAGAATTAAAGGTAGGGGTCAAGGTGGATTGTTTTAAAACAGAAATTCCCATTCGTTTCATACCATGACTAGAGACTACTCACACAGAACCATCATACCCAGACTCCATCAAAAGTAAGCAGAAGAGACTTTGGGTCTACTCCAAGTTCTGATCTCTTGTAAATTTTACTGCCCACCTCAGAGCAAGAGGGAAAAGCGATTGCCCCCTCCTTGGATATAGAAGCAAGACTGCTCTGCAAAAGCCTTTGTCTACATTTAGCTTGAGACAGACAGAAATCCAGTGCACCTTCAGCATACAATATTATGGATATTTATCAATATCTCATTAATTTCTCTCATTCTAAAGACCATGGGGAATCTTGGTAAAAAGTTCCCTGGATAAGACTGCCATCTAGGATTAAAAAAAAATAACATTGCTCAACTCTTTGAAGTTGAAGTTGGCATTATTAATGGAGAACAGATACACAGTATTTTTTTCTTATAAGTGTGTGTTGCAATTTCCTAAAACACCTTGCTTGCTAACTCTTGCTTTCATCTGCGCACGAAGTGTTAAAGCACCGTGAAACTTCCTCGTGCCAACGCACAGGTGAGCGCCCACGTTCTCTCAGACACATCAAGCGGCAGCCGCTCAGGGAAAACAAGGCATCTGCACAGCAACAGCAAACTCTTCAGCCAGCATCTCCTCCAAGCAGGCTGCTAGAAAACTGCTAGGTTAGTGGCTGAGGCTATCATAAAAGTCAAGCTTACTGCTTAATTGTTAGTTACCTGTATTTCGTTTGGATGTTTCTTGCTTTTTTCCAGTGCTTCAGTAATTTTACAGTAATTAACAAAAATCACCTAGGATGTCCCCTTAGAGCTGTCTTCGTTCTCCCTACTTTCACGAGACATTCATTTCAGTTTTCCTTCTACTTTTCCTTCCCAAGTAATTTGTTAAATAACCTTTGCAAACTGTTCCTCATTAAAATCTTCAGCCATAAAAAAGGGTGTGGATTCACAAAATAACATGTATTCAAGTTTTTGCCCCATATTTGTGGATAAGATCATTAACAGTTCAGTCTCTGAATACTTTAACAGGTGGATGATTGAGAATTAGGTTTATGGAAATAGGATTTGGGCTTTTTATTTTTTCACTAGTTTAACCAAGAAAATGTAAAAAGAAACAGCATTGCAATACAAATTCCGATTTAAACAGCCAATATCTCACAAAAATCTGTAAATAAATATAGGATATAAATTTAATAAACAAATAAATGCTACTTAAAAAGCCTCAAACACAGAGAGTAACAATAAAGACCCCATTAAGCTAAAAATAATTTTAGCATTTATGCCAAATTCGAGGTCATAGAACTGTTCACTTAAAACCAAATAAATCACTAAAACAGAGAACAAATCCTAAACTAGAGCAAATCCTTGTATCTGACAGATGTCAAAGCTGTGATTCAGACTTCATGGATTTTTCTTAAATGCAATGTTACATTTTGCCATGAAATATTGCGTTCAGTTATTCCAAATGTGTATTTTCAAAGGCATCAATTTTATTTTATAATAAATTAGGAATAATCATTTATTCTCAGTTAAGAACTTTTGATTTAAATATTGTGTGAGCATATTGAGCTCCTACTTCCACTCTGTGGTTAGCCCACAATAATCTAAAGAGATATCTCACTAATTACAATTTAAACTTGAAAGGCATTTTTCTTTAAATGGCAGCAAACAGGAAATGTTTAAACTGTGTCAAAGCCTTTGATGAATCTTTACAACTGTTCATAAAAGATCATCCTGCTTAAAATAATATTGATTTTTCATTCATTTTCCCAGATACTAGAAGATTTATGTTGCATCTGATCAGGATCAAAGCTTCTCCCCCCTCCTGATCACTGGGATTAAATCAGCAATGTCATTTTACACTTTTAAAAACTACACTGCTAAAGCAAGATATAAAAGTGCAGCAAGGCTGATCATAGAGACCTTAGAATAAAAACCCCTCAAGATTCCCCGTCTCTCCTTCTCCCTCTGCGTTTGTTAGGGAGCAGCTGTGCCTCACACAGATTCACATGAATGAAAATATTAAGGCGAGAAACCACCCACTTAGTTTATTTTCCATATGACTTTCCTGTAATTATTTTGTAAACTGTTCACACAACAATATATAAAAACATCTGCAAAAACAGGTAATTAATGTGTCAAGCCAAACTAATGCATTTTTTATGGTGTCCATGCTTCGTCAACTGTAATTATAACTCTTTTTAAGCAAATGATGATGTGTTTGTTGCAATGTGCAAGTGGTTATTTTAGATGCTCTGTTTACTATTACTGCAAACAGAATATAAAAACTCTAGAGCTACTTTGTTGCACATACAAGCCTTCATCCACACACACAAGCACAAGCAGGCTGATCCCTCATTTTCCAAAGGCTTTGCCTATTTCAAAAGAAATAAAAATATCTTAAAATGAAAATTGGCTTTGGAAAGGCTGACCAGGCCACCCGCTGACCAAAGTAACAGTAAGCCAGAACATTAGGACAGCAGCCAATGATTTAAAATTTGTTCTTTAATTTGTTTTTCTAAAGACAGCTCAGCTACAATGTATTTACAAGATGGATATTCCTAACAACATTCAAACGATTTTGAGGGTTTGATAGAGGAAAACCACAAATATCGGAATAATTGTGCCATTGAGTTCTTCTGTGACTTGTCTGATTGTTTGCCCACAGCGCACTGATTTGCATGAAAAACAAAAAGAAGCAGCACTTCCACAATGCACAGCAGTGGCATCTGGAAAACTAGCAGAATTTTTTCCCGTCTTCTGCTCAGAGTCTTCACTCACACTTGGTGGTTCCTCAGAAGAGGACACACCTTTGAGAGATCAGCTAACCTCATGCTCAAGTGTTCAGCTCAGTTAACTGCTTATTCACACATCAAATCTTCTGTAATTCTATCATACAAGAAAATTACTTATGTTTAGGTAGTAACAGCAAAAAGCTATTGAAAGGGGGCCATATTCAATAAACTTAGACAAATAAAAAAACATTGATCAGTAAAGACTCTGAATCCGTCCTTCTTCCTCAAATAATCTGGGACACTACAAAGAGAACACATCTAAGATGCACAAAGGCGTTGTCAAACTTGCTCTGGTGTGTAACTATTCTCCTCCAAGGATCCAGGATGTAGTCATGGTGAAGATCTGTTTATCTCTGGATGATAAAGATAGCTCTAGCTGCCACTTGCTACTAACACATACAAAAAAAAAAAAGAAATAATAATAAAAAAAAATCAGTAAGTCATGATATGTAGCACCCATCCAGGAACTCCAGATATCTCTTCCTTTCTTTGTGCCCGACCAGTTCCAAACCCCTCTTACCCTTAGGGCGGTAAGAGGTTTTCCTCCGCAAGAGTTAATCTGCCAGGGCAACACAGGTGCACTCCCTACCCGAGTAGGTGCTTGGCCAGGACAGGGATATTTTCACAGAAAAAGTAAGGCCATAAACTTAGTATTACCTGTCCCAATCCTCTGTGACCTCCTCTTCCTGCTTTTCTCTCAGACTTACTAAAAATATATGTGGGCTGCCTTCCTTTAAAGAAGATATCAGAAGAGATTTGTTCCAGGAAGGAATATCCTCTTGCAGAACAAGCTACAAGGAACTTGTGCGAGACTGCCTGTTGTGCCAGCCCTAAACTCCACGTTCTTAACAATTTAAACGGTAAAACTTTCTCTAAATACTGAAATCTTCAATGAAACATTTATAATTGCCAAATCTAACAGCTATAATACCATTTTTTATTTTTAAAAGTTTTTTTATCTTCTTCACAGTCTTCCTGCACATATCACCCAGCTGGATTGCTGAATTTTTCAAAGAATTGCTCTCTATAAAAATGCAAGGGAGTAAGCCTTAAAAGATTTATTTCTTCTCACAATGAAAAGAGGTTTAGCAGCACCTTCCTTATTAGTGGGTAGCCCAGCTGTTATTTTTGCCTAATTGGTTCAAGAGGACCTCTGTTCTTCTTAGGGCAAACACTTCTTACATCATGTGAAGCAGACTCCTTTGTCCATATTAGCCAAACAAAAGCTCAGGCACACCGTAAGTGACAATGCGACTCATAATCCAGCACAGGTTTGTGATGACTTTGGAGACTGTTTTATAACCCCAAAATTTATTTCAGGAAGGGGAAAAGCTGCTGATTTTGGAACGAGTCTCCACCAACTTTCACAGGAGGGTGGGTAACCTTTAATTTTCAAACAATTACTTAAGTGAAATGTGGCAGGTGCTGGGGTAGACAGATACTGCAGCATTAAGGAAAGAGCTATAGATTTTAGCAGCAGGTGGGGGTTTGGAATTGTGAAATAAGACCACTACCTCATCAGCTCTAGTATGCTTTACATTATATTAACGGCGAGTTCCTTTGAGGCGCTGATCAAATTCTGCAGCTGAAAAAAAACTGTAAATACTAAAAAACAAGACAAAAGTTAAGCCCATCATGATAAAACAACTCGATCTTTTTTTTTTTTTTTCCTTAACATTCTGAGAGAGCTGAAATTTATGAAGATGCAACACCTATATCAGAACCATTCTTTCTTGCTTTTCTGAAGATTTGGGACTGTACTGCATTCTATCAGCCAAGAAGAAAAGCCACTTAAAAGTTAAACCTTTCACACTAAAGTTACAAATTTGTAACAGTGAGTGAAGACCTACAAATTCTTCTTCCAGCTTTCCAGTGTGCTGGTAACTATTACGTCCATATGTTACACACATCATCTTCACTGCAGGTTGCCTGAGGTCCTTAGAGATCTACATTTCCTATGAAGTTACCAGTTCTGTAGAAAACCTATGGCTACACACCTGTTGTGTAAATGTCTAGGTAAACATCTCTCTAAGGGGAAAAAAAAAAAAATGTTGGCATATTTGCCAAAGCTAAGCTTACACAGAAGAATGGTGGGAGTGAAATGTGTTTGACTGACCAGTAAAACAGGAGTCAATAACTGAAGATAAGAAATGGAACTTGCCAGAAAGGTTAACCAACAAACATCTGCTTCTAGAGAAACTCTTGTGTTAAATACACAAGGTGATGGTAGCTTTTCATATGCATGTGCAACTACCTGGAAAAAAATGAAATGAATGGTCACAGCACCCAGCATTTCAGGAAGGAAAGTCTTAACTTCCCATCCAACTGCTAATACTTGTAAGTCTTGACTGTAAGGTATTTCACCAAAATAAGACTTAATATGACAAATATTCTTGAACATTCTTCTGTTGAACTACTTCAGAAGGCAATAAACCCTCTAAGTGTTTCAAGACAGAAGGACAAACAATGACATTCTAGCACAGAGGAGGGAACAAAATGGTGAGAGCAGCAGCACGTCCTCCAACACAAGCACCATGGGAACAGGGAAAGAGCACTGAGTCAGAGCAAAGAAGTTATACAGACCACCACCATGGGAGAGAGGAAATTTCCAAGTTCTCTGCACTCCTCCTTCTTGACTAAAAGGACAAGTTCAAATTAGAATTAGCATGCACAATCATTGCTTGCTTCAGAGCAGAGTGAACCCAGGCACACAGACCCCTACCCCTTCAAATAAGAACAGTTTGCAGCAAAGTACCGCAGGGGGGAAGAAAAGAAGAAGGCAGACTAAAAAACCCAATTATGATATTCATAAATCCTGACAGTCTAATACTACTCATATTTATGTATTAAATACAATTCTACTAATATTTATGTATTAAATGCAATTCATACGTACTTTTATACACTACTATGCGAAATAGTATTTTTCCCTCAGCAATCACAAAAATCTCTAAACAGAAGAGGCAGCAGCAGGCCTTGTAGAGATCAAACCTATACTAGTCCTTCTACAGAGCTCTGAAGCTAAGGAGGCTATTTTAAGATACCGGAAATGTTGAGAGGGAAAGAGGACAGGAAAAGAGAAAAGGAGGATGTGAAAAGAGAAGCTGTATATGCAAGAACTGTTTGGGAGAGAATCAGAGCACTGATTATCGTGCAGCTTCATGCCCTTAAACCTATCTATGCAGTTTTTCTATCCCAGCTAGCAATTTGCCTCAATTCACCTACAGCGCCTAAGGCATTTAATTCTGCAGCCAGAGACTTCAAATTTCTCACCTGCGGACAGCAGCGGCACTGTAACCTACATCAGTCTGCCCTGTCTACCCTGCATGCTGCAACAAGTGTGGCAGCCCTACTGGGCCTTCTGAAGGGAAGTAGAAACCCCACACAGCTACAGTCAAAAGAAGATTCCTGCACTTTGCAGCTAAGTGTTGCGGCTAACAACAGCTGAGACAAAAGGCAGTGCAGGCTGGAAGAGATGTCTGTCAAAGAGGGCAGGCACATGCAACAACCTGGCAAGGAACTGCTATGAGGAAAGACTCAAATCTTGGAAAGGTCAGAGCACCACCAAGTCAATGGAGCTAGCTGTGTCCCAAGAGGGAAAAAAAATGAGATTTCTAAGGCTCACCTAGCTACATACTTATTAATTCTTTAACAGCCACATGCTAAGTAACCACATTCAGAGTCATCTCCGCACCACACCTCACACACTGGCTTGCAGGTATGGCTACAATTCACTTTCATATGAACTGCAAGGTTCTAAACCTCAGACCTTTATCAGCCCTCTGGTGCAGAGAAGTCTTACATTGAATGGAACTTTGCTTTGAGTGTTTCTTCACATAGCTGAATCTGGCTGTATTTATACACTAACCAGTTTCTGGCATTAACTATATACATTAACCATACTCTACTGGCACACGCTGTATTTTACCGCTTTGTCGCAGCGAGGAGTCTAAACCCAGCACTTTCACATAGGGAATGACATCACTCACACACACATCTAGCGCATCCAGCATCTACTGCACAGTGAAGGATCCTACAGCACTAATCTGCTCTGGAGCTCTGTATGGTCTGCAATGGGCTTGGAAGACAACACATTCCAATTGTGAACAGTTCATAGTCCATACTAGCATGTGTTTCAGCGTCACTGGCAGCACGGTGAGATGTGACTTTTTTTTTAACCAGCCACAGTACTTCCAACATCCATTCTTAACCCAGCTGCTGATCAACAGACAAGTCCTGTTTTTTCTTCTGAAGCAGCAGCTGTGATTTCAAAGTTGTATGAAGCATTAGGAGAGAGGGAGCACTTCGTATCATTGTTCAGAAAGCTCAGGCCAAACAGCATCCTCACAGTCCAATAGCAGGAAAGAGAAATGGTTTTCAGCTCCTTTGGTAGGAACCAGGCCAGGAAGTTCTTGCCTTGACTGGTTCCAGCCTTAGTGGAAGTATAAAACTACAACAGCAAATGGGTTGAGTGAATACACCACAGGAACCCAGAAGCCTTAGATCACAGCGGGGAGAATTACAGTTCCATCAGTCATCCCATCATCAACCTTTCATCACCAACTCTGTGGAGTTCAGCAAAACTCTGAGGGTTTTCCTGCAGGCATCAAGCTCACACCCCAATTCACCTTCTCAGAAAACAGGTCTGTTGTTTCCTTAAAGACATTGCCACAACCAGACACATCTGCTGGATGGCTCAGAAACTGCTAACATCAATGAAGAACACTACTCAGAGGCCTTCATGAGTGAAAGGAATTTAAAATAGCTACTGTGTGGTAACAGAAGTTGTCTCCACAAGTGCCATTCAACAAACAAGCAAAGGAAGCCAGAAATACGCTGGTGGAACGCCATGGCCGTTTCCCTTTTCATAAAGTACTGTCTTCTTGGCATTCTGTCAAGCATGCTCCTGTTTGCATCCCTGGCTCCATCACAAGTTCAAATCATAGCCCATCATAATCCTAGTAATTAGACACAAGTTGGTTTGTTTTCAGTATATCCAAAAATATCATCTAGTTGTCCAAAGTATTCCCAGCATTTCATTGTATATGCATTTCTGGGTTAAAAGTCAAAGCCATTTTAGCAAGGTTCCAGTAATTTGTGTAAATTTTGTTCCAGCTCTGTTTACTGGATAAACATTAAAATAGCACAGAGCAGTGAAAAACTGACATTCACAGCCTGCTTTCAAAGACACCAGCAGCTTATTCAGAACTTGTAGACCCCTAACACAAAACAGAGATACCTGGAAAACAGCTTGTGGCTGCTGACACTCCAGAGGCATCACACACTTCATGCAACAAGGTTCATGCTGCCTAAACTACATCAATATGCATTCTGCCAAGCCACAGCTGCTACATGTGTGAAAATAAACATCTCAAAACCCCGACAGACTAAATGGATCATCTCCCTTCAGATGTTAACATGCAACATGGACAGACCAGCAAAGAGCACATTTGGTTTCTAAAATCAAACACATGGAAGAGATCCTGCACTTTTCTACATGAATTAGGCTAGCCATGTTGTGCAGCATTCTTGCTTCTTCACATGCCTGAAGTTACTGAAACACAGAAATAAACAGCAGTGTTAACTCTGTTTATCACACACCTCAGACTGCCCAGATCCATAATGGATATAACTAAAGAACGGCTGCAGTTGTAAAAAGAGGAGTAGTTTATACAAACAGGACTCCCTCCTTTATTACAAAAAAACTCTCCATAATTTCAGCCTCGTGATCTGCTTGTTCCTAACACAAACGATGCCCTATACCAAAGTCAGGGAATGCACTACTTTGCATAGAACAGAGTTAACTTCCAGCTAGAAGTTGGTGGCTTGCTATTGATTAGTGTATTTTTTTCCATCACTAGGCCTGAAGCAATGCACTGACCTCAAAGTGCTCTGACACGCTAACAAAACAAAGGAACAGCTATAATTGTGAGCCAAAGTTTCTACTAGTTAGCATACTCGGTGTGCTTTAAAAGGCAGAAAACCTTGAATTCTAGGTTTCAGCTCCTAGAGAATTTTGAACCATTCTACACAACCCTTACAGACCCATCTTCCAAGAGCTTCCAAACCCCGCATGCAGCAATGCCCAGAAAAGACAAGAGGAGCAGAATTGGTGCACAGTCAGAAGAAAAAGGAAATTATGGCAGCTACTCCCTGTCACTGCAAGCAAGGCAGCTCTGGTATAAATGGAACAGGAAGGCACAAAAGGTGCAGTCCAAGGGCAATGCTGCCAGTCCAAGATTTCATTCTTCTTCCCAATGACAACTGGTTAATATTACAGACGTGTATGGAGCAGAAGTAGCCCAAACATGTATAAGGAGCAGATGCCCAGAGTCCAAGGTATACACCAACCTCTGAGCATGCAGGCAGCAGTCATTCACCAAGGGACACAAACTGGGTCTCTTGGCAGGACTACGAATAGGACATGAAAGGATTTACTAGTAAACTCTGCAAGAGATTAGCAAAGAAAACTCATATGCACCTTGCCTGGAATAATTAACACCACTGTGCATGTGAGAGCACGTGCACACAGCTGAAAACAAAGTCAAGACGGCCATTTCTCAAACACAAGACACCTGCCTCGCTCGACACCTGTGCCAGCAGCTCAGAGAGCTGGAAAATCCTCAGGAATATGGCAGGCTCAAGTGTGCTCAACTGCCTTTAGGGAAGCCACCTACCTCAACCTAAGCAGCACAGCTCTATAAACCTGCAGCACTGAACTTTCTCGTGCACGGTTTTGACGAGGCAGCCTTGAGCGGCAGATCCTGCGCTGTGCCTAAAGGAGGACTGGTACCGGACACAGGCTCACCCTCCCGATGCGCCCAAGCAGCTCCCAGGGGCGCTGCACCCGAGGACGCGCAGTGTCCCGAATCCCAGGCGGGAAGCACAGGGGATGGGTGGCATTCCTTCCCGCATCTCCGTGCGCTGGATTCCAGGTCTCGGGCGGCAATTTCTATTTCCTTGCCGCCACCTCGTGGCCGAAGTCCGCGTTCCCGCATTTACTGCGTTCTCCAGGGATAAAGCACCCGCGGCCCGGTCCAGAGGCCGCGCGTTGTGCAGCGGCTGCGCACAGAGACAAGGGCACTGCACGGGTGCGCAAGGATGGATGAACACTGTGTTCCACTCTCAGCTGTTACAGAGCCTTATTTACACCGCGTAGGTGCCAAAGAACCAGCGGCAGAAGACCAGAAGCGTTTCGTAATAATTGCACCATCCTTATCTTTGAAAGGAGTATGTTGTTATCCGTGTGAAATAAATAACAAGGGGTGCTTAAATAACTGAAGTGATTACAGAGAAGATTTGTGGTTTTTTACTGCAATACACATTAAATGTTCACATATTAATAATGCTAAACACAATGCCTCCACAAAGCAGCTACATTTAAAAGTTTTGTTTGGGGTGGGGTTTTTTTGCTTTTTTTATTGTCATCATAGATCATGAGATGGCACATTTTTAGGAAGACATTTGGACCAGCCCTGTCATCATGAAGAATGTCTCTTTGCCAGCTTTCAGAAGCTTCAAGGAGAATGGGACACAAAGTGAGCTGGGTCTACCCAAATCTAGTGTGAATGCCCAGAAGAGAATGACAATTCCTTCAAAGCCATGCAGAGTAACATGGAGAAATGAAAAAAGAGCTGACTGCTAGGAACCATCCTGTGTACAATTATCCCAAGGGATAAGATGCCACCTAAAACGCAACTCGTTCCCAGTACTCCCTCTTGCGTGCTATACAGAGGCAATGTCAGGGACTGCAAAGAAAAAGGTGCTGGTTACATGTTTCTTCATCCATCAGGAATGCTGACACACACCACACATGTACCATCACTACAAAGGTATTAGTAACTCCCACTGCACTGAGTGGCATCAAGAAAATCAGGCAGGATATCACAATTTTCAAAGATTTCTTGAATTTCTTCCTAGCCTGAAGAGCAGGGATAAGCGGGTGAGAGAAAAGGATTAAGTTATCTGAGGCAGCTGGAAGAGTGGCTAGTCAACAGCAAAAAAGAAAAAATCCTTGGAGGAAATTCTGGCAAATATAAGTAAGAAGTTCAACCCACTCTGGTTTAACAAGTTCCTATGCATGAAATGAGCAAGTCACCTGCATGCAATAGAAATCTTTCACAACTTTAAAGCAAACGTATTACCCTAAGGAATACCATGAATTCAAAGCCAACAAGTTTAACCACTGCCACAACTCCAGCATACACAATAATTACCACAGCAAAACTGATGTGCAATAAGACTGACTTGTTTTCGTGCCCTAACAGTTTGAAACTGTTTCATAAAGAAAGGTTTTGAAGTTTGAACTGTCAGTTCAAAACAGCATCATGGCAGCCTTGCATCATGGCTGGCAGACCGAAGTATTTATGACAACATAGGACATTCCTCAAAAGATCAGAACTGAACAGCCCACAGGTCTATGAAAAAGTGTGCTTGCAAAGAAAGAATAGCTGAGCTCTCCAACAGAAGACTGCCAGCATATTCAACACTAAGAATGAAAAACATTTTGACAACATAGGCAAGGAAAGGTAGGATGCTATTGAAAAAGCCACAACAAGCAGCAAAGCAGCAACCCTACTAACATCACTGACACTTGAAAAGAGGTGGATTTATTTTTGCCAAAAAGTGTAAGACATTTTAAGCAAAGGTTGTGCACGTATCTTGGCTCACACCTCTAGTTCTCATCAGTAACCTACCCATTATTTTTTGCCAGGTCCCATTAAATCAGCTCAGCAGCTAACTTCCATTGCTAGAACTGTTCAGAAGGTCTGGACCACTGCTGTGCTTCCCACTGGGACGCAGCAAAGGCTTCTTTGCTCGTGTGTGTTTGGTACATTCATGTCTAAGTCCATATCTGGAGCAGCAGAATGCACCTGTGCTGTACACTGTCAAACAAAGGCACAATTCTAATCTCACTCATTTGATCTGTGTGGGACAGAAGCACAATACACAGATCCTGAATTCACTCCAGGGAAGAACAAATCTTCCCCTGTACTTTATCGTTTTAAGCCACTGTTGGACAAAATGCAAATTATATGCGGCAGAGAAGGGAAGAAATTTTCTCCCTTACTGACAAGATGCAAGGAGGCAGAAATTTGCATATAGTTGCATACAGACTATTAACAACAGCTTTTGCAGATATATATTGACAGACCTTTTGGAAAGGAAAAAATACCTGCTCTCCTCTAGCAATGCAAGCATGTAAGTTTCTATGCATCCTTTAGCTAGAAAAGGAGAGCAGTTCAGTGGAAGAAGCCAGAGGCTGTGAGACAAGAGCAGTTCTAATCCTGTTGTGATTGGGAAGTTAACCTGAGTCTGCCTCTCCCCATGCGTAAAATGGGGATAATTAATCCTCACTTAACCATGTAAATTAAATAATGTTTCAACAGTGCTGCAAGTGCCACAAATTAATTAATGGCTAGGCAATAAAAAGGAAAGAGGCAAAAGTGGAGCACTTCGCTACTTACCTGCAAGTTGAAGGTTGTGCTGCAATTTTAACAGAGGAGATACTGGGCACTTGAAGATGAGACCCTAAATTATCATTCAGTCTTAGAGAAAAAGGCTTCTCTAAGGCTTCTCTCTCATGTGCACACAGCTATCAAATAGATGACAGCCAAGCACATGTAATTCTGTATTTCAGATAACTTCTCTGGAACGCAGTAAGCTGGTGTCAACCATGGAAATGAAATAAATAAACACGCATAACCAAGAAGAAGACAAACATGGGAATATCCATACCTTGAACACCTTCCAGAAGCAGATCAACCCCCTTTCTATAAAAGCTTAAGGCAGTTTCATAATCTTCCTCCTCCTCCTTCTTCAAGGCCAGTTTTATTAACTCGCCTGCTTTCTCCAAATAATCTTGTTTGCCTGGCCTGGATTTTAAGCTTCCAGTAAACAAACCATGGCTTTCCTTTTCTCCTTCGGGTTTGCTCCACTCCTGCTCAGATGCCAGCGTGCTTTGGACTGGGGGTTCAGGAGTAACACCAAGGCCAGCAGCTCTACTGGGAGAACTTTGGTTGGATGCCATTCCATCGTCTACCTCGGCAAGAGAATCTACATCGACTGTCAGAGAGATCAGGTCGCTGTCACTGGAGAAGCCTGAGAGCCAGAAAGACATCCATTACTCTAGATATCTCATGTACCTTAGGAGCCTTCAAAATTCTTTATCCCATTCCTTATCCCTCTCCAAAGATGGGAGCCTTTATCCCATTCTAAGATTTAACTCTTTTCACTTATGCAGTTTCCTCAGAATGCCCACAGAAACTCCCTGATTGCAATGCTGTCTCTAAAAAATTTCAGTACCTATGGAAACATATTTTTAAAAATTAACTACAAACTCTGCAGAACAACCGGTCTTCATTTCAGTTCTGGAAATGAAGAGACCAACATCTAACACCCAACTTAAACTTCCAAAGCAGCTCACCATTGGGCTCCAGGAAATTACAAAACTAAACCTGTGTGACTGCTATTAGAAAAGCCAACCAGCAGGAGCCAAACTACTGCTGCAAGAAATCCCAACATACCGTTTAAAATCAGTAAGATGAAGCATGCTCAAAACAGTAAATTAGGAGTTTGAATTTAGACAGAGTTACTGTCAGCTTATGTATCGTGCAGCATTCAGCTCACAAGTAACACATATAATCTTCCTTCATTGCTAACACGTGGTAAAATAAATTACTTAACACCTCTTTCATCACACAAATCTGAGCCAACACATTTTATCTTATATTTGCCATAAGTCACTATGCCCTTACTGCAAGCTGACCTCCAGTAACTAAACCACAGGAACTTTTCATGGTTATTTGGGAATAAATGGCAACAAAGCTATTTTACAGATATACTATTTCATTCCATAAGGATTATCATCCACAAAAGGCTTTCATTCAGTTATGGTTTTCTAACGATTCAATTTCCACAAATGTAATGGAAACAACTTCTAGACCTCACCTCCACATTCCGATTGGCTCGTAAGTGTCACATCATCAAGCCCACTTAAATCCTTTCGAACTGAAAAGGAGAAGAAGGACAAAAATGTTTCTGGCATCCATGTGTACAACAGATTATAAGTTCCCTTGCCATCAGAATGAAAAAGCATGACCCTCCTACAGGTACAAGTATATAATATGAAACTGCTCTTTGACTGGTTATCAGAGATATCCATTTGTTAACATTCCATGAAAATTGGGAGAGTGGTATTAGGTTTGCCATTTCTCAATGCTTCCAAGATTTAAAAACAAAACATCACACTCCAATCCACCTCATTTCAACAGCAGCAAGACTACAGCGATAGTTCCTATCTCTCTCTGCTCTGACAATTTATGGCTAAGGAGACTTAAAACAGGAAAGTTTTCAAAGCTGGGACCTACACACCAAGGGAAAAAACCAAAACCAGCTTTCAGTCTCAAAAATGTCATTCCAGAATAGTACCCTGCATGAGACATATGGAGCAAGCCACAGATTTGGCAGTGCCACCTGGATATCAAGTAGCAGTTTGTTTTATCACCTTGGCACATGTACCCACCGAGGTAATAAAACAGGCAACAAGGTCAAGACATTTAGCTGTTTGCATGCACAGAGAAAGTAAATTCTGAGCTAAAACCTGGTGTCTGCTTTCTCCTATACTATTGTCAGAGCGAAGAGTTTAACCACATTTCCAGGTAACATGTTCTGACTCATTTTCAAAAAACATGTGGCAGCAGCAGCTAGAAGCTGACTCAAAGGCAACTAGCTCAAACCTTCTTTTACATTTTGCAGCTGTGGAATTATAGGAGTTTACAGTTTATGGAAGAGGAGTAAGAAGGCACTGTAGAAACAGTGCTTTTCTACAAGCCAGCGGTTCTTTAACACGAGTGAGTGGAAAAAAACATGAAGGAAAACAAATTACCAGCCACTCTTTGTCTGAAAAGCAAGGGACAGTGATATTTATGACCTAGACTACTTGAGAAGAAGGGACACGGTGCACAGAGAACAGTGCTCCTGGCCTTCTCATGGAAAGGACATAAAGCCAAGTGTTCATGCAGAGAAGAAAACTGCCTGTGTAGCCCCCAATCCTGCAAGAAAGAAGGAAAACTCAAAAGAAAAGTTGGAGGAAGACAGAGGATTCATTAACTACCATAATAATAACGGGCCATTCACCTGCTCAATTTAGGGGCAGCAATATCAAATTTGGGGGTGGAGAACTAAGCATTTATTAAACAACATTTAGAGGTACCAGGTGGTGGAAGCAGATCTGATGGATGGACAAAAAGTGCAGAGAGAAAGCATGAATGGAAAAGCTAGGGATTTTGGAAGAGTGTTCTGGCCACCCAGATGAGATGAATTAGAGCCCATCCACACAGCAGATTTCACACAGACTCAAGTTCCCCCCCCTACAGGCCAAACAAAACCATGTTTGCTCTTGTCTTGGAGCCAACTGGACCAAAAGCTGTATGAATACAGCTAGCATGGCAGAGCCTGAGCTAATAAACTTTTCTTTAGGTCAAGTTTAGAGCTTGGAGCTGGCGCCACACAACAACAGTCATGGGGTTTCCAGTCAGTTTATGGGGTAGGAAGCTTCTCAAGTGCACAAGGCTTATTTCTGGGAAGATAATGTATACATGGAAAAACAAAAGGAGAGGAAAAAAGAGAAAAAAAAAATTACTTCCTGATGAAGTTCTCTAAAGAATGTGGTAAGGTAACTGATATAGAAACACTTATGAAGAGAAAGTTGGACATCTGAATGTACTCAGAGAAGAAGACAAAGTGACTGTTTCTCAGGAATACAAGATGAGAATAACGATGCTGAAATTGAACAAAAATCTCTGTATTTGTCTCTGCCTTGTGCAATTTCACCAAGTATCTGAAAAGTAAACACAGTTTCCAAAAATTGGTGGAAAGCCTGGATAACCTGGCCTCTAGAAAAGCAGATTCCTACGAAAGCACAAACTGCCAAACTCCTTTTACAAGCAAGATATTTGTTGCTTACTTCGGTACAGAAACATTTCTACTACTGTCAGTTTGTACCCTCCACCATTAATGTGCACACCTTCTGCAAAATGAACTTTGTCTGGGAAGGACAGATAAAAGAGAGAAAACACAACCCACCCTTAAAAGCAAACAGCAGCACCTGCTGAGGGATGGATTTGCTGCTTCTCAGTACAACAGCCTGAAGGAGCAGTGCCCACGTGGAGGCCCTTGGGTGCCCACAGAAAGCAACACAGTGAACCAGCCACAGTTAACTGCCATAATCAGACTGGGAAAAATCAGATGCAGGCAGAAGGCTGTGAGGAGAGCCAGGGAGAGGACTCAAGGCCGAGTATTGCCACTGCCATCTAGAGGTTTTAAAGACAGATGTTTCCTTCTGCCCATAGCTTCCCCTCCACCAAAATCTGCTTTCAATCATAAGAAGATATGAGCTGGAAGACACATAGGATTTTATAAAAAAAATAACTCTACAAAATTCACATTCAGCATCTCCAAATCCCATGCTCATAGGTTCCAAGTATCTGGTAAAAGCCCTCCAGCTGATTCAGAAGGGTATCAAAGAATTTTTCTACTTTACAGCACTTTTTTCTTTTCAGTATTTTATCTGACATAAAGGAAGTGGTTTTCTCCTGCTAAAAAAGAGGCCCTTGTGAATAATGAATAGAAACGTTCACATTAAGCACTTTTAGAAGCACTCTTTATTTTATAGGGCACAGTGTAAAGTGAGTGCATTGTCAGAATCTGAAATATTAAATTTCACAGGAATCACTAAAACCCTTTAAAACTAGTTATTGCTGTTTAGCATAACTGTCCTCTTCAACGAAACAACTATATATAAATATATATGTTTATAGCTATAAACAGCAACAACTCTATACCTTTCCCTTCAGAGAACAAAATATTGTGGGGATATTAGTTCATTAACATCATAGAAGGTAGTACAAAATAAAAAGTAAAGCTCACTTCCTATGTAGAATATATTGTACAACTAAGCACAAACTTATCCATTGACATAGAAAGATCCCAGTGACAAGTTGTACAACCTCAAGAAAAAACTATTAATCTGTTAGAAGAGAAAACCCATTTTTTGTTATGCAGGGATTGTTCTATCAAAGCAAATTCTAAGCCAAAAAGATCAGATCCCTTCCTAAATAAGCTTAATAAGTGTCTGTATAATAATGTGGACTTATAAATGAGTGCTAAGCAATTCCAAAGGAAAACTTAAAAGCTGGGGCAGAATTTCCCAGAAATCACAAGGACCAAGCATAACTCAGAAATACAAAAATATCTAAAAGATTGCATGGTACACAGAAATGCTTAAGCTGACTCAGCCTAGAGGCAGGCAAGAAGCTCTAGGACAGTATTTATTTGGGCTGACTGACCCTTCCTTATAGCTATACTATTATTTAGTGCAAGTGAAGGGCCACTAAAAGTGCCACTAAAATTACACTACACATGGTATCCAATCAGCATGTATACCTTCAGAAGAAAACTTCCAGAAGTGCAGACAACTCTGCTGAGCCAAATTTCTCCCTTACCAATCCCAACTCAGCATTTTTGCCATAACAAGCAAAGAGAAACTGGAGGCCAATGCTCCATGATGAAATCTGTCACTTGTCATTTACTAGCTGCTTTAAAACAGATCATGCTATGAGGTTATGTGGGAAGAGAAAGCAGACCTTCAGAGCTGCAGTCAGACAGGTTGTCTGTCAGAGAGTCAGACAGAGGCTCAACAGGACCAATCAATTCAGAGCCATCATGCACCTCTCCACCCTGAAAAGAAAGAGGGAAAGGAATTACTCAGCTGCTTATTTTGGTACAAAAACATTTCTATGCACTATGAAAATTCTCATTGTATAGCAGTGATAGCCAAAATGATATTTCCTAATCAGTGAGTGCTCCTTTACCTCAATGAATTGAATTAAACCATATAAGCCTTCAAAATTAAACAAAGACTCTCAGTTAAGCCATGTTAGGTTGCCACAGACTGACTAGGTATCTAAATATTTAGCCTACTGCAGCTTCAGAATTTTGACCTGCACACCGAAGTCTAACAGGGAGAGAACAAGAATGCCCCTGATCTCTTGTGTCACGTGTAGTCTGTGCCCTTCAGTAGTGCTTCCAAGCACACAACTGTTTGTCCATCAGACTAATGTAATGTCCCACCCATGACCCACTATCCTGAGTTCAGTCACACCTGAGACTCAAAAGATACAAGGAGGATATTCCTTCCCAGGCCTGAAAGGAATCAAAGCTAAGAGAAGTTACAAGAGCACTAGAAACCACCTAAATATTTTTGGTGTTTTTTCAATTTCTGCTTCACATGTCAGGTGCACACCTTCCATGCCACTTTAACAGAAAGCACACCTCTTTCGAGGCTGTGTAACAAACAGGCATTGCTAATCTGTCTTGAGCCAGCCCAGCACATTTTCACACAAGCCAGCTCATTCTTCAGGAGTTTACAACACAGAGATGCAGGGAACACTCCCTTCAGATGCTTCTAAGAATTCATTGTCCAAGTCTCTCTCTCTCCACGGCTGTTTGCACAAAAATCTGAAAAGGAACAAAACCACCCACGGGCAGAGCTAAAAGCACACAGGCTGAGCTGGTGACAGACCAAACCTAAGGCTCTCTTACAGGAAAGCGTGACACCACATCATCAAACAAATGAGCCTAAATTATTGCATTTGCATAACCCCCCTTGAAGACACAGCTTGTCCTAAAAAAAAAAAAAAAAAAAAAAAAATCAGCTTTCTAGTTTTATTCATATCCCCGCCAAGCTAGAAAAAGTCCACTGGGAGACTAAAACTAATACATTTATTAAGCAAAGGAGGGAAAGAGACGTCTGAAAAAGTACCCAAAACCACAGAAGTATTTCCAAAGAACTGAAAAAATGCAAATGCAAATAAACCAAAAAGTAGAATAGTCCAACTCGCTCCACTCATTTATTGACACCAAAGCTTAAGGAAAAATATTTTCAGTATTTTAAAGAACACTTTAATAACTTCATCACGAAAACAAGTGAAGAATTTTAAGCACTGATAAAGTTTTGCTCTTGCATATATATATATATGTGTGTGTGTATATATATATATATATATATAAAATTAAAATATACTAAACACATTAATATGCTTAAGTCCCATCTCAGCCAGATGAACATTTCCTTAACTTCAGAGAGTTACTATCATGGGTACATGTAAATTTATGCTTACGAGTTTGCAGAATTTTAGACTAGCTACTGAAAATAAAGAAGTTTGAAGAAACTATTGAAAAAAAGCTGTAATAAAGAAGAAGTCCGTATCAATGTACTGTCCTAAAATTTGTTATGGAAGCTGGTTCTTACAACACTGTACAAGCAGCATGTTACAGTAATTACATGCCAAATTGGTTGCCGTGGACCTGAGTCCACAAAAGACCATAAGGAAACAGTGTAAACAGTCTTCACTCCTTTGGTTTGAAACTATAAACACCCAGTGAAAATATAAGAACAGTGATAATATTTTTATTACTTCCCACTGGAATTTATCGTCACAAGTTTTGCTCATCACTCACTTAAAAAAAAATTCAAATCCCTTCACCTGAAGTTCCTGGAAAACTTTCCACCTTGTAGCGGTGTGGCATGGGGTTTTTTTTAAAACCACATTTCCAGAGTGAACGGAAAACTCCCAGTCCCTTCACAAAGCATGTCAGACCAGCTCACCGTCATTCCGTGGTTTATAAAGTAAAACAGAATCAGCACTACACTTCAGTGATGTCGGTAAGAAGCAAATACTTCTGCAAATACTAACCAACCTTAAAAAATTCTTCCAGCTGTTTGCTGTTATAGAGAGCAGGGATATTGGCAGAAAACTGCAAGAGATCTTCAGCACATTGCCTTCTTTCTTCAATCACAGTTTCATCAAATCGCCCTGGAACAGACGCATAGATTGACAGTTTTAGAAATAACTACACATTTATTTTGCAACAATAACTACAACGAAAGGAAACAAACGAGACAAAAGCAACCTTCTGGAGACAGTGCCCTGAGTCTATGAAAGTCACTCCAACGCTTCAGGAGAACATAGCAAATCTTCAAACTTCCTATTCTCAATTATCCCTAGAGTCCCGTCTTCTGCGATCCACTCGGATGATGAAAGCTGGCAGCTACGACAAGAATCCTTCGCCCTCTCATCGTAAGAATATGTGAGGCAACACTCTTGATTAGCCAAGAGACACTAACGGATGTCCAGTGTTATCTGACAATAAATGATACATGCACAATTTGACAATATGCCAGTCAGTGTCAGCCTTGATTATGGCCCAAATCCTGTAAGGAGCTGAGCAATCTTCACGTATTCTCAAGAACAATGCACAATATGAGCGGGCAGTAAACAAAGTATTGCTAAAAGCCCCCGAACAGATCTTCAATTCCAAGGTGCCATTTATGGAGGAGACAACATGTAGGGGAGATGGTGAAGCCCTGCTACCAGGCACTGAAGCTTTCTTCTGAAGTAGCTCCATGCGGACAGGGTCTCATCTCCTTCCAGATTCAAGAGGTAAACAGAGCTGGGAAGCAGCTCATTTACTAAAACGTATGAACCTTCCTTTTTCTCTACCCAGCACCCAAAACATTCCAATTACAAAAAGCATACCTAAAAAACAATCCCACAGTTCACCTGAAGAGATTTGCTTCTCAGGAGAAAACCCTTGGATTGCTACCTTAAATTCACATCCTTCACAATTGCAAGCAACTTATTTTAGCTTTTTATATCAACATCACTTTGTTGTTGAAATAGTTACAAGTTTACAAAGAAAAGGGTCAGAGGTTAACAGTAATAATTGGAAGAGAATGGAACAGATATTGCAACAGCTATACAGAGGGGAAAAAAGGACTGGGAAGACAAGTTCAAGAAACAGTACTGCTATAACAGCATGACCAGAAAAATAAGAACCACCTGTGACAGCTCTGTGGCATTAGCCTTTGAAGAGGACAAAAGAAACACTGAATAAAAAAGCAAAATTCATTTATACTTGGAGCAAGCAAAAAAATAATCCCAGAAGAAAGTATCAAAGCAGGATTCTTCCCAGAAATTCTTCAAGTAAATAGCTCCTGCCCATGCGGTATCAGAAAAAAGAAAATAAAACTAAAAAGACACACACATACTCATAAGATCACAAACAAAGCTTTTGAGGCTTATTTTTCCCATGAAAGAAAAGAAAAGACATCATTGGGCTAATTTTCAGCTGGCCTGGTTCCATGCTTTGCTCACCCTGCCGTTTCAGCTGTACAAACAGGAGCAGCTGTACAAAAGAGTGAGCAACAAGCAAGCAGAAAGAAGGCAAAAGCAATGCTACCACGGTGAGTGGTCACATTGAAATCAGGCCCTATTAAACTGCTCACCAAACTTCCTAAGTCTTCAGAGCAGCACTGGGGGTGCATTAGGGTTCTCAGTTCATTCCATGCAGAACTGGACATCGTGGAAAGAAAACAACTTCCCTCAGCAAAGCACAGCAGCACGGGCCAGCTGAATGAATCTACAAATTCACACAAACGCTGTGACAATGCAGTAGAAAATCAATTGTGAAGAGGCAAACACCTAATATCAGAAACAGAAAACTTTTGCAAGAAAAAAAATCTGTAAGATATTTTTTCCTCACCTCTCAACAACCTCTCCCAGTTTCAATTCACCACTCTCAATTAAAATTCATTTTCCTTATCCACATCTTTTCAGTACCTCCATTGGGCACCAGATAGGACACAGGACCAGCCCTGCCAGGCAGACCAGTGTGCATTCACTGACTGCCAGACAGCTGCAAACCTCAGAGATATGAGCTGAGCCTGCCTGGCCCTCAGCAGCACCAAAACACATGCTCTCCTCGTACTCAGCTGCCATTTCACAGACTTTGCTGAAGTATAATTACATTTGCAACCACCTTCACTCTCAAATTTAGCTGATATTAGCCACATCAGTAAGGGGTTCGACTTTCTAACAGCACAATTACACAAGCCTTAGTTTCTTAGGAAGCTGAGCTAAAAAAAAATAAAAATCCATGTTTGAACAGAGCTGTTGAAACATTAGTCACTGTCACATTTTCCAGCCCATTAGCATCATGATACACTATCAGGAAAACTGCTTCTAAAACTAGAGGGCTTTAGGGGAAGGAAGAACATTATTCAGTACTGGTTCAGCTCACAGACCTCCTGGCATCTTGCTGGCAGTTTAATTCCCAGGCAACCCTGACTAACTCCTTCCTCCTTTTCCCTTTTTCGTACTTTCAAGCAATGTTGTATTGCTCAACACTTTCATTATCACTCTTCTCAAGGAAATGCTCCAAGATGCTTACACAGCCAGCTGACTCTTCAAAATTTCTATCACGATGTCATTCTGCATCTAAGTCAACATTATTCCTGCTAGTCTTTACAATTCTCAAACTTACACAAACTTCATCATAGGGATCACATCTTTCTGATATTTTTAAGAAGGGTCAACTACAACTTCAGCATATAACACAGCTGTTACTCCTCCAGCGATGATCCATTTAAAATTTCCTATTTACATAAAAAACAAATTTAAATTCCTGTAAAAAGAATCCACAATTAATTTTGTGGAGCAGACCAGAACAACTAAACACCCAGCAAAGTGTGTGTTCATGTTTCAGTTAGTTTCTCACAAGACTTCCTACTGTACATGACACAAAATTCATAAATACTTTACTTCATTCAGTGTCTTCATGTGAGCTGTATTATGTAAAATCTTCTTTCTGACTCACTGCTAACAAGTTATCAATATCTGGGGGGGGTGTTTATTTCTTTTTTGGTGGGTTGGGGGGGTGTAGTATTTTTTATACTAGAGTACATTTCTGCAGTTGCTAGATACAACACATGCAGATTTACCCATATTTCAGTAAAATGCCATGGATGGTCAACATAGGGAAATACTGACAAGTGTCCAACAAAAGCAACAAAAAAGAAGTAGTTTGAAAGTACTGATGAAAATTATGTTGATGCATGCTGGGATAGAACAGTAATCATGTCCCAGATATAGGTACCATAATTCTAGCAGCTGGATACGTTAGGGCATTTTAGATTTCCAAGGTCGAGTTCACTGAGGTTTTTCCTATAAAACAAGTGTAAAATGTTGAAGCGAAGTACAGAGAAAGTCAGATGGTTTCTTTTTCCCATCAATAGCAAGTTTTCTGCTTTGATACAAGCAGCTCTACTCCAACAGCTTAAAAATACACACTCTGTGGCAAGTCTTTAGTTGCATGAAATATGGAAGCACAGCATGACACATTTGTTTTTAAATACATCTCAGTTCTCCACATCATCTCCTGAACTGGAGATGCTCCTCAGGTTTAACCGTTCTACTGTAACTAAGTTCAACTGTCAGAACCACCAATGATCATTTTGCAAACCACACCCTCTGCAAACAATAGGTCCATACATTACTTAAAGCACAGGTATCAAAAAAAGAGAAAAAAAAAAAAAAACCAAAACACCACACACACCAGTTGCCAGCAATTCTACTCACAAGTTTAATTAGACACTAGTCTAAAAGCTACAACAATTGTAACATCACCACAGGGAAGCAACACTGCAGAAATGGTCCATCAAAGCAGCATGGAAACAAAAGATCTTGAAAGAGATGGACTTTGCAGGTCAACACTAACAGAATGAGACTGAAAACGAGTTTATCAAAACCTTGTTATCTACTAAGATTGTATTTTTCCTGTAGTACAAAAAAAGAAAATAGGATTTTTATTTTAAATTAAAGTAAGTCATAAGGCAGTTACTACGTGCAGAATTGTGATGGAAGGATACACAGTAAAATTTTCTGTCATAAATACAAAAATATTTGTAAATCGGAGAGCCAGATAGGGCTGTTCCTTTCAGCTATGTACCAACCATTTAAAACTTGTTTTCACATTACCTCCACTTTTTTGTATTCTTCTGTGTCTCAGTTTCATTTAAATGTAGTGAGGCTTGTTTTCGTTCAGTTTTAATTTCAAAGAGCTTTTAAATAAATAAGTGCATCAAATGTTTCTGTGGATTTTCTTCTCTCACAATGGACATTTCAGTCACTTTTGTTCACTAAATACAATAGAAGAAGGATGTTTTTCAGAAGGGATTTCACTCAATTCTTCCCTTGCTCACACAGCTAGTGTAAAAAACAGTTAATTTGCATTTATAGCAATTTTAAATTATTTAAGATATTAGACACCTATACTCTCTTCCGCCCTGATTTTCTTTTATTCCTTTTTTTTTCTCCCCTATGAATACCTATCGTATCTTCTACCAGAAATTAAATTATGCTTTGCAAATATTAGCTTTGTAAATAATTTGTCCGGTGAGAACTCTACTCTGTAAATCAGATTTAAAATAATCTCAGAATGAAACTAATACTACAAGCTTTATTTTAACCATTATTGCCCATGCTCTGACACAGCACCAAAATTTAACCCCCTTCCAACTTCATAAATAAGCAAAAATAAAATTACATAAAACTTGGGTACAATTTGGCTGATGCAAAATACAATTTAAATCAGGAATTTCAACCAGCTCTGTGCAGAGAACCACAAAATCTGCATCAGGATTCAGCTTCATAGATGCAGGCCAACAAATGTGAAACATACCGGATGCTAAAACCTATCACTCTGAGACACACAGAAAATCTGGGAAAATATCCTCTAGATGGACTGGCCAACACTGCTAAAAAATGCCACACAAAGAAAACCTGCAAAAATCAGTACCAGATATGCACCAAAAACCACCACATACTGTCTGGATGCTAAAATGTGCACAACACATTCAAACCATGCAAAAACATGTATGGCAATAAAAAAAAAAACCAGACACAACACGTGGAAACTGCAAATACACTTAAAGCATGCTCTAGAGGTGTGGCCAAAAAAAAGCCAAACTAGCTCAGCACTAAAAATGCTAAAAATATGGGGGGAAAAAAAGGAAAAAAGGGATGTGGGACCAGGATGCAAAAGGAGAAAAAAAAAAAAAAAGGTAAATCCATGCTGAACTGTGCTGTATGTTTAAAAAGCCATCAAAACATATTTGAAACACATGGCAATGGAAAGCAACACTGCAGCAATGTCTAAGAAACAAAAAGTGTCTTTAAAAACATGCAAAAAGGTTAGGGGGAAAAAAAAAAAAAAAGAAAAAGCACACTGGAAATTCATGCCAAAAGATGTCAAAACATACTGGACACCAACACCACTCCAGTAATGCCAAATATATTGGGACAACACCGTAAGAACCAAAACCCACACCAAAAAACACATGGAAAACCCAGACCAGAAACAAGAGCATATGGCAGATGCATTTAAAAAAATGCCAAACATCCTGGACACTAAACCCCGTACAAGGTGCATAGAGTAACCATAAACACAAACTGAAAGCAAATTGAAAAAACAAAACAAACCAACCACCAAACTAAACCCATTTGTAAACAGCATTAAAAGGCTTTAACAACCTCAAAATGCCTTAGGCTCTGACAAGCCTGCCCAAAAACACCTCAGAAACTGAAAACCTTGCCAAAAAAGCACAGGGAAAAAAAAAAAAAAAAAATTAGGATCTTGCAGGCGCATGCCAAAAAAAATCCCCAAACATGTTCAAAGATTAAAAACAATTTAAATGTCCACTTGTAAACTGCATGTGGTAAATTCATGCTAAAAAAGGCCAGCAAATATACCGGATACACAATAAAATCCCACTGGATAACTCATAATGAAAAATCATACTGTGTATGTATTAAAAAAAAAAAAAAATACCCCAAACATTAAAGACATCCTGTACAGAAATAACACCACAGCCATGCCCTAGGGACCAAAACCATACCTAAAAAGAGTCCAAATCCACATTGGAAACCTTGTCAAAAAAGAGAGCACATGCCAAAACCCAGCAAACATGCTGGTCACTAAACAGCATGCAAAGTTTGTACAAAAACAACACAGGCTGGATGCTTATGAAAAAAATAACCCAAACCAACTTCTGAACTCCATGGAAATGCCTTAGTAACCCCAAAAACACCTGACAAACTAAAAAGTCCCACAAAAATGCCTTAGAAGCCAAAACAGCTGACAAAAACCACATCAAAAACACTACGTGGTGGCAGATTCATCCCAATAAAACACCAAACACATTGAATACTTAAAACCTGTTAAAATTCCCAATAATTCTCTCTGGTAGATACACACAAAACCCAAACTCATGTTGGGCACTAAAAAAAAACCTATCAAAAGACAGGTCCCCAAACCCAACAAACTAAAAAGCACCACCAAAACGATTCCACAGATTTCGAAATGCCTCAGGAACACACGCAAAGCACACAGTAGGTTTCTGGCAAAAAAACATCAGTCATG
Source organism: Hirundo rustica (assembly GCF_015227805.2). NCBI lineage: Eukaryota > Metazoa > Chordata > Aves > Passeriformes > Hirundinidae > Hirundo > Hirundo rustica. Next base: position 23,096,739 of record NC_053452.1, read on the forward strand.
CTGGACTCACTAAAAAAATGCTAAAAACTGCTTAACAACCTGCAGTATATGCATGAAAAAGAAAAAGCTACACCTAAGAAATGCTGGATCCAGCAAAATAATCCCACCTAAAAATGCTGCAGCAACGCCATAGGAACCAAACACCTGGCCAAAAGAGCAAAGAATTCACACCAAAAACCTTACCAAAGAAGTGAGTACACGGTAGATATTTACCAAAAACACACCCAACGTGCTAGATCCTCAGAGCTATGCAAAAAAACCCAAAACAAAACCAACACTACAACCACCACAGACTGGGTGCTTAAAAAACCAAAATACACTAGAACAATTAGTAAGGGCCATGGAAATGCCTTAGTAACCCCAAAAGCACTTTAGAAACCATCCTAAACCAGACCAAATGCACATGATAGATGCAAGTAAACAAATGTCAAACACTTGTTGGACACTTTAAAAAAAAAACTTTAAAATTCCTGGGAAAAAGTCTGAAAAGCAGGTGGTAAATGCACACCAAAAAGCAGCAGTCAGCAACACTTTAGAAATGTCTCAGAAACACTCTGAGGAGATGCATGCAAAAAAGATGCCAAACATGCTGAAAACAGTAAAAAGTTGCTGAAAAATTATTAAAAATGCAGTGGATATTGTGTGATATATAGGTACACCAAAAACAGCACCAGTTTGTGCTGAACACAAAGAACACACACTAAAAAAAGGTGATTTTATAAACACAACACTGGTTAAAAAAAAAAGTGTGGTAGGTGGAATTCTACACAGTCACACCACTTCACTGAAGTCCACCTACAGCTCATTCATGAGGACATACACATCAGGATGAAGTTAAGACCTATAAGAGCTAATTCATTTTTGTCACTTCATTCTTCTATAGAGTCACAGTCCTCTTGCAGATTGTTTGGTGAAATATGTAAAACTGATCTCAAAAGCCTAACTAGATAAAACTGACAATTGCAATCAAATTTCCACAATAAAATCTTTTTCTGTAACAACCATTTAATACTTTAATACAGCTCATCACTAAAAATCAGAGTTCATATATAAAATATTTTGTCTGCTGTTCAAGCGCTGTTCACAAAGCTAATATAGACTTTATGCTCCTGAAAAGAGGGAATGTATGTTGTAGAGATACAGAATATATACATCAATAAATCTCAGCTACTATGTCTAACATGGAGGCAAGGACATAAATAACTCTTAAATATTACAAAAATAAACATATCGAGTTATGATACCAGCACAACTACAAGTTGAGTAGTAAAAGCAGAAGGGAAATTTTCCACCCAGTTACAAAACAAGATGTATTTATAGATACTGAGTTATCAAAGAATTTCAGCAGGTCAGGAGGAAATTATGCTTACCAAACACTATTGCTTTGGCAAAAGGTGGAAAGAGCTCTGTGTGTCTGCATAGGTTTTTATGAATTTGCCAAAGATCTTTGTGCAGTTTCTTAAAGTCACTGTATCTCTTCCAAACGACTATCTGAAGCAGAGAAACCAGAGAGAAGTATTAGTGAAGTTCATTGTTCATATTACATCACACCACAAAGCCACTGGTTTAATCACACCAGACCATTAACTCCAGGAAAATTTTTTGTTTCTACGAACTACCGTTGTAAGTACAGTTACAAACTGTAACAAGCATAAAAATGCGGTCATTATCTGTCCCCAACCCGCATTTCTATGCAACTGCAACACTACAGTGCATAGAAAAAAAATTAAGTAAAAGCTGGAAGAAGGGCAAAGGCAGCACAGCTTCAGTCACTCTGAGATCCAGACCTACACAGGGAGACAGCAAGAGAGGAAAAAATGCCGAACAGGAGTGTTGCAGTATCCAACATCCAACAGCACACTGTGCCTGGTGCAGCTGCAGGTGTGGGGAAGAGACACAACAGAAAAAGAGAAAAACAGGGAAGGGAAATCAATACAAGCACGGGATTTTTAGGGATGGTACATAAGGCACCCAGGACTACAAAAAACCAACTCCTAAGTTGTGTGTGCAAAGTGTTGATCAGACGTAAATGCAAGCCCCAATATTAATTTTTTTTTTTGTAATAACGACCAAAAAAAAAAAAAATTATGTTCCTTTTGTAATCTAGACAAAAACTCCATCTTAGGAATACAAAGATGTCATTGGTTCATTAGAGCAGCTATTCCTGATCTAGCCTCTCCAGAAAAGTAGTCATCTCCCAGTCAGGTACCTACCTTATCCTTCTTCCATCCCATTCTTTCCATTCAAGAAAGGAGAAGAACCCAGTAGAAAAATCAAACAAATGAAAGAAATAAACAATAAAATTTACACTTGACTGCTACTGGATTTGTTATCAGGATGAAAAGATATTAACAAAGATTTTTTTATATCCTGACCTCATTTTTGGTCAGCCTCACTAAGCCATCACACTAAACCTCAACACTAATGTAAAGTGATTAAAGCAGAACAGAAGGGAAAAGACAAGGAGAGTGCATGCATTCAGCATTTGATTCTACAGTTGCACCAGCCAAATGTCTCAATTAACTTAACACAACTAACCACAACTTTAAATATTCCACATATTTCTGAATGATTTACCCGGCTGCCTTCTCATGAGCAATCATAATTGAAAAAGTTGAATTTTTTTTCAAGCAAACCAGATTTAGAGCTAGGCAAAAGGTTTAGATTTAGAGCATCTTTGTGGGTTGTTTTTTTCTTTAATACTGCAATCAGAGGCCTTCTAAGTTTCAGCAGACGCAAGTCCTACCTACAGGACAATGAAGATATAAGGTAAGAGGATTGTTAACAGTGGATGTTCAAAGCTTTAGTGTGGCAACACTCGACTCACCTACAAATTTAGCTATACTGGAACCAGCAATCCTGATTCAGACTCCCTTATTGGCACACATTTTCATGACAATTACAGCTGGTACTCAGTGAAGTGAAACACACAAATGAGGAATCTCAAGAAGGCAAACTAGTCATTTTGCTATCAGAAGTAATAATTTTTCAATGCTATGCTTTTATCTAATCCAATAGCCAGAGAGTGGATGATTAGCACTTCTTGAGCAGTGTGCATATAGAACACAAAATTGCTTAAGATGGTGAATTCTTTGAACACTAACTTCCTGTACTGTCAGTACTTGGAGACAACATGAAAATCTGCCAGGAAATAAGAGCATGAAATTTCATTCCACTAAAAAGGCATTGTTTTTCACTGCTACAAGTGACCACTCAATAGTCAAGAGGAAAAAAATAAATACCCCTAAGTAACTTGCATAGCAAAAGCAGTCAAGGTGATTCTAAAACCTTTCAGAAGCTCATGGAAAACATGCCTTTGCATGCATGTGGCCAGCAAAGTTAGCAAAGTTCCCACTCTAACATCCTCATTAGAAATTAGATTTGGAGGAAGGACACACTGTACTTTGAGGCCCAATGAAGCACAGCAAGTGTATCATAAAACATATGTTAGACTTGTAATGCAATAAGGTGCTTGTCGTGGCGAGAGCCAGTAGATCTCTATTAACTCATGCACCTCATCTGCTCCACAATGAATAAGCCTTTCTCCTAAATGAAAAGGAAAAAACCCACAGGACTACCCTAGATGCAACTGCATTACACACCACATTGCCACCATCAGTCCCCAGAAGCAAGGACATCTAAAGTTAGCTCCACTGGCCTTTCTGTATCTACTATCCCCACACAAAACCTCACATTGGCTTCTTTCATTCTTTCAAGAGGGAAGCCCTTACAAGGTTCTCTTCCTTCCTGCCCAACAACAGCTGGGATTACATTGAGTTCTAGCTGGCTGCAGTGGGAGACGTGCTGTAGTAAAGACTTGTATCCCAAAGGGCAGCCAAAAGATGTGACAGAAAACTGGCAAGTGGAGTTGAGGTCACAGCACACAGCCTTATGAGCAGCTGTACAAATGTAAAAGATGTATCAACATCACAGCAGTGGCATTAAGAGACACCTGGAGGAGAAGGAAGGCACAGCTAAGTGGTCCTACATGGATGTGGGAAGCAGGTTGCACGAGACAGATCCTAAAGCAACAGGGTGGTTGTGTGCACAACATTTCCCATTGAATTCCTCACTGAGCATTCTGGAAAACTGAGGTAAATTTATTTTCAGTGGGAGCAGGTTAGGGGCATATTCTTTTTCTTTCAAAGGCTCCCCACAGTTCTTTTTTTACTGTAAGAAGCCATGTAACAGAAAAGCTCTCAACATATGGGGGTTTCTGACTACAATTCCCCCTTACGGCAACTACCATCTAGGATATTCCTTGTAATAACCAACTATTTTCAGATAATGCTTATAACAGAATCATCCCACACCTAATATGCTATCTCATGCAGAATAATTAATATGATAAAATGCAGGGTAGAAAAGGGCAACTGTCAAGAAGTTCATCTCATATTTATGTCCTTTTATTGTCTAGAGCATGTGAAACTCTGCATGGGTAACCTAAAGCCACAAATCAAAGCAACAACTAAAAGATATGGTTTTGCTATTGTGTCAAAACTACTTAAGACATCTTCATGCAATACTCTAGCTGAAAGACACTTACAATATATTTTTCTGATGAATGGACACATCAACATCTCTTATAAAGTGCTTTTCCTCACAAATGAAGATTAAGGTAATGGCAGAATGTGCTTATGGATAGGTTCCATTCAGGAGTCTCCCTGGAAAAGGTGAACATCAAGCTACAAACTACAGTAATGCAGTTCTAAACTAGATCCATGATCATCTCTGATTCTGATAGGTTATTTTAATCTCCTAGAGATTTTTAAAAAAACTGCAAAAAGCACAAATGCTCATGCTTGCCTGATTCTCAAGATTTCAGAGAAGGATGCAGTAAAGGAGTGTTAGATGTATCAGCCAATTCTCACCTCTGCCAAGCCACTAATCAGTAGCTCATGTTTGACCATACAGAGATGCAATGAATTCAGTTGTGAGCTCTTCTTTCATCAACTATGCAGGTTCTCCTCAACTGTAGTAAAAGACTGCGCCAGAAACCGAACATATGCAAGTGTTACACATCTGAAAAGCCATAAGGTCGTGCTTTTGAGGGAAGATTTTGCAGGCACATCATATAATAGTAACCATGTCAAGTCATTAATCCAGGAAAAAAAATCAGGAGTGGGGAAAAAAAGATTTCTTAATGAAAAAGAAAAAAAAAAAATCCACAATGCACGCACACATGGTGTATTTTTTCTCTCTCAATAAATGACTCCTGTGACAGGAGGTATTCAAGAGGCACGAGAATAGAGTAGACCCTAACTCACAGACTCCTCAGAGGAGGTAAAGAATAAGCAATTTTAAAGTTTTGTCAAAGTATATCATTGGAAAATACTAAAGGAGCCTCAGAGAGATAGGCATTAATATATATGACTTGCAGTCTAATCTCCCTCAATGACTCCGAGACTCCTCCATTCTCCCTCTTCACTAACAGACAGTAATGGTGTAGGCTTTTCAGTAAAGTATTGGTTAAAAAGGAGAAGAGTACCTACAGCTGAGACCTAAGACTCGAATTGTGGACTGATCTCTAATTTTACCAGTAGGAGTTAAGTAACCATCAATTTGCCAATTCCGGTCCCGAGAAAAGAGCTTGTAAAGTTATCAAAGCAGTTTTGTCATCAAAAGACACTTTACTCCCTAAGACTTTGTTTCAAGTCACCATTCATCACTGAGGGATGAAATGCATCATGTTAGCTAGCTACTGTTTTTAACTATGAAAGCTAAAGACAAATGGAAACATAGGAAAACTGTTAGCTCAATGACAAGGACAAAGCACACAGAAACTGCTAATTACATCAAAGATGCTTCAAAAGGCATGTGTCATACATAAGGACATTTGCACAAGTTTAAGCAGTTACCTCCTGGACATCCTCTGGATTTTTTCTTGAAACAATCTGAAAAGCAAAACAAAAATGAAACCAGGTAAGTCCTCGGATTTTCAGTTTGGAAATTAAAGAGTAACATACAATGATTTATTGCTGAAGAGAAAAAACTGGAAAAAGCAAATAGCTGCATGGTCCTGTGCACTCAGAAAGTTTTCGTTTAGTTTTAGAGAAGTCTAATACCCAAAGACAACACAGTGAGGGATTTCAGCAGCAGTCAGTTGTGATCACACATAAAGACAGATCTAGGCAGAATGGCACAAGAGGCATCTCTCAAAACAAAGCTAGGTAGAGCACATCTCCTATCATCTTTCCAGTCTCTTCCTATTAATTCATATTAGGGCCACATTACTCCCAATAAGAGGAACTCACTAAGGCTACTTGGCTTAATATAAGCTGCACACAACCTCACTGAGAATGTGAGGATTTGTATTTACTAAGACAGTATTTCCACTTTACTTACAATCACCAGAGTGCAGACACGTCTGACTATCCTTGCATATTTGTTTCTCCTTAAGAACTCTTGGCCTAATTAATTATAAATGACTTTGTCCGGCGGAAAATTGCAGTGAAAACTGGGCTTGGCTGCACACCATAAAGAAGCCTGTATTTCGTCAAGGTTTTTTTTCTTCTTTAAATAAATATTGATCACAAAAGCCTTTGCAATCCAAGTTTTGTACTGGTCTCACAAACAGCAGTAAGAGCATATCCCCACAAACACACAAAACAAATAGATACATCTTTAATTCATAACTGCAATTATCTTGTGCAAGTCAGTATATCCTTCATGGTAAAAGCCAAAGCTGTTTAACAAAATAATTAGTCTATTGTTACCTAAAGCAAAATAGGGCATTCTTAATCCAACTGGGACTGTCCTCAGCGACACACCCCGGAATAATTGATGCCCTGAAGAGGTGATGCGTGCAAGGAAGCGCAGGGAGCCCGGAGTACTTTGCACCCCAGAGACACACACACCATCCCACGGCACCGCGAGCACTGAGCAGCTGATGCTTCGAGATGGAAGCCACCAAATCCACACCTTCCTCTTGCTAAGTAACAACAGCATACCTCTTATATTTCCCACAAACTTAGCTCTCTTCCTCCCTTCCATCTTGCAAGAATCCTTGCCAAAGCCTCCCAGATTTTGCACCATCCATTTACTACAGCCCAGCCACTCATCTCTCCCACATTTTGGAGGAGACAGGATGGTAAAGAGAAGTGTTTTCTTCTTCAGCAATCTCGCAAAAGACCTGAAACATTTTCCTTCATGGCTCTACATTCTTTCTCTCACCTTGCACACCAAAGTCCTCTTCTTCCAGCGTAGTCTACATTGATAAAACCTTTCTCAACTTTTCCTCGCTCTCGAGTAATCTAACACTTGGCAACTTTACCAAATGTTAACCTTGGTGGCTGTTCCTCTTTCATACCCTACCAGTTTATAAGTACAATTGGTGAAATAATTCTAGCCTCCTTTTCTAATAGCTGGTGTACTTGATGCAAGGAGTCTGTAGAGCTGGGGGAAGAAAATATCACAGGCATGGCTACACATCACAGAGAACACCAAAGGGCAGACACCAACTGCTCTGCTTTGCAGTTCACCTTTAGTTAAAGCCTTGCAACAGTTTTGGCAGCTAGGTAAGTTACCAGATGGGCAGAAGGAAACCCAGAGAGATGAGTAATTACCCAGCCAGTTAGTAAGAATCTGGAATAAAACCCAGAGGCCCTGTTTCACACTTGTTCTTATGTTACACCGCCTTCTATATCTCCCAGCCATGCCAACTTTAAGTCAGTATGTAATAATTTATGTGTTGCCCTACTTTGTTCTTCACATCCTTTTCTGAAGGTCAATCTCAGAAGAGGTCTGCCCCTTCCATCCAATCTATAGCCAACCCAGAAACTCAGCAAAGATCACCCAACCCCCTAAATTTTCCACGTACTTTAATCCTTCCGCAAGGATCAACGCAGTTAGTTCCTTCTGCAAATCTGTATCAAGCAACTTTAAGCTATTTTCAAAAGTATCATTAGGATACCCATCAATAAGCTAAGCAATGTGTAATTACTGCACTAGACTCTGAAAACAGAGGTCCTAGAAGAATCCTCAACATGAAGAAAAGTATTTCAGATTATCCCATTCTTCATCTGACCTGCAGGTATCAAACATAACTCATTAGAATTTTAATTGTCACTAGTAATCGTATTTTTCCAAATTCGCTAAACTTTTATTAGTGGCCTATATTTTCAAGTATTGTTAAAGAACATTCCTCATATCACAACTTGCTGATATCTATCTGTTTCTTAGCACTTGGAAATGGGTATTAAAAAGCCAATATTAATTTTATCTTGTCTGCATTTACAATGATGTTACAGATTACTAGTAAATAAAATATATATTCTCTGCTATATAAACAAAATCTTTAAGAAAAAAAATCTACAGTAATGATAGACCCCCCTAGCACTCAGAAGAGACTCCACGGGCAGTTATGCCTCTGGCCAGATGTTTAGGACACACCAAACAAGTGCTTTCTTATCCACGATTATTTATCTACATTTCATTGAAACAGAAAGTTCCTTTAACTTCATTTCACAAAGGATTCACTCACACACCACACAAAGGAACCACAAATCTCCACGAACATGTACTGACTACCCTAGATCTCAGCCAGAATGATATTCAACACAACGGGTAGGTCCACCTCACTTCTTTCCTGGCGGCCCACCAAAGTTGCTGAGCTGATGCTCAGCAAATACAGCTGGAGTGCTGTGATATCAACCATGGAGCCAGAACACCACAGGAGCAGGAGGGAGGAATAGGAGGAAAGAAACAGAAAGGATACCTGATATGTACACTGAATCCTCTTTAAATAATTTTAATCAATTTCGCAAATCCTCACTTTGAGTAATACACAACACATTACCAGTCAGAGCCCTGCTGAAACAAAAGTTATTTATATTTCTGCATTTTTGAGTCCAAAGCATACTTTGCTAAAAAAAAAAAAAAATATATATATATATATATAGTTTTTCACTTTGAGGATTTTAGCCATCAAAACACTGTAAAGAACTAATGATCGCTGGTTAGGTCAGTTGAATTTGGACAGCTCACAGACCGATCAGCTCCTTGCTCTGTGCTAAATCAAGGGTAACACCTGATTCTGTACTGCCTTGCTTGGAAAGGCACCAGAGCACCCACAGTTTACAGGTCAAGGAGAGAGAATGATATCCCCAACTAGTTAGCCACAACTTGATTTTGACCAATTCTATAGAAACCAAAACATCAGAGAGAAAGTGACTGGCTTTAGCCAATAAGAACAAAGCACCAGAGCAAACAAGCAGCAGAGGTCTTGGCTCATCCCTGTTAGTCCTTATTTCACTGACACAGCTCTTTAGTACACACACACACTTGGGCCATCTAGGGCAACTGCAGAAAAGACGTGATGGCAGTTTTCTTCTCTGCAACTATTTCAGGAAACACTTCTTAAATCGCAACACTGCAGGAAAAAGCAACTCTTCTTTCCCTCTCCACAAATACTAAGTTGTATTGGACTAAAAAAGAACAGTTTCAACATACTTGTCCTATAATTGTGTTTGGTTTTACAAGTCATACAAACTAATCGTAGGCTAGCAACCTGACATCACAATCTCTATACATGTACAGAATGCTGTATTCTTTGAATTAAGAGGAGGGTGCTTATAAGCAGACCTTGCTCTCACAGGTAGGATGCGTACAGGTGCAGTAACTACGGGTCATTTAAAAAAAAACTCTGTCTCTGACGCTTTCTGATGCTCTCAATATACCCCACCACACTTAGTCAGCTAAACTGCCTCTCCTCTTGACCCTATCTCCACATATTTACCTACTCGCCTCCCTTTTATTGGTTTAACGGGAAAGTGGAAGAGAAAAGAAAGCAAGGAATTTCCCTAGGAGAAGAGACGGAGCTTTCATCAAAGCCAGCACCACAGCAGCTCTCCCAACATCTGCAGCAGCTTTCCTGCTTCTCTCGTGCTAGGCCAGACCGACCCAGAGCGCTCTGCCGGCCCGGGCCGGGCTCAGCCTCCCTGCGCGGCTCGGGCAGCTCGGCTCGGCGCCGCCAGCGTGGGCGGGCACAGCCCCGCACTCCGCTCGCTGCGGGGCCGCCAGCAACGCCGGGCAATCCCACTGCAACCTATCCACGAGATCCGGCCCGGAAGAACGGGGGGGAAAGGGAAGGAGCCGTTTGTCTTTACGCTGCTCTCGCATGCCCTGCAACGCGCAGCAAGGAAATCGAGAGCTAACTGCAAAGCGCGTCTGAGGCGCATTGCAAATGGTCTGAGGCCAACGTTGCGAGCCTACAAGTTTGCAGGAGGCGACCGGGGCTCGGCTCGGGAGCGGCCGCCGTGTCCCACCTACCCACCCTCCCTCCCTCCCTCCCTCCCAGCCGTGTCCCTGACAGGGGCTTCCACGTCGCGGCCGGGCACCCGGCGGCGGCTTTACAGCCCGACTGCGGGGCAGGCCGGGCGCGGGGAGCCGCGGGGGCGAGGGGCTGGGCGGCGGCCGCCGACTCACCCGCGCCGTGACCTTGTAGACGGTGTGGCCGCGGGGGTGGCGGCGCGGCTCCGTCACGGTGTAGAAGCGGGCCAGGTCGGCGCCGCGCTCCCGCGGGCTCAGCATCCCGCCGCTGCCCCCGCCGCGCCGCCCGCCCGGCACAGGCGGAAGCGGCGCCCGGGAACGCCCCGCCCCGCCCGGGCGGTACCGGGCCCCGGCCCGGGGAGCCCCGCCCGGCCGCCGCGGGATGCTCGGGTGCGGGGATCCCCCGCTCGCGGTCTTTCCCCGAGGCTGAACAGTCCGCGGCGCAGGGATGAGGCCGGGGTGTCACGGCCCAGACCTGGCAGCCCCGTTCCAGGTGTTCTGCAAGGGCGCGGCCGTGGGGGATTTACGCTCGGCGGGGACTGACCGCCGAGCCCCTCGCTCACACGGGCGCCCGTGGCCTCTACAAATCCGTAATGAGCCCCTGGAACGCCGCTCCCAGCGTCTGCCGTGGGCTATTTTAAGCTACGCTGCCCTAAATCCACAGGCCTGTAACGCAGAAACGACTCACGGATTTTAAAGAGGAATGCTGCCAGAAAGGCAAGTTTGATGGTTATCGAGTTTTGTGTGTTGTGTCTCCTCCAGGTTCTTTAAGCTGCACATGGACTTGTCCCTGCGGTTGGGCTCTCGTGCGCGCACAGCTCTGCGGAGCACTTCGGTGTTAGATTACCTTCAGATTAGATTTTGTAAGATTACCTTCAATTTCTTGTCTGTAGTCGCGTCTCTATCAAAGTAGATCTCACACTTCAGATTATATAAACTGTTTCTTTTCTTTTCTTTTTTTTTTTTTAATCACTGTGCTTTCATTCATTTAATTGCAGATTAAAAAAAAAAAAAACAAAAACAAAAACAAAAACAAAAACAACAAAAAAAAAAGCAACCACCATCTTTTCCTTACCAGGTTATTAATATCTCTGTTCTCAGGCAGGTTCTTGACAAAGTATTTACCAATACTTATCGCATGTGTTTGTGAATGATGAGAGTCTCTTGTACTGAAGTTCATAGTAAGCAAATACCTCTCCTTTGAGGAACATTTTCTTAAGGAAGATGGAAGAAAGAGGACATAGGTTGTTAGCAGCTCATCACTCTCGCTTATCTTCTGAGAGGGGAAGAGCATGTCTTTTACATCTTGTGCTGGTACATAGAACTTCACGGAAGCTCTATAAGTTATCAAAAGTTTGCAAATTCAAGTACTTGGGGGAAGAGTCAGTGAGTAACTAAAGAGACAAACCCATCAGGCTTAGGAAATGCATGGAATTGAAAACAGCAAGAGGCAGGGAGAGTGTTCATTTGAAATTTGCCCAGCCCCTGCACATTTCTAGGCATCTGCTGCTAACCACGTTTAGAAAGCTGGAAACTGAGCTCAGTGGACCATTGATCTGAGCTACCGTGGCTGTTCTTATGTGCAGCGTAATCAATCAAAGCATCCCTCAGTGAGTCAGTAGCCTCCATTCACTAGGGAGTTTCAAAAGCTCAAATGACTCATAAAATAATTTGGCTTCTACTTACAAACCAGAATTTGGAGATACCTTATTCTGCAGAATATCTTTTCACATGGTATAGCCAATACAAAATAGTAACTAGATGGGAATAAAAATTCCACAATTAAGTGCTAACTGGCTTATTAAGACTTCTTTAGGTCAAGGCAGGAAAATCTAGCAGCACTGAGATGTGAAACAATTTGCATCATATTAATAGTGTAGTCTTTTTCTCCTGTTTGTCTATTACACAACTTCCATGCTTTTCAGCACACCTTCATTTTCATTAAAACCCAAAGCTTCTGTGATTTCTTTTTTTCCAGCATCACTACTGAGATTACTACTGTATAAAAACCTTTGAAGTGACCAATCAATTTGGGTGTCCCTGTGCAGGTCAAAGTACAGAAAATGACTGCGTGTTATGTGTAGATTCTGCTCCTAGAAATAACAGCAGTTGTTGTTGCTATAGCTATGGCTTACTGTCTTCTGTTCTAGAAATACATCTAAAAGATATGGATACAAAAATTCAGAAAAGAACAAACCACCAAAACAAGATGGTCTTGAAAATGCAGTTGGGAGATCCTTTACTATACATGTGTTATGGGGCTAGTAGTTTCATTGTCATATGGTGAAGAAACTTACAGAAAATGGATGGGTGTTTTTACCTTTCACCAGTAACTTGTATCCAAGAAATGGAAAACCCAAAGAGGATCTGACACGTTGCCTAACTGGCGTGCTCATCACTGCATTATTTCAATTCCAGTCTTCCCTACCACTCCTGGGAAAACTTCAGATGTTATTTAAAGTCACTTTTATGACAGATATAAAAGGAATGCAGAGAAACTGTGTTTTACTGGATTACAGTTCCTGCACAGCATCTGCACTATTCAGCACTATAATTTTTCATATGCATTGTGCTACGTTTCCTTACAGTAAACAGGGCCAGCATTTTCCCTGTCCTCAGAAGACCTCAAGAAAGCATTCTAAGTGCTTGTTCGAGCAGCATCGGCAGAGGCAGAGCATTGTTTCCACAGCTGGTAAGCAGCGGTGGGTCAGTCAGCGTGGTCTGCAGGGCAGGTCTCCCACCCAACTCTCAGGCCAGCTCTCCTCAGCAGAGCACCTTCAGCTGCATTTTAAAACCTGATAGTGTTGGAATACTTGCTTGGGAGAGTGGGGTTTGTTGGTTTTTTTTCTGCAAACACAAAGCATGACGCTGTTGCCCTTGAAATATACTACGGCACCTTGAAATAGACGGCAGTTCTTTCTCAGCCCCTTTGACCCTGCAGGAACACACGGTGATCCCAGGAAGAAAACGACGTATGGAAACTATCAGAGAATATGCTGAGTTGGAATGGACCCACAGGGATCATCAGAGTCCAGCCCCTGGCCCAGCACAGGACATCCACGAGCGTCACACCATGGGTCTGAGAGCGTTGTCCAAATGCCTCTTGAATTCTGCCAGGCTTGGTGCTGTGACCGCTTTCCTGGGGAGCCTTTTCCAGTGCCCCACCAGCCACCGGGTGCAGAAACTACCGCACGAACACAGCGTTCCCTCCATTTAAACGCGTCAAAAGCCCGCAATCGGGCCACCGACGCGCCGCTTTCGCCGCGCTCCGGAGCGGGCGCGGCCGCGGGGGGGAGCGCGGGCGCGGGGCGTCACCCGCCCGGGGCCGAGATGGCGGCCGGGCCTCGGCGTCGGCTGCCCGGACTAAACATGGCCGCGGGCCCGGCCCTTGGACTACAAGTCCCAGGAGCGAGCGGGAGGGCGCGGCGCGGCCGCCGCCCGTGCGGGGTATGAGGCGGCGGCGGGACGGCCGGAGCGCGGCGGCCGGAGCTGGCGCTGCCGTGGGCTGACCCCCTCGGGGGGCGCCGGGGCTGGCCGGGGCCGGTAGCGGGGCCCGGGCCCGCCGGGAGGTAACCGGGGCTGGGGGCGCTGCTGTTGAATGCCCGCCATTAGGCCGAGCGGGGCCGCGGTAAACAGAGCGCAGCGCGGCGTGGGGCGTCTGCTGCCGCGGCTGGGGGCTGCGGGGCCGGGGCTTTAGGAGGGAGCACTTTCTCAGTGCTTTTCTGCAAAACAAGCGTTTCGGGGGGGTTTTGTAAAGGAGCGATGCCCTTTTTTGCTCCGTAGTAGGGCTGTGGTGTCCGGGGGAGTGTTTTGTTTTTGTGTCTGCCGGACGACATCTGGTGCGCTGTGGCGGAAAAGGGTTATTTCAGGACAAGCGGGGTTTGCTCAAACGTGTATTAGCGATTAGAAGGTATCCAAAGGAAGGCAGTGAACATGCTGAAGGGCCTTGAGGTGAACCTATGTGAGGGGCAGCCGAGGTCATTTTCAGCCTGGAGGAGACCTGAGGGGGACCTCGTGGCAGTCTACAACTTCCTCAGGAAGGGAAGAGGAGGGGCAGGCTGATCTCTTCTCTGGGGTCCCCAGTGGCAGGACCCGAGGGAATGGCCCGAAGCTCTGTCAGGGGAGGTTTAGACTGGATATTAGAAAAAGGTTTTTCACCCAGAGAGTGGCTGGGCACTGGAACAGGCTCCCCGGGGCAGTGGTCACAGGAGCAGCCTGACAGTTCAGGGAGCCTTTGGACAATGCCTTCAGGAACATGGTGTGACTTTTACCTTGTCCTGTGCAGGGCCAGGAGTTGGACTCAATGATCCTTGCAGGTCCCTTCCAGCTCAGCGTGTACTGTATTTTGGCTTATTTGCTTGGCTGAATGGCAGCTGGGAGGTTCTCACTTCAGTGCAACTTCAGGCATTGCAAGCTTTATCCTTTGCTTCTAAGCTCAAAATACACCTTACTTAAACAGTGAGGAAGCTGAGATATTAATGTCACACAGCCTTCCTTCCTGTGATTTTGTTGAGAGACAGATTTCTTTCTTCTTCTAAGGGAAAAGAAAGAAAAAAAGCCCCACCTTTTTTTTCATGGCTTTAGTTGCTGAGCTGTGGTTTGCTCTCCTAGAAAAGAAATAAGAATGCAGATTTAGTCTTAAGCTGGTGCTAGTGATGCCTTGAGATTTAGTACCTTTATTTCCCTGTTGTGTTGGCATTGGGATTTGAGCCAAATCAATGGCTTTCCAAACAAAGTTCTGACTGCTTGAAGGAAAGTGGTCTTCTCATTCCTTACAAATAGCCTTATCATAAAAGTTAATGCAGCATGCAAAAATTACCTTTTGTAAAGGTCATTCCTCTGAGCGCTTGAAAGATCTGACACTTGAACAAGGCAGGAAATAAATTGTAAATACTTACTGAGATGGATAGGGTTTGGACACTAAATGGCTCTTGTAGATCTGAGGCGGGGGGGGGGGGGGATGATGCAAGATCACTTTGTAAAGTCCCATTTTGTATATAATTTAGGTAAATGTTTAAATACTTTGTATATAAGTGTTTGAACATCTTGTATGCATTAACTTGTAGAGAAAGAGTATCTTCTGTAAGTCCTGACCAGGATGACTTTGCCTCCACAGCTGTCTACCGGTAGATGTAGTTGTGTGCCAGTAATGAAATTGTGCTTTTTTGGTAGATACTCCATGCTGCCCCGCCATGTGCAGAGGCTGGGCAGAGACTGGATCACCCACTGGAATGGCTCCCAGATACTCACCTTCAGCAGCCCAGTTTCCAACTGTATGAGATGGGCTGGACACTATCCTCCCTGGGCCTCGTTTCCACTCCCTCTTTCAGCTGATTGTTCAGCAAACTGGAGATTCCCTCCATTTTTTGGACCTTGGAGGCAATTTCAGAACTCTAATTGGCATCTTGATAACTACACACAAAGCTGTTGCTTTCACCTACCCAACCCCAGTATGAAATCTGAAGGAGAAGAACCATCGATAAAGAAGAGGAGACTCAGTGGCCAGGATGATAGTTCAACTCCTGAACAAGAAACAAACTTATCTAATCAGAAGGAAGCATCTTGTCTTTCTGTAGCACAGAATGAAGAAAAACATGGCAGCAAGAAAGGTAGAAGACGCTCTTTGCTAATTTTCCATGTTTATTTGTAATGCTAAGTACACCCAAATGAGTGAGAGTTAAGAGCAGTAGGGCCTGCTCCTTTTGAGTTACTGTTTTTCTTGGCACCCCTCTCAGGAAAACGTGTCTTAAAAATGGTCCAGTTCTATAATGCCGTTTAGTCTGCAAACTTTTATTTTGTGCTGTCAGTCTACCAGAGCTAGGTTCAGTGCACTTGGCAGTAGAACACAGTCGGTTATGTGAGGGATTGCTCAACTTGGGGAGTCCTGAGCTTGGTTCAGACAACACTCTCTCAGGTCTCTGTCACCAGGTCATGGCTGTTAACTTGGAAGCTCTAAAAAGCAGAAAGGTTTGGCTGACTTGCTGTAGGGCTGAGCTGGGCTGGCAATTGTATAGCTTCATTCCTTGTGCTCTACCTGAGCTCATAAACCCTACTGGACATGAACTGGTTTCTTTCCAGACCAGTCGAGTCACCATCTGTGTCCTAGAAAACTGAAAATTAATGGACAGAGGTTTTAATGGTGCTTGCTTCCAGTGTGATTGTGTTCTTACAGCTGTATTCTGCCACTGGCACGTTAGCAAGTTTTGAGTCAGATCACCTCTGACAGAGCAAGCAGCAGGTGTGCTTATCCAGATAAATACGGGAAGAAGTGCAGAGTTGTCTACTGGGCTCAGTAACAAACTTCCATGAAACTTCAAAGTGTCTGTGTTAGCTTAATACAGATACAATCTTGTACATAGTATCCAAATATTTTACAGAGTCTTGTGTATATTTACAGTTTTGTCTAGTGTGAGACAAATAGAGGGACACAGTCAAAATTGTTGCCCTCTTGCATAAACCATTTCCATAGCAAAATAAACTGGAAATTCTATTATGACTAAAAAGGTCAGTGGATGCTGTCAGCATCCCAAGGGGATTTTTGGACACAAATACCCATAAGGCTTAGAAACATTATCTTCAGGAACCAAAAAAGGGACTTTGCTTTGTGCCTTAATTACTGGGTCCTCTCTTAACCCCGTTTGACATACCTTTATCTGAGAGCGTGGTTGGCACTGTGGCCCTTCCCTGTCATCCCTTGTAAGGTGATGCTAATTAAAGCTACCTGCTGAGGAGCAACGTGGCTTCCCTCCCACCATAGAAACAGAAGGTAAAGCCTTGCTGTATTCATTGCAAAGACCTGGATAATCTAAGCACAGCAATGAAAATTACTACCCAAAAAGGACAGATGGTGACAGATGTAGCTTCAGTCTGCCACTGGTTGTTACCACTGGACCTCAGGCTTGTTCTCAGATGAGGTCAGATAAAAAGGGTGAAAAGCATCTCTTTGAGTTTTTAAGTGGAGAAATAAATTTGTTAAAAAGTAATTGGATGCTTAAGGATGAGCAGATATGTTATTATTAATTTTCCTACTAATAGTAAGTATGAAATTTAAAATGGCAGAAAGGTGAAGGATGCCTTTTCAGACGTTCTTGGTAATTCTGATACTTAATTTCTTAATTTCTCAACTCACTGAGGAAAACTGGGTTCATTATTTGTGTTGGGACTCCTGTAGTGGACCCTGTTGCAGCTTAGGGCTGAGTTTTACAGACCATAGTTGGGCTAGAGGTGATTGACAAAGGGTTAGGAATCCATCATGGATAGAGAGATCCACAAGGTGCCCATATGCTGCCCTAAGGATTGCATCCCAGCCTGGCATGCACCATCTCTGCTGGGGAGGCAGTAGCACAGGGCAGTGTAAGACTCTCAACAGACTACATTTGGCTCGCCAGTTTGGCAACCCTTCTACAGGAACAGGGGGTGTAGTCTGATTGCAACAATCTCCTTAGAACATGCCAGTTCCCCAGTTTCAAAACAGCTGAAATCCAGGGCATATCATGGTTTTGTGCTGTTTGTTTTGAGGTCGGGGTTTGTTTGTTTGACTTTTTTTCTTGCTGATTTTTATGTAAAATCCATCTTAAATAGAGCATCTGAATCACTGCTAATTGAATAAGCTTTTAGAATTATTTAAGAGATTTGAAAGACAAATAGTTGTCAGTAGAATGATTTCCAAGAGCAGTAAGAAGTCATATGGTCTATAACATAACTTTTTTCTATTTCATGTGCTTTTAACAGGAAGCATCAAAAGACATTGGGAATATTTCTGTCAGCAGAGTAAAACAATGAAAATCGCTCAAAATAAAGGATCTGACCAAAGCAGTACAGGAAGTGAGGCAACATTTGATTTTACAGTCATGTCCTACAATATTCTCTCACAGAATTTGTTGGAAGACAACTCTCACCTGTACAAACACTGCAGGCAGCGATTGCTGTTCTGGACATACAGATTTCCCAACATCCTACAAGAAATCAAAGAGCTGGATGCAGATGTGAGTAGAAAATGAGCATGTGGATATTTCTTAATGATAAACTGAACTAGCAAATTCTGCTACTCTGTACTGCGGTCTGAAAAAACACTGATGTGGTTTTGGTTGGCTCTAGAGTTTATTGTTTGTTTTTGAGGACACATAAATTATTTTAAGTCATAATCAGGAAGTCAAGTCAGTAAAATTTTGCTTCAGTCGTTCTTCAGACCAACAAAAGTTCAGTGATAGAATCCATCCTGTTTGTGTCAGAAAACAGTACTGAAAAAAAATAGTTGTATTAGGGAAGCCACAGAAAAACAGCTTTGTACCATTTGAAAAATGCAGTTATGTTAGTATGTAGCCAGAAATCTGGAAATTAAAGTTCCCTTTAAGCTCTTCCTTTCTTCCTAATAAATTTCTACATCCTGTATTCATATATATTTACAAAGAAATACCTGGGGTAGCTTTCTGACAGGAGCCGCTGCTGTCACACCCTGGTAGATGGAGGTGCCCTTTCCACGGAGAAATTTGTTGCTAAAGGACATAGATTTTTAACTGTTTCATTGGCTGGAACTGTAACTTTAAGTGAAGCCGAGATTTCAGAATGTTGCTTGAGATTTGACTCTCCCTTGAGACCTTGAATGAGTGAATGTCAGCTGGGCAAGTGGAAAGTGTTGCTGCAGTCCAGCAAGCAGGGGTAACTTGTTCCCCTTTGGGAACTCAGTCCTTTATCCCAGTGGTGGTTGTAAATCTGTGTTACTGCAGTGTGCTCAGAGATGCTCACAGCTAGATTTGGATTCAATGGTTCTTGTGGGTCCATTCCAACTCAAAATATTCTGTGATTCTGTGAACTCTCTTAAACGAGTATTTTGAGTTTGATCTTTGGTTCAGGTTCTTATAATATGGAAGCTTGTTTTCCACCCTGTAGTGCACCATTTGCCTTTTCATCCCTTCTCCCTGAGCCTTCCCCTGAACTGCTGAAAATGTAGTAGCCAGTTACTGCTTTGATTGAATTTAATCTCACCTCTGAAAATGTCTGTCTCAAAAAGGGTGGGAGGAATTGGGGCCTTCTTCATAATCTTATGGAGCATATTCTGTGGAAGAGTAAATTCTTTTGTGGGATTAAGGAGTCAAAGAGCTTCTGAGTTTGTGTTTTTTAATGTACAGACTGGCATTGTACAACAGAGATATGCTGTGGTAACATTTTGGTGTACTTACTGATATATTTTAATTGTAAACCTTTGCCTTAGGTGCTCTGCTTACAAGAAGTCCAAGAAGACCACTATAGAACAGAGATCAAGTCAAGTTTGGAATCCCTGGGTATGATGAAACTCTTAGGACCAATAAATACCTTGTCTGTCCCCTGCAAGGGTAACTTGTTACCCTTTGAGAACGCAGTACTAGTTTCCTCAAAAAACCCCTCACAGATTATAGAATCAAGTCTTTTGCCATCACATGCAACCATGTTGTGTATCCTCTTTTATAAATTCATCAAGTGCTCTCTCCAACTCCCTTAATCTTTTTTTACCAGTATTCCTGTTGGGTAGCTCTTCAAGGGCATGGTTTTTCTGCCTTGAAACCTTCCAAATATCAGCACTAAATGTTATCCATGGTCATTGTATATTCATTAGGTTTTTATACAAGTGCTGTCAGGCAGTCTGAATAGACAATCTTGTCACTAACCCTCATGTGATTTTGTGGAAGGAATATATTGCTAAGGGCTGATTCCGTGGTGGTTTAAACTGATCCAGATCTTTTGTGCCCTGCACCACCTTCCAGTCCCACAGCCCTGCTTCCATCCCAGCACTGGTTCTTGTCTGATGCCAAGAGGACATGGTAAAGGAGCAGCACTGGACTGATATTTTTTTTTGATTAGTTGAGATAGTCTAGCTCCCAGAATTGAGTGCAAAGAAGAGAGTAATGGCAGTACTGACTGAAATCCACTTGAAATATGAAACAACACTGTGAGGCCAGGCTTGTGGGGGCGAGTGAGCTTGTAGCTACTCTACAGAAAGATCTGGAGCTTGCTTTAGCTCTTCTTTTCTCCATCCCTAGCTCCCAGATGTGTGTCCTGCCCCTTATCCTGGGCTAGTTCTGGTACTCACTAGTGAAATCCACCAGTCCAGCAGAATAGTATCCAGACTAATTTTATTTTTCTGGGTTAGTTTTCTGTTGGCTTACTGAGTTAGCAGTGTCACAAGTGGCAGGAGCAACATGGCCTGAATCTGGGAGAGGGGAATGGGAATCCCCTGTTCCAGCTCTGGTGTGAGCTCACTACTTTACTAAGGCTTTACTTCATAAATTCATATGGTCTGGGCAGGGCAGAGAGCATAACGGCAAAAACTAGATACTGTTTCAAGATTTTTTTTTTTTTTCCTTACTTATATATGGTCTTGTTTAAATCTTGTAAAAATCACCTCTACATAAAATGAAGAAATTGGCAAATCACTGTTTCTAGATGGACTTGTTTGAACTCCAGTCCTGTCATTTGATAAGTGTCTCTGTTTCCTTGGTGAAAGCTTGCCACTTGCTGCTCACTGGATAATTGCATAATTATGTAAATATGTTTGAGACCTCTGTTCCATGAATCATTTTAGACATTGACTAATGACTTAGCGTGATTAAGGCTTTTGATTGGTAATGCTTCATTGGTATTACTCCTATTCTTGTAACATCCAGAAAAAACTTCAGCGTACAAGGCCACTTTTATGTGCCTTGGGGGCTTTCTTTGTTGGGTTTTTTCCAGATGAGGAGGTAAGAGCATGACTGGTATCTTAGAGTATGTAGATGTTTACACGTTGCAAAAGGCATTGTACCAGGCTTCCTGTCCTGCCTCACTTCAGCTCAGATTAGGGCAGAAAAAAAAGTGCACATGAGTCTATGTGAAGTCCATACAGACTTTGGTACTTCAGACTGGGGGTTGACTGCCATGTGAGAAAAGCAGCATGAGGTTTTTCTGATTTTTATTGTTTTAAAATCTCTGTACAATAGTATTTTATGTTCTTATTTGCCTTTCTTGCAGGGTATCACTGCGAGTATAAAATGAGGACAGGCAGAAAACCAGATGGCTGTGCCATTTGCTTCAAAACTTCCAAATTTAGCCTGATTTCCTCAAACCCTGTGGAATTTTTTCGCCGTGATATCCCACTCTTGGACAGGGACAACGTTGGGCTGGTGTTGCTGCTGCAGCCCAGATATCACTGTAAAGCCAATGCTGCCATCTGTATTGCCAATACACACCTGCTGTACAACCCAAGGAGAGGGGACATCAAACTGACCCAGCTTGCAATGCTCCTGGCAGAGATTGCCAGTGTTGCCCTGCAGAAGGACGGCTCCTTCTGCCCGATTATCATCTGTGGGGACTTCAACTCTGTTCCTGGCTCTCCGTTGTACAGATTTATAAAGGAAGGAAAGTTAAATTATGAAGGACTTGCTATAGGGAAGGTAGGCTGTGCTTCTCACTTCTCACCAAAAAAAAATGGTTAATGCTGATTAAAGAGAAATATTTGAGTGCAGCTGTGATTGTTTCCATTGCAGTGCCTCTCTTAGTGCCCCCTCTGCAGCTGCAAAGCAAAAGCTACTGCCGTTAAATAAGCTTGGATATATATTAGCTGTGCCTTAGGGAATATGGAATCCTCTCCCAGCATTCTGAAAGGAAAAACTCACCAACAATCATTCCTGAAATATAGTGAATCCACAGGATGATTGCATCACTGTGTTTGGATGATTTTATCGCTGTGTTTAAGTGTCCCAGTCTAAGCAGGATAAAATAACCACTTAATCAAAAACCTACTGTGTGCTCTGTGGGAAGGTGACTCTTACTGTAGATAAACTTGGTGGCTACAGTAATGGTAAAAGCAAAGCTGCAATTAGATGCTGATCCTCAACTGTTTCATGTTAAAAGATGTCTTGTTGTGAGCTCTTGTATGCAGCTGTTGGATGTGTCACATGGCATGTAATAGGAGTGACTGAACTACATAAAATGAGAAAGCATGACAATAAAATAGCCCTGCTGGGTGTTCTTTGCTAGTGGGGACTTGATTCAAGGCCCCATTTGACTTGCTTTGCTCCCAGAAAGATCAGCATCCTGAAGCTGTGCTGGGTAGCTCTGTATGCTGAGCCAGTGCTGTTACATTGCTAAAAGTGTCCTTGGAAGTGTCTCAGTGTCACAAGAACCATCTGGAAAAATTGGGTACCTGCAAAGAACTTGCTAAGGATAAGCAGAGTGGATGTACATGAAGGGTGTTATTTTTACAGGGATTTGACTCATTAGAAAAGAGTATTCTAAGGGGCTGGGCCTTTTTCTTTAAACTTTACAAAAAATGTTCACTTATTTCAGGTTTGTTTGGTGGGGGTTTTTTTGTTTTTTGTTTTTT
Organism: Hirundo rustica; assembly: GCF_015227805.2. NCBI lineage: Eukaryota > Metazoa > Chordata > Aves > Passeriformes > Hirundinidae > Hirundo > Hirundo rustica. The sequence goes on from NC_053452.1 coordinate 23,119,345, forward strand.
TTTAATCAGATCTCTGTCTGAAAAAAGCTTGTGTTGTCTTTCTCAGGTTTCTGGACAAGAACAGTTTCCGAGGGGACAAAGAATCCTATCTATCCCGATTTGGCCAAAAAAATTAGGTATTTCACAAAACTGTGTATATGAAATAAAACAGCAACAACAGGAAGAAAATGCAGGTCAGTTTTTGGATTAATTAATTTTTGTGAGCCTTTGAAAGTATAATTTAGCTAGTACTGAAAACCATACGTTCTGTTTTAGTGGTGGAAAACCAGTCTTGAGCTTATAAAACTTCCTTGTTGGGCTCATTAGAGTGTAAAGTGATTTATTCACATAAACTTTGCAAATTTGAATCTTTATAGGTGGAAATTTTCCTTCAGGAGTTGGTGTGTAATATTTAAACTCGTGTGTTTGCATCCTGAAAGGCGGCTGTGCTGTGACTGGGAAGAGGGAGGTGAAGGAATGCAGCACATTGACATAGTGTGAACCTGCATTCTGCAGATTCAGAGTTTATGAATTATAGTGTTGGCACTTCATGGAACAGTTGGGAAAAGCAAGTGATTCCTTGCTGAGTATGGCTACATCTTTCATCCACCATTTTTTTCTTTGACAGAAAAACCAATTTTAAGGGAATGGGACATAATTAAGAGAGTCTTTAGAGGGTGTGTTACTAATGGAACAGAAGAAGTTAATCCAAATCCAGCTTGGTTAATTGTATCTTGCCTGCAAAAAAATGAGTGTATTTAAAGATACTTTTTTTTTTTTTCCTGTAGCTTTTCTGTAGCTCTTCAGTAGTGGTCTCACTTATATCCTAATTTAAATGTAAATTGAATTTCTTTTTATTTTGCAGGACAAAAATTGGAAGCAGCAAAACCAGACAACACTCAGGAGATTGTAATAGCATCTGAAAAGTATGTGTTGGGGAAAAATATGGAAGCCCTTGGCTGGTTACTTGGGGGTTGGTTTTGGTTTTAGACCAAATTTATATCTGATTCCAGCTGTGGATACCTGATGATCACCCAGCCCAGTTGGGTTTGCCCTTCTGGCAAAAACATCATTGTTCATTTAATCCTGAAAAGGCTGATCAGATAGCAAAAGACTAGAACTGTCAATAATGGAATGTGTGTTCTTTAAGGAACTTGCAGATATTTTTTCAGAATGCAGGGCTGAGGTGTCAGTGCTGTTTAGAGGGTACTTTCTGTCTGCTTATCAAAACAATGCTTCTGGCTCTTTTTTTTTTTTTTTTTTTTTTTGGTCACTTCTTGGCATAAATAGAACAGCATCCTCTTTAGAAACATGGCAAAAAATATGTGAACTTCAGTCTAGTTGCAGAAGCTATATTTTTATAGAGGGAGAGGAAAAAAAGAAACCAGTGTTGTCCAACTGCTAAGGTATTGGCATTTCTGTCTCTTCTTATTGTTTTTGGTACACTGGTTTATGGATGTAGTAAAATCCTATCGTACAGTGTGAAACTGGGATGAAGGAGGGAAAGAAACTGGAAAGGTCATAAAATCTTCCTTGTCATGAGTTCTGTGGGAGAATTTAAGTTCTTTGAGTATGAGAAATGGGGAGTATTATGGATTTGGTAATACAACTTTCACTCAGAAGGAGGAAGCCATGGCTAGAATGCTGAGGAGGAAAATGTAACTGCTTTTTGAAAGCAAGAATACATTTGCATTTACCAAACTGGTAAAGGCATATAAAGTAGGGCATAGAAGGAAATTGCCCTAAATGTATGTATGGGATGTCAGGCTCCAAGTCAGCCATTTCTTATAAGAAATGAGATCTTGGTATCACTGCAGATAGTCATATTAGAACTCTTGGTGATTCTTGGTGATGAAAAAGGTGTCATGGCATTTCTGAGAGAAGTAATTAACAAACAGGAAGCTTTATGCTATGGTTTAAATCCATAGCATGCTGAATGCTTCTTGCAGGGTTTTTTCCCCTCATCTTAAAAAAGATGTCATGTAACAAAACTAGAAATTACTACTTTTCTGTGTTGTACCAACTGGCATGTTTGTCGCTGCTCTGAATTATGCAATGTAACATGCTGATTGTTTTAATTGCTTGGGTTTTAACTAGAACTCATTGCAGCCCAGGTTTAAAATGCAAGATGAGGCAGGTACAGCTGAGGGATGGATGATTTGCAGAGATGATGGAAGCAAATGTCTGAGAGACAGGAGTTCTTTTGCTGAAAGGTGCAGTTTTGCAGTTTGCTTTCAAGATTGAAAAGACAGGTGAGACAAGATGGGTTGAACTGAAGAGGAGCAGACAAATGATGGGGAGACAGAAAATGGGAGCCTGAGTGCAAGAAAGACATAAGCATATAGCCTAGCTTGGAAGCTTGATACCTCTAGCTTGGGGGAGGAAGAAGCCTCTAAAAATCTGAATTTCTCTTTATGCTTAAGGGCCTGGTTAGATGAGTTTGTGTTTTGTTGCTTTCATATGAGCTGCTTTCATGGACGTTTCTGTCTGTGTGTCGGGGGGAGATTGCTGAGTGAGGATATGTGAATGCTTACAGAGTGAATATGGAGTTGAAAGATACCTGTAATTAAAGTGTCAGCTAAGCCAGTTCTGATCAGCTCTTACTTGAGAATGCTGCCTGCATTTTGCCTTCAGAGTTTCAGGCCTCTCACAGAAAAGGTATGGGATGGCTTGCAGGAGAGAAACACTAGTTTGCATATCCAGATAATTCATTTTGTTTGTAACCAGGAACTATTTGATATTTCTTCATTGCTTATTCTTTCTTGGTAATGCAAGAAAATAAAATTCTTTTCCTTGATGTCTCTTTAGGTTGTCTTCGAAATTGAGGCACCATTTTAAGTTGTCTTCAGTCTATTCTCATTACTTCCCTGAAACTGGGATACCAGAAGTGACAACCTGTCATTCCCGAAGTGCTGTCACCGTGGATTATATTTTCTATTCTGCAGCAAATGATGATCCTGCTGCCCAGCCAGGTAAAGAAAGCAACTTTTAGTTTTCATAAATGCTAAACAAGAATAGTTGTTGGCTTTTGTAAGAGAAGTGTAGTGATAACTTCATCCACGTGAAGTACCTCAGAAGTTCTGGTAGTGCTTTGAATGTCAGCTGTTACCTGAGAAACGTGGCTGGCCTTGTCAGCTCACCACAGCTGGACTTGTCGTGCCACACAGGACAAACCTTTTCATCTGACTGAACATTTCTGTAGCTCCTGTCTCACCACGGAGACAAGCTGGAGGTACAGGAAATGTGCAGTGGAAGTAGCACCTGAGAAATACTGCTGTCAGTGACACAGGCCAGACCTACAGCAAGGCAGTACTCCCAATCATCTGATCAACACAATGGGGAACAGAAACTTAACGACGTACATTAAAACTGATAAAAGAACTGTTTCCTGGCAATTTACTTCTCAGCTTGTCTTGCAGTAATTTCTGCCAAGTAACAGACTCTTGGCCTTTGCTCTGAGCACGGTCACTGGCACAGGCCCAGCTGTCACTCTCCGGTTTGCAGTTGCAGCTAAAAGTCACCAGATGGTGCAAGAAAGTCGCGATACCTTTGTGGGAATTTCGTGATGGGTATCATGTTTCTCTATGTTTTACTGCTCTGGGACTCTTTCCGTGGGTGCTTCTGAGCAGTCTGCTTTCCATGCCCTCCGGAGTTCTGTGTTTTATGCCACCAACAAACATCAGTGCAGTGTTAGCACATAAATGTCTATGCAGAACTCGGAGCAAAGAAACCTGGATTCCATTCCTGCTCTCACTGTAGAGTGCAACTGATTTTTATAAATTAACACTGCTTTCAGTATGTGGAATGAAAACACGACTTTCATCTCTCTTACCTTGAGACTAGCTTGTTAACATTCATTGAGTCAATTCACAAAATAACATGCACAGTATGCTGTTGCTGACAAATGCTACCGTAATGTAAAATGGCAAATACAAAAGCTTTGACTGAAAAAACACGATATGGGAAGTGTTTAAATGACTTCTGAATGTCATGTGATTTAATAGAGTGCTGTGTGATTGCAGAGTGTGTCCCTGCACAAAATTTAATTCACCTGTTGATATATTTTTTGCACCATCATTGCTCCAGCAGAGATACAGCACTTTTTTCTTTTTGCACTTGTTTTGCAAATAGATTGTTCCCACATCAGAGCACAGTATGGAACCAAACTTGAATTTTCCAACTGCTTTAAACTAGTATGGTTTTTATTCATGAGCTCTTAGAAATTAAGTCGTAGTTTGGACTTTCAGTTTTCTAATGATTTGGGTCTCTGTATTTAAAGTTGCCAAAGTCTCTCCAAGTGAATTTTAAAATGTGGTCTAGGTTCACTGATTTTTTTTTCTATTTGAAGGGTTTTATTTTAAAATATTCATGCTTTATTCTGTCATGTTTAGCCAAATATTTGGTTTGGTATTCAGGACTTCTTGTAATCAGGGTTCAGTACCTACCTGAGTCCTGCAGGGCACAATTTTGCTGAGTGTTCAGAGTCACACTAATCACTGCATGCAGACCAAGCTGTGGCAACAAACTGCTCCTTTGTAAATATGCAGGTGCTGTCCCAAATGATAAATTTGTCTCAAGACCGTGGACGTGTGCTCTAGAGTTGCCAAGAGATCTTTGCCGTAAAAAAGCTTTTCTTTAGAGCAGCAAACAGCTGCTGGGTTGCCAGAGGGCTGGAAAGCTGGCAGATGGCAAAGGGTGAAGCTGTTGAACTCTCTGTGAAGTTCAGCAGTTGCTGGACGAGTCCTTTAAAGTATCTATTGGAAAGCCAGTACCAGGTTCAGCCAGGAAGTTCTGAGTTTGCTAAGAACTTTCACACAGAAAGTATTTCTGTCAAAAGTTACAGCTGCAGTTTGTGCTGGTCCTGAAAGCACTCAAGTCACCCAGCATCGTCTCTGCGCTCTGAAAGCAATAGGTGGGGTTGCCAAGTAGTTATCTAACTTGAATACATAGCTCAGGAAATCTAAATTTTACACATCCTGGAAGGAACTCAGTGAAATTTCTCCACCTGAAAAAGCTGGTTGCTTTTTGATGATGGGCAAATCGTGCCTGACAAATCTAGTGGCCTTTAGTGGCAGGGTTACAGCAATTGTGGAAAAGGGAAGAACTGATGCCGTCTACCTGGACTTGTGCAAGGCATTTGACACGGTCCTGCCCAACAGCTGGAGAGATGGATTTGGTGGCTGTACCCCTCCATGAATTGGCTGGAAACAAAGGATATCCATCAGTGGCTAAATGTCCAGGTGGAGACAAGTGGCATTCCTCAGCGATCAATATTGGGACCAGCGCTGCCCCATCCCTGGAAGCGTCCAAGGTCAGACTGGATGGAGCTCTGAGCAACCTGGTCTAGTGGAAAGCATCCCTTGCTCATGGCAAGGGAGTTGGAACTAGATGGTCCCTAAGATCCCTTCCAACCCAAACCATTCTATGTAATTGTGTGGCAATTGGAAGGCTTGAGTTGTTCCACTCTTGCTTGAGCAGTGTGGTGTTTCATCTGGGGAAGGAGGTGGTGGTGGGTTTCTTAGGTAGTTACAGGAATAGTAGAGCAGGAGATAATGGAGAGCCCTTTCTTATGAACAGTTAGAAAGGGAATAGAAAGCTAGAATACCTTCATCTTTATAAGCAAAAGTGTCTGTATGACCTGCCTGCTGGGGAACTGTGTGCTTGAGCATACAGAAATAAAGTGTTATGTGAACCAGTAGCTCTAAAAAGATACTTAACTTCACAAGTATCAGCTCTCTTTAGCAAGGCTGTTGTCTAAAGTAATGGACTGGATTATATGAGGCTTTTTCAGGAAAGTTACAATGAACAAATCAATGCATTTTCCTTTTTACTTCTATTTACCCCTGTGCAAAATAGGTTTTCTGAGTACTTTTGAGCTCTACTGATGAAACTCTACTCTGAGAGTTGTAAAAGAATATCTGAACTGTCTTATTGGTGCTTTTGCATGGAACAATAACAACTTTGGATTATTGCTGCCATACTGTTTCTCTCCTTCTACGTCTGTATGAACGTGTGATATTTAGCCCACATTGATGAACATTTCCTTTTGGTTTGTTTATTCTAACAGGAGCAGAGGATTCTTTTTGTGGAGGTCTGAAACTTCTTGGCAGGCTGGCACTTCTAACAGAGAAAGATCTTTGGACTGTTAATGGTCTTCCCAATGAAAATAACTCTTCTGACCACCTGCCATTGCTAGCAGAGTTCAGGCTTATTGAACGGTAATTTTCCAAAGAACTTTTGGTGTAGGTAAAGTTCCCTTTACCTTCTCTCTTCATGGGATGATTATTATTTTTTAAAGGTTCATTCAAGCACTGCTGGTCGGGTTTAAATAAGCTTACCTGCATGCTGATCTGTTAGTGTTGTGTAAAGTAGACTTTCTAAAGGGACTTTCCTTTTTTTAAAAAAAAAATAAAAAGCTGTTTCATTTGCTTTATGAAGTCTTTTAGGGAGACAAAGAGAAGATTTTACATTAGCTTCCTCTTTGATAATGGAAAACATCTGTGCCAGACTCAAAATGGCATTATTTTTCATGGATATGTTGTAAATGATTTTAATTGTAAATCACAGTAAAAAGGACTATTCTGAGACCTGTGTGTTTGTTCAAGCAAAGGGGAATGGTTGTGTGTGCCTGCAGCATCTTATAATGAGTTGAAAATAATGTTTTACTACATATGTGCTCTGTGGACACTTCAATCTTAACACTTCTGCAAAGAAATTTATTCAATGCTCTCAGGGCAGAGGCTGCAAGATGGAACTTTCAAAGGAAGAAATGCATATAGGCAAATATTTATGCTTTAAGAATTTGCTGCTTAAAATTCTAAGGGCTTAAATCGAGGAAGCATTCACTACTAAATCTTTTTTAAAATATCTGAAATAAAACTAAGCTTAATGAGCACATCACAGGAACTTAATTGATCTATTATAAAAGGAAAGAAAATATTAGCCCTTGACATCTTGAGGTTTTATACATATTGAATTTCGTTATTAAAAATGCCAGATCCTGCAAGATTTTATATTTACTCTCATTATGCACTCACAGACAACCTGTGTAAAATATGGTTTACAAAGTAATTAAAAAACCACCAGACTGCCTGGGGCTGGAAACAAACCTTGTAACTTGGTCAAACTACACATGGACTTGGATGTAGAACAAACTTAGAAGTAAAAAAATTGTCTTTCACTGTAGTGCTGGAAAACCTGCACCCATTCAGCCACATTTGTCTCCGAAGCAGTTGTGGAATTTTCATCTGTGTTCCCTTTCCCTGACAGCAGACAACTGCAATCACTTTGTTTTTGGAGAATAATGCAGGAAGTACAGTGGTAGTAACCACAGAATCTACTGAATCAAATAAGTTCCTCAGTGTTCCACTACAAAATATGACCACCTGCCACAACATTCAGCTTACATTGCTGAGAATTTGGAGGAGGCTACTTTTGTCATAGGTAGTTGTAACTAAAGATCTTTCTTCTACCTGTTAATGCTCAGGTTGATGCTAAGGATGACAACCTGTTTGATCCTGGCTGCTGTCTGGTTTCAAGCATCTGAATAATCTCATAGATGCCAGCATACTTAGATAGAGGCAACAGATTTCTGGGTCCATCCAGGTTACAGCTAAAAATACTGTTCAGTTGTCACAACCCTTGTTGAAAGGACAAAAAAACCCAAGTAAGTCATAAAAAAAAAAGACCACCATGATACTTTTATTGACGTTTCATGCTGTGCATATACAAGTGATGAGAAAAAGCCCAAAAAGTCATGCATGTTTTTCTAAACTATTTGACCACTTTGCTGTCACTTGAACCGCACTTAAGACAAATGCCATCATAAGCAAGTTTCAAGAGAATATTTCAGCAGAACCTCAAACAAGAAGCAAAAGCAATTTGTCAACACACCCCTACAGCATTAAAAAGCTTCAGTATCAGTTAAGAGAAAATAAATTGTGCTGGACAAGGGTAGAAACTATATACAGGCATTATTTGAGCTGAAGTAAATCATGGTTTCATAGAAAAAAACTTGCAGCAAATCACATAACATTGTGCTATAGGATACAGCTGATCAAAAATTTTTCCACATCATTTTACCCATGAAAAGTCATTAAAAAATTGTTTAGGTCACAAGACACTGGGCAGCACAAAGTTTGAAACCAAAACTCTGCAGCTGATGTCAAATTACATAAAAACTTTTACCAAAAGAGTATTTCCCCTTCTCTTCAGCTTCACACCCTAACCAAAAAAAAACCCTTACTGTGAACACAGGAGTGGAAAAGTTTTAGAGAAAGAGGGATGGGGAAAGGCCTTCCTGTTATTGATATGGTAAACTTGGATAAAGAAGTGTCACACTTCTGAAAAGTTTTCTTTCTAGAGCTTCTGAAGTCTTAATTAGTAGAAAACCTTTCACTGGCTGTAGAAGGTCTTGGCTTTTTCTTCCTGTCCTAGGCAGGTGAAATTCAGTTTTTTGAGCAATGAGGTCTGTGTACAAGCAATTCTTTCCTTCTGAATTCATTAATTTTCTGCCTGATAGAACTGTTCCAGGAGCTTAAATCATTCCGATTGAATAAGCACTACTGTCAATCTGTAACAGCATCCATCTTCATCGAGATCCCAAAACAGTAAGTGCCCAGGAGGGGAGGTACACCAGGCCCATGGCAGCATCATCTATGAGCACAGCACAGAGGGTAGAGGCTGGACATGTACAATAATCCAGTTTATATTCAGGCACCTAATGAAACATTTCTAGGAATGCAGCACTCAAATGCTTCCAGAGAACTTCTCTAAGTCAGATGGTGGACCCCAGCGAGTCTTACCGCATCACTTGAGAACACTGCTGTCCATCACAGGTCCTTAGCCAAGTCTTACAACAAAACAGCTGAGCAGGGAAGAAGCAGACAAGCTTGATTTTCAATCTGTTTCAGCCATACTTCCTTATTCAAGGCTGACTAAGCAGTTGTTACTACAGGTAGGAAAACTCCTTGCACAGCATGGCAGAAGGTTTTCAGCCTGCCATGCCCGATTTGATACAAGGTGTCAAGGCATCACCAGCGGAGACTGCTCAGCCTTTCAAAGACAAGGTTCAAATTTGCACATAAATGTGGAGAGAAAAGCACATAGACTCAGGTCAGCAATTCCCACAGTTTTTCCATTATTCCAGGTACTACATATATGAGAAAAAGATGACTTGTCTCTATAAAACAGCAATCTTTATGTTTTGTGCTTCAGCAGTGTAGTTCAGAAAGACTAAAAGCTTGTGACAAAAGTATAAAAAAATTATGAAAGTTTAAAAATTCATTATTTATCAATTATTATCATTTAAAAAAACCTCAAACCTCGTATCTTGCCTAACAAGATGTCAGTGTTAAGAATACACTTGCATATTACTATTACTTAACATCTTCGGCAACATGCAGAAAATAATAATACAGGTGGCAGTAAAACATCCAGTGCTGTTTTAATACTCCCAGTAATGCTGGGAAACAGTACAAATTAGTTAGAAAACAATAATACTGACAGTTTTGCATATCTATTAAGTCTAGTGAGGTAATATTGATACTTTAAAAACTTATGCCACTTCTGCACTGCTTGCTTTTATTGCTGAATTAAAGATTATTAGTGAATATGATTTCTTTTAATTGCACTGCACCCCAGCACATCTTAATACTAAGAATACGATTAGTTAGTTATTCCAACGCTACCACTTAGCACAAGGCCAAGTTCAATTAACACTTGTACAGGGAAATTATATTTGAAGAAACTCACACCACTGGAGTCACCTGCTACATGATGGGAGAGAAATAAAATCCCATCTCCTGGCAAATCTAATTTTAGGTTCTCTTCACTGATGCTTTTCTATATATTGAAATAAATACTGCCACCAAAAACAGCTACCCCCTATTTTCTAGGTCAGACTTTATTGTGAGAGTATGTAAGTTACTCAGCGGTCCCATTCCTTTTTCCTTCCAAGGGAGTGCAGGTAAAGTGCAGCGGCAGCAGCGGGAAGCCCTCTGGAGTGCGCGCACGGCTGTGTCAGATGCGGAGCTGGTAGCCCACCTCGTTGAGAGTAGCCAGGTCTCCTTTCTTGTCCCGCACCGCCGGCCTGCGCACAGGGAGGGAAGAGGGCGCTGCTGACCAGCGATCCCGCACGGCCGTGCGGGTGAGCGAGCACGGCAGTCACACGGGGAGAAGCTTGCCTCGGAGGAACTATGCCATGGAACTAATGCTGCCATCTCAAACGCAGTCCTGGGAAATCTGCTCCAGGAGCTACTGTGATCGAGCTGTCTGTGTGTGGCCTCTGAAGCCACGCACCAGTGAAGGACAAGCTGTGCCACCACACTGGGATCCAGGATGTGAGCCTGAAGCACCCCCTCCTCCTGACTTGAGGGGGGGCCTAAATGAGTAGCTAAGACTAGACACACCTGCCATCAGCCCTGGAGCAGGACTCCAGCTTTTGGAATAAAGCTGAAACAGCCGAGAGCAAACAGGCAGAGCTCCCCACATGGCCCCACTGCATGTTGGCTCTCCCAGCCTACCCCTTCCTCCTGGCTGGGTCTGTGTGAAGGGCTGCAGCCCACCAACCAGAAAACACAGGGTGGATTCCCTTCAGTCTCCTGCCATCCAACATTCTGATACCATTCACACACACATGGATGCTGTTAGGCCATTTAAGTATTCCAACAGCCTGAACCAAAGAAAACCTTGAGCCATCAGTCTCTCTCTTTTTAGCAAGCAATGGAAAAGCTCCTGCAACAAAGTTGTCAAACTAAAACTATTCAGCTGATTTAAAGTCTGTGGAAGCATCTAATCTGAGAGCTTATTGCAGGCTCTTGGCTGTTTTCACACTAAGCCGTCTGTTTGCTTTTCTAAAGACAGACATTGTTTAAAGCACACAATTCTCCAGTACTCTATAGCAGGTCTGCTTCCCTGCAGAAACACAGCTAAAGCCCCAGTAGCACAATGGGAGGCTGATCGTGGCTCCGGTGCTTTCAGCTCCTCAGCCCTGGTTTCCAGCTCTGTGTGCTTACTCTGCTCACTCTGCAGCAGATGTGACCCCTGAGTTTGCACAGCCAGGCTGGCACTTACCTCCCTGCTGCAGGCTGCCAGCCCATTCCCACCGGAGCAGCTCAGGGCAGGCAACAGTGCCACAGGCAGGCTAGAAACCAGGGGAAGCCCAGCCCTGCCTGTGGCACACACCAGGGAAGAGCTGTACTGCTGCAGTCCCAACATCTGGGGGTGTTTAGCTCACACATACACGTGTGCAACAGAGCCTCTGAAATATTTTTTCATTCTTTGATTCAATAAGCAATTTTTATTTTTTTCAAGAGCAGAACTGCTAACACCAGATCCCTGCTGAGAAACTGCACAGCATTTGAGAGTTGGGGACATTGCTATGGACAGCTAATGCTCTTCTGCCTAGCAGCACATTGAAACCTGTTCTTGGCCACTTATCTAAGAACGTCTCATAGTAACCTCACCATCCTCACTGCAGTACTACCCTACACCATGCCTCGTGTTTGTCTCCGTTTAAGTACTTCACAGGAGTGAAAGAGTCTTCACTGGTCTCTCACTTGCAGGAAGGGATCACACAAAGAAATCACTGTAAGAGAGTTTGCATTTTTCCACATTATTCCTTCAGAGCAGATGGGATTTGACTAACCAGTAAACAAGCTACAAGCTGCATCCCTCAGAGCTTGCGTAGGAGTCAGAGACCAGCAAGAGATGCACTGTATGAAATTTTCGGTGTCCTTCCTTCCCCCCCCCTCTCTCCAATTTAGGGATCCTCTTCACACCCTTTTCTCCCTCCCTTTAATTAAGGTCACAATATGGTTTTAATTAAAGCAAGCCTGGATGGTAGTACCTTCTCTGATTATCCAAGAGAGACGAGGAGTCACTGTACACCTATGGTGATGTGCCCATTTCCACCCATCCACAACTGTCTGTAGCTTTTAGCTGCAAACAGCCTGTCCTCCACAAGTTTCAGGAAAAGCCAGGACTTGAACCAGAGGCACCACAGATCCCATTCTCTTTGGCTGGTAAATGACCATATACCAAATGTGCCCTCTGAGGCGAGGGGCCTCTGCTTTACTGGCCCATCAGATCACCCTCCTGTCCAAAGCACCCTGGCCATGAGCAGGTGAGCAAGCTGTGTCCAGTTGCTGGGCACAGTCTTCACGAGCTGTCTGCACTGGAGCTGCCTGATTTTACATCCTAATGTTATCCTGCCCCCTTGCACATCCTGAGAAAACAGAATAGCAGAATTTCCCTTTCAGCAGCTACACTGGACTGGAAGCACACAAAGCCAGTGTTGCCACACCACTCACAGAACCTGCATGTTAAGCCTCAACATGAAATTGAAAAGAAATAGATCTGGTGAGCTGACATTTGGGAACAGAGATTCTCCAGGCAACTGCATGACCCTCCCTTCCAAAATCAGAGCAACTCTCCCAAACCCCTCCAGCTCTAAGCACTCCTGGTGAGGATGAAACACTGCATTGCCTGTTCCAGCACAGGTTTGCAATTTACTGCACCCTTCTGCTTTGGGACTTCAGAGGATGGGCAAGTGGACACAGTAAAGCTTCAGACTTACCAGACTACCCTGTCTATATCCTCTGTATTCATGTAGGATCACACCAGCTGTGGGCTAAGAGCACATGGACTGCTGCATAGCTCAGTTAACAAGCTGCAGTTTGTCTACAAACCAGCCTCCCAGGCAGGCATGTACTGGCTATTGCATTGCCACCTGTCCTGCAATGTGCCCCACTTGCCTTGCAGCTGCATTTCCAGGCTAAAAGGCTGTCATGGGCTTGCTGGCAGCCACCACTAACATTTACCTAATAAACTTGAACAATAAACAAGGATGAGAACTTAAACGTTTGTGGCCGTGAAATCCTCTTCCATCCTTCAGCACAGTTTCAGCCTTTGTCCTTCAGAAACAATCCAGCCAAGACACTGTAGTTCACCACTCCACATATCCTTCAGTGGGAGATTTCTCCCAGCAGGCCCATATAATTTTACTGTTGACGAAACCCAGGGTGTAATAACAGCTTGCCATCAGCAGGTGAAGCCTTTCAAATGATTGTGTTATTCAACCCCTGCCAGCTCACACTGGAGCAAAATACTTCTCTCCCCAGCAAGCTCAAGAAAGCTGTAATTACAGCACATGAGTAAGAGATCCACAAAGAAACAAAACACAGTGTTGATGAGCACAGCCATTCTTTAGCTAGGATTCCAGCCTAAAGCCTAGCAAACCTGACTCCTATTCTGTGTGTAACACAAAGGCCCCTCACTCCATCAGCTTCTCAGAGATCCATCAATATGGAGAAGAGAATACCCCATTCCTCCTGTTGTATTTCTCGCCTTATGTCAACCGCTGCGTGCGCTGGGATGTGCCATTCAGCTCACCCCTGAGCAGGGGATGCCATTCCCCCTTCAGGGCTCACAGCTCATCACACTGTGTCTGGGTCCTGCATCTCCCATCATGGTGACCCAGGGTTTATTTTAGAGTTACATATAACTTGCTCTCGGTACAGAGCAACAGAGCAGAACCGCTGCGCAGGTAACAGGTGCTGAAGCCACTGCACGGCCACCTGTACGCTCCCTGTCTTTCTGTCCTGCAAAAGCAAAGCTGCCAAGGAGGGATCAGTCCCTGCAGAGCAGAGCTCATTAGCTCTTTCAGAAAACCACCTCAACTGGAGAGTCTCCAAGCCCAGTGACACTCACTCCTCTCCAGAAATACTTGATCCACTCCAGCAACTTCGGAAGCGCTACCAGAAACTCAAAAATGAAACTGTTCCTCAAAGAGAATCTAGGAGGTGAAAAAGCCTGAAGCAGCTGAGCCCATTACAACTATAATTATCTATGCACTAAACAAGGAGCTCTCAGTGACGAAGCCCAAAGTACAGCATCGTGGACTGAGTGTGAATGAACGTGTAAAAACAAAAGCTTGCTGTGAAATCATCTGCTAATGTATCTTGAAGTTATCTTTAGAAGGTTAGTCTAATGTCTTTGTTAGCTGCTTTAAAATAAATAAGTGCTGAGACAGTAGTCTGGGAGCCTATTTAAAAGCAATGATCATAAATATCTGACTAATCTGGGTTACGTATAGGCTTTCACAGTTGTCAGCTTCCTGGCATGGAGCACTACAGCTAGAACTCAGGTCTGCCACATCACATTTGACTGAATGTAAAAGGCCTGTGGATCTGGAAGCACAGTTTTATCCATTTAGAGGTATTGCATCCATCCTTCCCCCACAGAGCTAAAGAACAACTCTTAACTACGACACACGTGGAGAGTGGCCTGGGGTTTTTTTTAACCTGATTAAAATCAAAGAATACAATTCAAGTGATGTTGTCACTTTGGAAAGACAAGTTTACTTTTCCACTGTCTCTGTAAGCTGCACAAGGACCAAGGACCCTGCAAGGAGGGGTCCTCAGGCAGCAGGAAGCACAGCAATGCCAGGACATCGGCAGTGCCCGCAGCTTCCGGAGCCTCTCCGGTAACTAAGGCACCTGGTGCCGTTTTCCTGCATGAGCCAGTGAGCACGGAGGTTTTGCACAGCAAAGTAACATCACCACCCTCCCTTTGTGCCCCAGCAGAGCCAGTGGCAGGAATACTCACGATTTATCTCTCCTGCAGGCCCGTCTCTGAGGGCTGCCTTGCCTCCGGCGAGGGGACAGCGACTTACCCCGGGATCTCTCCTTCATCGGAGAATGGGCACTTGAGGGCTTCAGAATCTGTGAGACAGGGGGGAGGGAAGGAAGTGGCCTTCAGTAAAGGCAATGATTCACTGCAAATAAAAGTTCAAAATAAAGGGCCTCATACAGTAGCAGGGATGGCACACAAAGAGCCTTCAGTCCCTTGGGGCTTATTCAAACCCTGCCCAGGTTAAGAGGAACTCAAAGCTGTTATAATGTGATAGCTGTTCAGGGGCCCCCTGCAAAAATTAGTTGGTGTCACCAGTTCAGTTCCCAGCTGAATACTGTCTCATCCACGGCTTTCTTCAGAGCTGGCAACAGCAAGAGATAAGAAAAATGGCTTTGAGCCTCAGCTGAAAGAAACTCGGGCAGCCAAATCACCCTCTCCAGCTTTTCTCACAGCAAACAGAGGTGACCATCTCTCAGGCTGGCAGCTGAACTCTGACAGTGAGGCTTTTCAGTAGGTCTCCAACTTGCCCCTATCCTCCAGGCCCTCCAACATCAGAGGGCCATCCGCAATACACTCACACTTCTGCACTGCTTTAAAGACCTGATCCTCCAAACTCAGCCAACTCACAATGGAAGCCCTCTGAATTCTGTCGTAACTAGAGGAAAAGATCAGATGCAGGGCCTTCAGCCTTCGAGGGTTCAGGGCTGTGGTCCTGGCCCTGAGGCACCCACCAGGACTAGACCCAGTGTCACAGCTCAACACACACAGAGAGCTGGTCCCTCTATCAAAAGCAAGGACAAAACTCAGTAAGTCACCCACCCATGTGGACTTCTTCAGCTCCTCATTTACCTCCTTTACTTGAGGGTTTGATACAACTTAGTTTATTGAGCCTTATTTTCTCATGTCTTCAAATAGTACCAAGAAATTTGGATTTATTCTTCAACTCACGCCTGCTTCAGCTGTTTGCTCTCTGGATAGTATTAAAAGCATATGAATAGAGAAGAAGGAAAAAACCCAAACTCAATTACATGAGTAATCAAGCCCATATGCTTAAGGCGATAGATAAAATGGTACAAGGTGGCCCTCAAAACTCCTTGGCAGGGCAGGAGAGACAGCAGCAGAACATAGGGGCTACAATGCCCCTGGCAAGGCTCGCTCCAAGGTCAGGGCAAGGGGGCAGCTGCCTCAGCCAAAAGGGCACGTGGCTGCTACGTAGGAGCCGTTCTTTAGCAGGGAAGGGGACGAGAACCCAGAATAACTTGGACACGATGCCACATACCTCTCCACAAGAGCCAGACCCATACTTAGCAACACACCTGCTCTGCTCTCGCTGCTGGCAGCCAGCTGGACAGGCACCAAACCTGCTTCCACCACGACCACAAACAGCTCCAGCCCATGCCAGGCTCAGAGGCACGGTCAGGGACACCCCTCATGCCCAAGGACAGCCAAACCCTCCAGGCCCCTGGCAGCCTGCCCTGAATCCCTGTTGTTTCCCAATGAGCTCTTCAGTCCAACCAGCCAGCAGGGAAGCACCAGTCTGTCAGGGAGTTGCTTTACTCGCCCTTCCCACATAACCTGCTCTGTGATTTAGCTGAGGGTGGTGGACATCAGCCCCCTGGTATGTCCTGCAAGGAGAGGCAACCACTGACACAGATGTCCCATGGCACCTCCTGCAGCTCAGGTGGAAAAAGCAGATCCCCCCTACCTGCGAGCGGGCCACACTTCCCAGCAGTTCCAGCCCCAGCCACGCTGATTCTTCCCAACCACCTTCTTCTGGACTCACTGAGGAAAGCAAACTGGGCAAGAGGTCCCTGATAGCCAGGGACAAGTATGGGTTCAAGTGTTTCCCAGGCTAAAGGGGAGATCCTTCAACTAAACAGCTGTAAGGGGTGGAAAGCACACCAAATCCTGGGGAAGCAGCACCGAGACAGATGCAAGCACCGCCCCCAGCACACCTGATTCCTGCATGATCTCACACTGACACAGAGCAAGACCCATCCCCGTAGGATGGGACAAGGCACAGCTGCCTCCTGAGCCCAACACCCACGTGCACGGACCTACCTTCATCCTCATATCCCTGGCAAACTTCTCCAGCTCCTTTCTGACTTCTGTGCGCACCATTTTGGAGACATTGAGGACCAGCTGTTTCCACTCGATGGGCTGGAAGCTGTGCGGCTCGTGCGGGACGTACAATCCGATTTTGACTTTTTTGACTGAATGCAAGTACTTTTTATAGGAGTCTTCGAAGTCGAAGATGAGGTCGCTCAGAGTTCGGTACGTGAGAGGTTTGTCCATCAGATCCGATCGCCTGCTCATGCCCAGCGAGCCGTAGCGGCCGTTGCAGTAAATCCCAAGCACCACGTGATGAAAATAGTTCCCTGAGAAGTGGGTTTTAAAGCTGATGGGGAATCGTTCCACGGAGGGCTGCCCGTTCGTTAAGTAGCTGGGGTGCACTGCATCAAGGCAACAACGGTGCTGGGAAAGCGGCAGGTACAGTTACACCTGCAAGACATCTTCGGCAGGTTTGGGGCTCTTAACTGCCAGGGCAAAAGGCTTTCTTGTAAACACAAACCTGTTCTCACTGCGCCCAGGTACAGCCAGTGCTGCCAGAACCCATCTCACTGCTTGGAAAATAAGGATGCAATGGTTCAGACGGGGAAGGGGGTGACTCTTAATCACACTTACGGGAAAGGTAAAAGCCACAACATTGTCCAGGCCAGCACACCCAAAGAGAGACCACCCTCCCTAGACCTGTGGAAGCTCCCCACTCGATATCAACATCAAACTCCCACGCTTCCAAAGGGAAAAGCATTTACCTCCTTTTCTTGAGGGTTTGATACAACTTAGTTTATTGAGCCTTATTTTCTCATGTCTTCAAATAGTACCAAGAAATTTGGATTTATTCCTCTCCAAGGTGACAGTCTGCCTTTTCTTCTGTAAACTGGCCCTTGACATTGCCACTCCTCATGTTTTAGCATGTTACCATTGTAACACATTGGTAAGAGGGACCAAAGGAAATGTCCAAGATGAATAATTAATTAGATAAGCACAGAGGCATGGTCAGAAACAACGCTGTTAAAAAGCAAACCCTGTCCCTGGAATCACTGAGTGGCCGTTTCAAAGGCACAGGAGAGGCCAGGAGCAAGCTCCACGCAGTGTAGTGTGTGATCTCAGAGGGGAGCTACGTGCAGCTCACCTCCTCGGGAGGCTGCTGGCCCGTGCCAGGGCAAGGACGGGCAGAGAATCCCTCACACAAGCAGCTCTGCGTCAGCACCGACGTTGCACGCAGCTCCCTGCTGCTAATCCCGGGACAGCTGAAACTCACCCTGGCTCCACGTGCTGGCACCTGGCCCCTGGGACAGCAGGTGCCCTTCCCCTCTGCAGCTGAGGCCCCCACCCACGCCTGGGGGATGGAGGAGGGATGACCAGAAAAGGCTGTAGCAAAACGCTCCAGCCTGGGGTTACCCCAGCCAGAGGCACCTGCTGTAACCTTGGAGCCATCCCTTGAGTCAGTTGGTCACGGTGCTGCCACTACAAAATACACCAGCCCAAAAGGCAGCACTGCCAGGATAGTGCCGGGGTATCCTGACAGATGGAGGGAGAACTGGGCTCAGTTCCCACTGAAGCTGCAGGAACCTGCTCTGTCCTGGATTCTGCGCTGGGAATCACCAGCATCCCCTCCTCTCCCTAGCACATGCCCAAAAAGGAGGTATTTCACAGCAGTGAAACAAGAGCCGCCGCACAGCTGAGATATCCTGGGATGTTACTGTGACCAGCCCTCCTCCCCTGCCTGCATAGCAGGGCTGCCTGACAGCTGCTGGGAAACTGAGAGCACAAAAAAGCCTTTGTACCAAAACTGTAAAACACAATTTGGGCTCAGTTCTGGTTCTGCCCAGCTTAACATGCCACCACCTCACCACCAGTGTGATGCCCTGGGATACTGACCCCTGCCTGCACCCCACATTTCACCTCTTTGTTTTTTAGGAAGGCATGAAAAGCACATCCAGCGGCTCTCATCTCTCTGTAAACCATTTTCTCAAGGGACTATTTCACCCAGTGTTTGTTGAATTTCACAAATTCAAACTTTCGGCTTCTGGGTAAATGCATGAACCAACTAATAAAGAGATTCATGAACTGCGCAGAATCTGAGGTCAAGAGCAAGGAGTTTCACAAACAAACAAAAGAAAAAACAGGCAAGAAAAACACTGGCACAAAACTTTCAGAACAGCCACAGGGAAGCTTTTCAGTTCCATGTCAGACATGTTTAGCTGCATTCAGTGCTAGATGTCATCAGCTTTAGCAGCCTGGAGAAAATGTGTTAGAGGGTAAAGGAACAGACAACACTGCGGGCTCAGCTCATGGTGCACTTCACTGGCTGTATGCCCACGGGTCTGGAAGACTGTGCCCAGCAGAGCACAGACCTCCCTAGCACACACATCTGTCACCCAGCCAAGGCCACGTGCACCCACCTCCTGCCCCACTGCCATCAAACACAGACACCCTGCAGGGACTGGCAAAGCCCACCCCAACATCACCTAGGCAGAACAGAAGCAGCTCTGTTTGCCTTAGGTGGTCTCACTGGGTCACTGATGCCTTCGGACTAGCTTCTCTGAGAAAAATGCCTTCACCCCACCACCAGTAGATGATTTATAATTAAAGATAAAAAATACACTGCAAGGGCAGAATGGGGCCCAGCGCCATTATGTCAACTGCAAAACTCAGCACACACTCACCTCATTTCAAAGGTCACCTTGCTTCGGGCCTTAAAAGGTGCATCCTGTGTACATCAAAGCCATGTTACAATAATTTGTGTCCTATAGACCGATTCTTGCAAAAGCCCATTGTATTTATCACTCTGTGTAACTGAAAAAGCACTATCTTTTATTAACACCTATGAAGCTTTCAAACATCGCCACTATTTTTCCCCCTCATTATGAAAGGGTTTTCACTCTGCTCCCCAAGTGCCTTTCTGTTAAGTCCATACAAAGCTTTGGTGGCCACCTGCCACACATACACACTTCTGCCACAAGGGCTCAGAGAAGTTGCAATTTAATCTCATTAAATACTTAGTAGGAGTAGAAGGATCTTTTGAGGGCAAAAATTACCCGCCATCAAATAACGCAGCAACAACCGCTGCGGAAATTAACCTTTAGGTACAGGTGGCTTCTGCTGAGGGACTGTTAATGAGAGTCCCCACCCGAGATGAAATGCACAGCAAATGGGCTGGAAAGGCACATCAGACCTTCCCCTCTGTCCATGCATCATTATTATAGCTTTTCCTTTCTGCTCTGCCCAAGGAGAGCTGTATTGTGGCAAACAAAAGACAAGCACACAGCAATGCTGCAGCTGTAATCACACTTCTGAGCTGGGACTGGAACTGCAGGATGGAGAGTCAGGGAGTGAATTAGATGTCACGAGAGAGAAGCAGTGCAGAGCAGGAGAGGGCAAAAGCAGCTGCAGCAAAGCTCAGTGGCCTCCTAATCCTGGGTCTTCATGACAATCAAGATGATGGAGCCAGGCTCTTCTCAGTGGTGCCGACCAACAGGACAAGAGGCAGAAACTCAAGCACAAGAAGCTCACGGGTCAGGCACAGAAGAGTCCTAGCAAACTGGTAACATCAGCCAGAGTCCAGTCACTGGAGGGGTTCTGCAGGGCTCCATCCTCAGCCAAGGTCTCTTCAACATCTTCATTAACAACATGGACATAGAACTCCAAGGAATAAGTAAGTCTGAGGACAGCATCAAATTGAGAAGAGCTGTTGACTCCTTCAAGGGCAGAGAGGCGCTGCAGAGACCTCAACAAATCAGAGAGATGGGCAACCACCAACCACACAAAGTTCAACAAGAGCAAGTGCTGGAATCTATACCTGAGAAGGGGCAGTGCTTCACGCCTTAAGAGCCCAGCAAGGGTGTTTTTGCTGAAATCTGGCCAAGATGAGCACAGAAAACTACAGGGTGTCTGTCTCTCCCCTTTCCTGCCCCTCCCACGGGCTGGGGCCATGTGCAAGTGCCACTGGGCAGCAGTAAGCTGGAGGGATGGCAGCAGGCTGGGGAGCAAGCAAGCAACTTCAGTTACATCAGCACTGCTGAAGCTGCTAGCACAGAGCAGCATGTGGAGCAGGAGGAAAATAAATCTCACACTTCAAAACCATCAATAAGGCTTCAGTAAAACCAGAGGAGTTGTTTTTCCAAGCAACTGCTCAGAGGGCCCCCAACCACCAGCAATAAACACTCAGGTTCCCAGCTGGAGTCAGACAGCATTTCCCATGGGCTTGGGATTGCTTACTGTGAGGCAGAGTGCTACTGAGCCCACATATGGATCTTGTCTACATAGAAGGCCCAGAGTTCCCCCTGGCAGCTCCAGGGTCCATGTGGGAAAGGCTCAAGCAGCTGGTTCAGCTTCCCAAAGAGGAACTGCCAGGGTGACATCCCTTAGATCGAGAAATCTACTCAAAATCTTGTGCTTGGCTACAGTGAGAGGTGACTAGCTAAAGATTCGACCACGACAATGTAAGTAATTAAAAGCTCTCTCCCAGCTCTTCACAGCCACCACAGGGGCTGTAGATATTCAGCACGATCTTCCCTTCCCATATTTCAGTTAGCAAGTGGGTAAAGCCGTAGACAAGCATGCAGGAGGCAAAGCAAAGCACTACACGGACATCAGTGTCCTGCAATGACTGCAAGAAACTCTCCCCCTCACTGAAAATACTCGCCCCCAGCCCAGGGATGTACCTGCTGGCCTGGAGGAGATGGCTGGACCCAGACCTCCAGGGGTGATAAACATCATCCGCTGATTGCATCCGCAGAAGGAACAGCGCAGAAGCTACTGAATAATTTCTCACTCCTGAGACACTTTTGCTCTTCTCCTGCTTGTTCAACGATATTACTGGCCAGGGGCTCTAATACCCTGTGCAGGTCCAAGCGTTACCTCACATGAACTGGGAGAGGGATGCTGAAGACGGCAGGAGTGATTTATGCTCAGCCAATGCAGACGCGCTCCGCAAGACTCCCCAAGGAGGGAACAGTGTGCAGCGTCCTTCCCACCCCCCGATATTTTGCTCTCCACGTTTTAATAAAGTGAATGCAGCACAGATAAAATTCCCTTGGCACTTTTTGGTTTACTATTCCCTTTCATGAGCTCAAATCAATTGGATCTTTGCTCAGAAAGAGTGGGCTGAATGCACCATTACTCAGCTGATTTACAATTGAACTGAGAAACGCCCTGGGGAAGACAGCAGGAGGAATGCTTCTGGTTAGGCACTGACAAGCAGATCATGCAAGCAGAGAGATATGAAGCCAGTTCAGACAGCTACACAGAGAAAAAGAGCTGAGCAGACTGCTGCAAAATAATACTGGAAGATGTGTCTGAGCTTTCAATCGTCTCAGAGCAGCTGCTTCCTTGGTGTCTGCAGACAGGGTAGCTCAGTACTTTACCTCACTGCCCTATAAAAACGCTTCAAGTGCACAGGCAATTATGCAAAACTTAATTCTGCACCAAGAGGGATTATAGAAGCATTTTATAAGGAGTCACACAGTAAAAAGCCATTGCACAAGCCAGCGAGCAGCTCAATTAAAGTGACATCTCGCTAAGCCGCTCTGTGCCAGCTGGCCTTTGAAGGAAGGCTCACGCCGAGGGTCCGCTGCAGCGGGCTGTGCTTTTCAGTATCCAAGCAACACCCAAGGCCTGCCAGCACACAAATTACAGCTGTCCCTTATTTCCAGATACACGGGATGGAAACAGAGGTTAACACACACAGGGCTGCTCAGCTCAGGCCTGTGTGAAGGCACTGGCTGGAAACCCAGGAGAGGGTAAGCACATCTTCTCTGGAAAGCACCTCACCTTGGAACGCTGCTGGCCTCACCATGTCTGCATCCAGAGGGCAATGCTGAAGATCAAAATCTCACAGCTGATAAAAAACAGCAAACTTCCCCACGTGCCATGCCAAGGTGCCTCCCCAAAATCCTCCTCCTGCACATGCATCCCAGCCCTACGAGGTTCCATATGGACACAGGCTCCGTACCAGCCACTTCCCACACACACAAGTTCAGGTGGGCCATCCACTCACCACTGCTACACTCTTTGTGTACCCACACCTCAAGCGAAATACCTGGGGTTTATAGTGAATGAATCTTGTAAACTTAAATGCATCTGTTACTGGACCACCAGCTCTCAGACAGTTTCAAGACAGGCAGCAGAAGTCCTAGAAAGACAAGCCTGTTCCATACTCTCCCCCCTGGCTAAACCTTCCCAATTAAAAAAAAAAAAAAAAAAAAGTTTGCCCTGAGTTTGGGGTTTTTTAATTAGCATCTAGAGACAGAAAAATTCATGCGCCTCTTAACTCTGAAGAAACCTCCAATGACAACAAATAGTATAAAATACAGCTTTTGACTATTTTGCTACCTTCACTTCTCAAAAAAAAAAAAAAACCCAAACCACCAAACTGAACCCACAAGTCAGGTTTGAGGCAAGTGAAAAACCAGCAACAACACTTTTAGGTTATCATGGTTATCTGTAGGCCACTAACCACCCTTTGCTCCCGTGGTACGCGGAATAATCAGCTCATTGCTAGAAATACAGCACTGCAAGCCATGGTGCAAAGCAGCATCAACTCCACCTGGGGATTATTTTCCCTATTCCTTTCATCCTCAAATAGTTTGGGATGCAACTCTGACACAAGCGTAAGCAAAACAAATCTACTGACATCACTTAAAGAGAAATCAGTTAATGTAAACTCTTTGGGCTTCAGGAAAGTTTTCAATACTGTTACTCCCAGTACTCTCCTGGACAAAATATCCAGCATGCAGCTAGAGAAACACATAACACAACAGGTGAGCAACAGGCTCAAGGGTCAGACACGAAGGGTTACAGCAAATGGGGCTACATGGGGCTGGCAACCACTCACCAGTGGGGTTCCACAGGAATCCTTTTTAAGGCTGGTGCAACATCTTCATAAAATACTTGGATGCAAGACTCAAAGGTATGCTTAGTAAGTTTGCTGATGACACAAAATTGGGAGGAGCTGCAGACTCCCCCAAGGGCAGAGAGGCCCCGCAAACAGACCTTGACAAATTGGAAAGTTGGGCAAACACCAGCCTATGAAGTTTAACAAGGGAAGTGGCAGATTCTGCACCTGGGACAGGGCACACCCGGTTGTGCGGACAGACTGGGGAATGAGACATTAGAGAGCGCCACCGCAGAGAGGGAACACGAATCAGCAGTGCCCTGGCAGCCAGGAGGGCCAACCCTGTCCTGGGGAGCATCAGGCACAGCATGGCCAGCCAGGCAAGGGAGGGGATTGTCCCCTCTGCTCTGCACTGGGGCAGCCTCACCTCGAGTGCTGGGGGCAGCTCTGGGATCCACAATATAAAAAGGAAATAAATCTATTAGAGAGCATCCAAAAGAGGGCAATGAAGATGGTCCTTGAGGGGAAGCCATACAAGGAGTGGCTGAGGTCACCTGGCTAGTTCAGCTTGAAGGAGACTGAGGGGAGACATTGCAGTTACCACTTCCTCATGAGGGGAAGAGGAGGGGCAGGCACTGATCTCTCCTGTGTGGTACCCAGTGACAGGACCCAAGGGAATGGCCTGAAGCTGTGTCAGGAAGGTTCGGGTTGGTTATTAGGAAAGCGTTCTTCACCCAGAGGGTGGCTGGGCACTGGAACAGGCTCCCCAGGGAAGTGGTCACAGCACCAGCCTGACAGAGCTCAAGAAGCATCTGGGCAACACAGGGCCTGAAAGTCAGTGGTTCTTGCGGGTTCCTTCCAACTCAGGATATTCTATAATTTCTCCTTCTGGAAGGGCTTTGAAGGGGATTTGAGTCTCTCGTTGCTATCAGCCCCCAGGACCCCAATCCCTCCAGCTGCATGCAGAGCCTGTCAGCATACCCAGGCATACCCTGTCAGGCAGAGCCACCTCTCAGACTCCAATCCGAGGCCTCTCCCTGGCACACATGGCTCAGCCCATCCCCTTCCCACCCCCCAGCAGCCATCGATTCTCACAGGCACTACCTGCCAGCTCTGCCAGCTCCTTCTCCCACGGGAGGGGGCAGCAGCAGCCAGCAAAAGGCTGCACAGACATCCCAGGAGATGGTTGGCTTCGGGGCTTATTTTTAGTTGGGATTTGTTTTAAATGAAACTTGATCATTTCTGACAAGATGTGTCTGGCAAACTGTTCCTGTAGCCCTGCCTCGCTCTCCTCCAGTGTTTTAGGATGGAGCAGGTTGAGTTATCAGTGACAGCACCAGAGGGTGGAGAAGCAAGTCAGTGTCTAGATGACTGAAGACTGAGTAGGAAGCAAGCATTATGTTAAGGGTAAGCTCAGATGTTTAACTGTAATACACACGATTCTGCACAAAGCACAGCTGCGGGTTCAGAGACAAAAGCTAACACGACTTGGCCTCGTAAACATCAGACAAACACAGAACCCACGCTCCTCGGGTGTTACCAAGCTCCAACAACAACCAACAGAGAAATGCTGACAAAGAAAATCGTGTAGACAGGTGCTTATCTGGGCGCTTTGGGTCAGATCCTGCCATTATGCAGATTACCAGGGCAGGAGGCAAAGTCTGCATGGCCAGACCACAGCACTTGTGAGCTGGCACACAGCATCCCAACTCCCACCTACAAGCCCAGGCAATTCAGCAACTTGGTGATGAATACCAGGGCAGCTCTCCAAGCTGCTGGCACTCACCTTTGGCTGCGACCCTCTCGAACACCATCCGTGAGGGGCAACGTGCTAAACAGAGCTGCAGTGGAAAAAGCCACAGGCATGTGAAAGGATACATCCCCAGGATAACTGCTTCAAGGCATTTGATAGGCAAGGACTCCCTGGTCATTTCTTTTGCTGTCTCCATTAACCTGGAACAGAAACAAAAGTTTTCAGTCCTTCCATCTAGAGCAATTGACAGGAATCAAAAGGTCCTCTCATACACCAAGAGCCAGGCACCTCCAGTTCTTATCTCAGCAAGAGCTGGTGAACTTGATTCTCCCTTTCAGTGACTTTGTCAGAGTCCTGGTAACTTCTGGAGGATGATGGGAGGGAGGGGGGAAGAGGGGAAAAAAGAATATATCTATATATTTGGCATCCCAGTGCCTTCCAGCCCGTGAAAGGGGATGGGAGGAATGCAGTCCTCTCTGCCTCTCACAGCAGCTCCCTGAGCATCACTTCAGACTGTAACACAAAACCCCACCGAACTGCACGAGCTGGCAATCATGGAAATCCCAGAGCAGGACTGAGTTCAGTTTATTTTCAAAATAACCCTGGCTCTCCTCTGGAGGAAAAACAAACAAACAAGCCAGGAGAGAAAGGATGGTTACGTGGCCCCCTAAAAGCCACAAGTGCCTCCATAATCCCATAGCTGTGGCTGTAGATCAGAATTTATTGCCTTTTTATCAAAGCCTGCTCTGCAGAAAGCTCTACTGACACAGACACTTCACACCCCTACAAACTAAGTTATTCTCTTGCTGCTGCTCCACGCCTCCTGTAGACAGGAGAAGTGGCAAAATCCACACAATTTCCTGCGGGAATGCAGGACACTACAGGTGCCCAGGATTTTGCAAGTTCCCAGAGTTTAGTTACAATCTAGACACTATCTCTGGAATACAATTATTTGACAGGGACAACACTGTGACAAGCAACAAGCAACCTCAGGTCAGCTGAGAAAGCTGTTGTGCCAGACTGGCACTGCACTGTTAACCTAGTAGGTAACCTACCCCCTACCACAAACAGATCCTGAAATCCTGGACAGTTAAAAAAAAAAAAAAATATATATATACTAGAAGCAGTATAAAAAGGGCCAGAAGAGTCATATCCAATACCATACAAAAAAACACCCCCACTCCCCCCCCAAAAAAAGTGCAGCTGGAAACTAAGCCAAAAGATAACTTATTTTGCAGTCTTCCCTATCTATATCCTTTCTCTGGGAAGAGCTTTGTAAACAGATCCCTACTCTAAGGAAATACAACATTAAATGACAAAAATATTTGTATTAGAGAAGATTATGAAAATACGCATCTGAAACCGTCAGAGTCCGTTTCCCCCACTTTCAGATTCACCCACCCCATGCATTTTAAACCTCGTGCTGAATGCAAGTGACAACAGAGCTTCCACTGCTATTACAGCCTGTCACAGCCATTTCGTGTCCCATTTATCCCAGTCAGAAATTATCTTTTCATTTGTAAACAACCACCCCTCACACTCTGCCGGCAGTACAGAAGACTAATTAGAGTCCGCCTGCCTCCTCCACGCCCGCAGTCAGCCGCAGAAGGCCAGAGAGCTGCTGGAAGCACAGAGCAGCCCCAGCGAGGGCACACAATGGGGCTCCTTCATGCCCACAGAGGCTCCCCGCTGGTCACCGCAGCGGCCCCTGCAAAGCCCTGTCTCAGAAGCGTTATGTGCAGACGAGGCATGGGAGGTACCCATAAACAAGATAATCCACTGAATTTCCAACCTTCTAGCTACACGGGAGTTACCAAAAAAAAAAAAAAAGGACAGCTGGTTGTGAATGTGCATCACAAGGAAAAATGTCGAGCTGTAGAACCAGTTCTCTGCAAGCCATTTGGTGTGACCTATGCCTGGCCAACACGGTCTGAGGGGCAGGGCCCATCCCCTCCTCAGGCACACGCAGCAGCCTGCCCCTGGAGCCAGGAGCTGCAGCGGGAGCTGGCAGCTCCGAGGTACCAAGGGAGCAGGACAGAGATGAGGATCTGTGCGAGGGCAGCGCTGCTCAGGAGGCAGCAGCGGCTGGCAGCAACCCAGCACCCACCTGCGCTCCTGGGACAGGCTGTGCCCTCACACACATCCACC
Organism: Hirundo rustica; assembly: GCF_015227805.2. Taxonomy (NCBI): domain Eukaryota; kingdom Metazoa; phylum Chordata; class Aves; order Passeriformes; family Hirundinidae; genus Hirundo; species Hirundo rustica. Next base: position 23,146,761 of record NC_053452.1, read on the forward strand.
CTGGATGTGTGCTGGGGAGCGCTCTGCCAACAGCTGGCCTTCTCTGCATTTACAGAAGGACCGCAGGGTTTATGTGCGTGACCCAGTTCAAGAGGCACTGAGAGTTTTTCTTCCACTTTTAACAAGCTTGAGTCGAAGCATGGCCTTAAATCCGGTGTTTGTGTTGGAAGCAGAGCCTCTGGAGAATCCCCAAGCCGCTGCTCTGCCCAAGGTAGCACAAGCCAAATCTAAACCGTTCCTCAGAGATTATTTTTCAGTCTGCTTTCAACTGATTTCTCAAAAGCCTGGGAACCCACCAGCTAATCTATCCTGTACTTAACCTTGCATCTAAGAAGGTCCCCTAATGTTTAAACTAAATCCTTCCCTTTTTGCAAATTAAATCAGGAGCTATTTCTGCTCTCCACAGTGGAGATTCACCATCTCTCCTCTTGCTACAGACATTTGTATATGCAAAAGACTGTAATCGACCCTCTCCTCTGTAAAAATGAGCAAGCAGACACCAATTTTTATTTAATTCTTCCCTCACTCCTCCTGAAAGCTTCCCCCTTAGGTTATGATTTTAGGACAATGTTTGTTTCTTTCAGTTTTGCAATCCCTTCAACCAACTCACTTCTTACAATCCTTTGGCTAAGGCCACAACAGTACAAACAGATCAATTTCCTTCTGAATCCATCTTTCAGTGCATATTTGCAACCAAGCCAGCGTGCTGTTGGCTTTTCCCTGCTGGCCTACACTGAATTGGGTTCTGATGGCTTTTTGTAGGGTTTTTGGTTGGTGTTTTCAGTGGGGTTTCTTTGTGGGTTGGTCGGGAAGTTTTGTTTGTTAGATGCGGGGAATTTTTTGGTTGGGCTTTTTGGGTGAATTTTGTTTGGTTTCTTTTATTTTCTTAAGCTCAGCTTCTTCTTTGCAAAACTAGCCTTTTGGTCTCCACAGCTGGCTATTCCCAAACCCTCCTATGCATTTGCCCTCACTAAATTATCTCCTGTTCGTTCCAGCCCAAGAGACCGCTCTGAATATCCCAGTTTCACTTTTCAAAGCCTTGTCACCTTGTCCAGCCTGGACTGCAAATCATCCATCAGCAAACAACTACTCTTACCCCACCATTAAAGAAAAAACTGAGCTGGGACAGACACTGCACACCTCAGCTGACAATCTCTGCTAGGCAAAGTTGGTAAAGTGCCACTTTCTACGTGCTGCTTTTCACCAAGTCGGGTCCTTACATTAGATAGTTTTATTTAGACTCAAGGTTCCTGCCTTATCTGCAGAGATAAGATGTGGCCTTACCAAAAGCCGCACTAAAACGAGGAGTTATTACACCCACGTCTTCTCCCTTGTTGACAAAAGTTCTTAACACACTCACAGAAGGAAATTCTCAGAAACAAACCGTGCCCAACAATATTAATGTTGCTTTTCCCTTCCCTTGAACTGCAGATAAAGTTCCTAGACTTATCTTTTCCCTTATTCATTTTAAAGGCTGTTATCTTTGCCTTCCCCAGCACTCACCCTCCCCAACACAAATATACTGAAGGCTGCTTGTCAGTTCTCTAAGGGATCTATGGCAAATGACAGCATTCAGCTCGTTTGAAAACAGCTCATTACAGGTGCTCTTTGATTTGTCCTTTCCCACTTTTCCCTCATCCTAAATTCTTATCACACTGTATCAGGCATTAATAGTGACCAGAAAGCCTGCAGTTAAACTCGTGAAAGGAGATTTAAGGAAGGTGGAAAATAATTTAAAAACAGCATCAAGCATTTCAGTTCCCTACCTTAGCAGGGTTTGCTTCTGGGATTTTCTTTAAATCTTGACAGTTACCTGAGAAGAGTTCACATATATAGCTATTCTTTATAGTCTTAGCTGGGAATTAGCCCACAGTCCACCTCTGCCCACACTCCAGTGAGCACTGGGGAGAGCCCATCTCTTCCAGGAACTCAGGGCAGACTGCTACAGTCAAAGACAAGCACCTTGCAGCTCCCCTCTTTGTGCATTTACACCACTGTCTGACTTCTGCCAAGCAGATCTCTGTTCCAGACCACAGAGAACACTTCTGCCTCTAACAAACGTAGCCAACAGGAGCAGGCCGCTTGTTCCTCCCTCAGGACCTAGTCCTTGGCAGATAGTGATATTTCCTTGTTAATTGATTGAAATTTCTTTCAGTGTTTTCAGGAGGCTCTCACCAGCTGGCACCGACCACGCTGGAGCCCCTTCAGGGGTGACCATGCTCAGGAGAGGCTCCCCGTTTCACCAGAAAGACTCCTACAAGACTGAATCAATTTATTATTGAGATCCTCCAGCACTTTTTTCCACAAAATTTTCCTTGCACAGACCCATGAATTTTGCATGAGGTCCATAAAATTTCCCTCTCTCAAGTTTTTCTACGGCTCCTGACAGTTTCATTCATGATAATGAAGCCAAGAGAGAAGTGAAAGGCACCAGCAGGAGCAAAAGGAGATAAAACAGCAGAGCAGATAGGGATCTTGTGAATCTTCTCAAAAGCAGCGTTTCAGCAGCAAAAGCACTTCCACCACACCGTATCCGTAGCATTCCCCCTTTGTGCGAGAGAGAAGCAGATGCTCAAATGCCTTCTGCAGTCTATTGTCTGGAAATGGTATGAGCCCATTTTTCTTTACAGCCCCATCAGTGTTCCTTAATAACATGGTGTGTGGAAACAGTATTATTCCCCCTCTGCCCTTCCCTGTTATTTGGTCGCATCGTTGCCATGTGACAGCTCCTATCGCGCTCCTTTCCTGCAATCGATTACGCATTTTATCTGCAGCCGCTGAATGTCTCTCCCTCCTCACACAGCAGCTTCTGGGCTCTCATTTCCCAAACACCACAGAACCTACCCAAACATCAGTTTCTGCTTCAGTTGTAGATCCCTCTTTTCAGCTGGCACTTAACTGGAGGGAACAGGACAACACTGCACCTCCCCAGGTCCTCTGTGGAGGACAAAGAGATTTGTTTCTCATTGTGCCTCACGTCTGCATCCTAGAACAGAAGTTCCAGAGGGCTTATCTCTCCTTGTAAACCCAGCAGTGACAGCTTGTTGACATTGAATTCATAGTTACAGATATTATTAGATATCCAGACATAAGCTTTTTTCCTAAAGCCCTCACATGATCTAAGCCTGGAAGTTTTAAAAAGAACGGCTCTGTCAGTCAAAAGTACCATTTTTTTATCAGACTGGTCGTACCAACAAAAGTCTAATATAGGTTTAGCCAGCATAATCCTGCATGGGAAAAGGAAAACCAGTCCTACTGGTGTCTGAAACATTCATATCACACGCGTACACACATGGATCAGCAGAGCAGAGCCTCACAGGGTGCCCTTTACCTATTTAGTACAAAAAGGTACATCACGCAGCCCGTGAAGGGCACTGTCCCAGGGTGCCTGCATCAGCAAAGCACTCCTGCAGTGGATGCAGCTACACCCATAAATTTGGATTTTGTGCATATACAGCCCGCTCAGGAGAGGCGAGACCCAGGCACATTTTCAGACACGGTTTGCCAGCACAACAAGAACAGCACACAAAGTTTACGTATTCGCAGCTCTGCCGCCCCGACTCGCACAGCTACGCCAACAGAAAGCTAGCGTTTCCCAAAGTGCTATCTGTAGTCTAGACAAATCCACGTGGTGTCTGGCACTCTAAAAGTTAAGTTGATAATAGGAGTGACTTTTTCTTAAAGAGATTGTAAATACTGAGTTACAGCAAGACCATACGAGTTCCTATAGATAATTTATGCTCTTCTTCCTACACCGAGACACGCATTTTTATTTTCTCATACATCACACTGATGCTGGCAGTAAATCTCTACAACATCTAGCCCTCCCTCCATAATAGAAAAACTCATTAATATGCCCCAGCTGCTTTAGGACACTTTCACATGAATTTATGAATATTCAAATTGCATCTAGTACTCAGCCTCTTTGTGTCCAGCCACTGCTGTCTTGAAGAGAGGCTGCCAAAGATCGTGCAATACTTTCATTAGCTTTGAGCCCTCACATTATAAAATCAGCAATATATTTAGTGTCAATAAAGCTCTGGAAACAGCCTCATTTTTCAAGAGCCACTGGCAATTGGAGGCTTTCAGCATCTTGCCCAACCAACTTGCAAATGCTGTGCTGCAGCAAGTGAGGCCTTTCACACCACAGAAATTTCTCAGAACAGCTCCTGTCACCTTGGCACAATACACCTGTTGTTGCCATGCTGGGACCAGATTTCTTGCTAAGTAGAACACACCTCCCAGGAAAAAGAAAAACTTGGAGGTGTAGGTGATTTTTCAGCTTTGATGAAAACTGGCCTACACACCAGATGAAGGAAAGGGAAGCTTTCGTGCACACCTCAACATTACAGGGCAATCAACACATTGTTCACACAGAATCACCAGAGCTGGGGTTGGAAGGGACCTCTGGAGACCATCTGCACAGCCCTCCTGCTAAAGCAGGTTCCTTTGGAGCAGGTTGCACAGGTAGGTTTTGAATATCTCCACAGCAGGAGACTCCATAACCTCTATGGGCAGCCTGTTCCAGTGCTCTGTCAGCCTTAAAGAATTTTTTTTTTTTCCTCAGACTTAGATGGAGCTTCAAGTTTCTGCCCATTGCTCCTCGTCCTGTCATTGGGCACCACTGAAAATAGTGTCTGGTCCCACCCTCCTGACTTGGCCAGGTAAATTTTAAAAGATCTGCAATCTAAACCAGAAACTGTAAGTTTCATAAAAACAACTGAAATTTTGGTTTCATAAAAACGACAGGAACGTCAGACAGCCTTGTACGCGTTCTCCTTCTCAAAACTGGAGAAACCAAGACCAAGCAAGTGTTAGAGCCCTACAGCAGTTCAACAGGATCTGGGCAGGAACACGTGCTCCTGACAGCTCCACTCCTCCCAGCACTCCCATCCACCCAACCCAGGAGCAAAGCAGCACAGGTCTCAGGACTTTACACCGTTTAAGCCCAGCACACACCACGTTCAGGCAACTGTGCCTGGAAAGCCGGCAGCCCCTGAGGGGTTGGACCATTTCCAGGGGCACCATCCTTAACTGCACAGAAGTTCTGCCACCCCATTCCAAGAAGTTTCAAGCAGCAAAAAGGAGAGGAGTCAGACACTTGCCCCCAAGCAAACACTAAGGCAGATGAACAGAGGAAAGGGCTCCACTTGGGAGATGATTCAAAGCCACAGGCACATCTCCAGCTGTGAGCACTGGATCTGCTCCCTTCCAGGAAAGAGCACCATCCTCATAAGCCAGGCTTTCATCCAGCCCAGGAAGACAATGACCTTTTAAGTGGTAAGTGCTGAGCAAAATTCATTTTCATCTTTTGAAAAAAGTAATGGGACAAATTTAAAAATGAGCGAGCAGCTTGAAAATTGGTTTAAGCTTCTGTACACCCATCTATCACTCAAGGCACAAGATTTGTTTTAAACTAGTTCCACAAGAGCAGTGAACATTAGATAAAGGAGGTGAGAAAGATTGCTGTCAGCAAGATGAAAACCTGAAGCTCAAAGCTGAGATGGGAACTGGAATTTTAGAGTGAGGGACCATTAGCTTAATGACAGAGAGCTGGGAAGAGCTAGAGACAGACCAGTCTATGGGAGTAATTATATTCTGCTTATCTAAATTTCACCCTAAAATAAAAGCATAAATGTTGTCAACACCCTTCCTGCCCTAATCTGCTAATTTATTAGGTTCTGTTGAAGAGCCAAACCTGCAAGATACCCTGGTTCTCTGCTGTCAGGCTCCCTGGGCACATGTTCATACTTGCACTGCACAACTCATCACCAACCAGCCCAGGTCCACCACATGGATGGAACAGCAAGATGAGCAGCAAGGCAGAAGCACAAACACATCTTAAACAGTCTATTGTGAGCCTCCAGGGAAAGCTACTGCACCCAGGATGTCAAAACTCCTGCTGCATTTTGCGCAGCTAGTCCTTTCCTACCACCCGCAAAGGGCATTTCAGCACAACCAGAATATCAGGACTTATTTAGTTTTCAGAAAAACAGCCCAGCCCTCCCAGCACAACACCAATAAGCAGAGTGTTTTCCCACCCCTGTGCATGCAGCTTTGGCCTGCAGCCAAGCAGCTCCCACGCAGCTCTGAGCAAGAACAGCCCTTCCACTCCTTGGTCTCGACGGTCCATTTGCCACCCGGCAGCAAGCTGGGACACTCCTTGCAAAGGCAGCAACAGAGGCAGCTGTGGCCCTGCCAGAGGAGCTGTGGCACAGAGGAGACAGCCCTCCCATGCCATGGTGCTGCAGTGTTTAAATGCCAGGGATCAGGGACAAGGGCACTAGACCAGTTCCAGTGACACTTACCCACTCAGAGGTCTGGTTTTTCTGATCTCGAAGAACTGTGTTCCTGTGTGATTGTATCTGTATTTTGTCTGTTAAAGGAAAGTAACTTGAACAGTCAAGCAATAAAATAACACTGCTCAAAAGGTGAAATTTCAGTTCTGAGTTCCTGTTGAAACACAAAACAAGCAGTACAAGACTCTCAAATATGAAACACTTGGCATGTGAAATAAAGCAGTATTTTTCACTTGTCTTTTTACATGACCAACTAAGAGCACTAGGTGCAGAGTCAGGTATTAAGGTTGACCATTTAAAATGACACTAGGGCCCATTCACTACTAGGCTCCAAGATTGGAAAAAAGTCTCCCATTTGAGCAAGAGAAAGCCTTCATAGCCTACCCAAAACCAATCAACGTAACCCATGGTCTGAAAAAACCTTATTTCCTTTAGAAGTCTGTTAACTCCATCAGCCACATGGCTCACCTATGACCTGTCAACCAAAACCGCTGCAGGTGCATCCATTCACACTTAGAAAACATAAACCATTCTCTAAAAAAATACGGTGCTCTTGAAATGAAAACAACCAGCTAGGTGCAAGTCAAGGTCATTAGCTAACACTAATGGTAGAAAAGTTCATCACAAATGATGCCAGCAGACAGTCAACCAAGTCTCAGCACCACTTGCCTAGAAGCACAGGCGGAAGCATCGCCAAAGGCAGCCTCTTCCCTGCTCCTTGAGCATTACTGTTCAAGCAGCAATGCAATAAATCAGACCAGGAGAACAATCTGTTCAGTAAAAACAAAACCAAAACAAAAAACCCAATAAAGTTTTGTAAAAAAAAAATTTAAAAAAAAATCACACTGCCCTTACTTTTGCAAGGGTGGTTTTCCAGTTGAATCTCCTTCCTAACCTAGCACTCAAATTCTGTTTCCATCAGAATGTTCATGCCAGTAAAACTGGTGATACCAAGGCAGATACCAGGGAACAAGCAGGTGACCCCATGGAAGCAAAGAGTTGCTTGCAAGGCATAAATAGCACAGCTGCCAGATGTACAACTACAGCCTAAATTAAAACTCCAGCTCTCACCAGGATGCTCTGAACCGGCTTCCACTAGAGTTCAGAGTGCTCCACAAACAAGGCTTTACTTCCCTCCTGCCTTCAAAACCGAACTCCTGAGGCCCTTTCAGGGTGCTCTGCACAAAGCCTACATCCTTCTTCAGCCCTCAAAGGAAGCTCAGACACTGCTCCCCAGCCCACTCTGAAGCTTTTCTGAACAAAGATCCAAACCCTGCCCAGCTCCTGCTACGCAGCAGAACGCAGTATTTCAAAACCACTACGGGGTGAGGCGGGGGACAATGTAATTTTCGGAGCTCTGTATGACATGGTATCCTCTCTGGCACAATCCCAGCGAGCAACAAGCCTGTCCCCCTGGCCAAGTGGCTGCCACAAAGAAGAGAGTACACCATGCCCCTGCAGAGCAGGCAGCCCCCAGCCTCCCTCCCTCCCTCCCTCCCCACGGCAGCTGCGGCAGCTCCAGGCCAGCCGCCGCCTTGATCCCAACCACGACTCCCCACCAAGCTAACCGCGCCTGCTATTTCTGGATGTTCTTCCAGCTGCCAGCCAGATCCTTCCTTAATCCTTACCAGGACTTTACACTCATTCCTCACCCCCACAGCCTCCCCACACACACATACACAAAAGGCAGAGTTTAGGGAAAAAGGGAAACCGAAGAGCACCATCTGGGCCAGCAGCGCTCTCTGAAATTATCTGCTGGCAATGGGAAGTCAGGAATTGGGCGTAGGGCAGCGGCAGAGAGGCCAGACAGACGTGTAGATCCCTGATGAATCCCCCAGGCAAGGTGGGACAGCTGGAAGGAACATTCCTTTGGTCAGTTCCTGTGTCACAGGGGTCAGGACAGCTGCTTGTGCCCCCCACCCCAGAGACAAGCACTCCCTGCAGGCTCAGGGAACCCACGGGGGCTGCCAAGGCAGAGGGAGGAAGGGTTTGCCACAACACTGGCGCTCCCTTAGTCTCTTTATGATGAGATGCCGTATTATTTCTCCAGGCATCATGGTCCGATCATATCCTCATAAATCAGCTTCAAAATAAGCACTTCTGTTCCTACCAATGACACTTCAGTTAAATTTTTCAGTATAATTTAAAGTTAATTACATCTCCCAGAGGATTGCTATGACAAGCTCAGTGGTGCTGGTGCTATCACAAATCACTGGAGGCATCCTTTTACCCCCAAATGATCCCAAGCCCTTGCAACCAGGTAAAGCTTGGGTAAAGCTCTGTTAATTCACATCAGGCACAAGTCAGCCTTCTTTCCGGAGACCACGCTCTCGAGAAGGATACTGCAGCATCTTCATGTAGGTCTGTATTGCCTGGAGCCATTCTGGGATTGACATGGAGAGCTTGTAGTTTGGCACTGGCGGCACTGAGGGCTGGACACAAGAAAAAAGATAAAGAGATTAGACAGCCACGGCTCCCCGCAGAGCAGATCAGTGATTTACTCGAGCAGAGGCATGTGCTTAGAGCAACACACCGCGGCAGCACAGATGGCTGAAACCCCACGTGAACTCAAGCATCAGGCAAAGGCACCCTGCTGACCACAGGGACTGGCCCAGCAGCAGAGCCAGCCCCGTCCCTGCACAGAGAGGCCATGGCAGGCTGACCATCAGAGCCGCCAGCATCCCTCAAGCACCACCCTACGCAGGCAGGCACTCCAGCACAGAAAGCCTGTGCTTCCCAGCTCCCGCCAGCACAGGGCAGTTTGGATGAGCAGAGTCCCAGGGCTGACTCTGCTGTTCTCCCTCCTCCAGGAAGCCATTTCAAGTCTAATTTTTGGCCTCCTTTACCACAAGAGAAAGATAAAAGGAGACACGGATCCTGGGCTGCATAATTTCCCATCTGCCATGTGGCTGCAGCACGCTTGCTTGGGAGTCTCCCTCCCAAGTATCTAGCACAGTACCTAGAAGACCACCTGGGACCCAAATATTTAATGACATTAAGACACTTAAAGATATAGACTGGCGACATAATGGGATTTTTCCAAAATCTCATAAGACATCTGCTTGTGCCTAAGCATTTTAAGAAGGCAGGCCCTCAATCCATGTTTAATCCCCACAGCTATTTGGCTCCTGAGCCTGCAACCATGCAGGAAAGAGGCACAGCCTTGTCCCTCACCCCACTTATTTCAGGGGTGAGACTGCAAAATATGGGGTCAACAGATATTAAAGTGGGCAGTATGGCTAAAAAGAAAGTAGCATAATTCTCACAGTGGATGAAGCGGTTTATTTGACTATTAATGCAGATTCAATATCAGGAACCAGCAATTTGGGCAGCTGTGACAAGGTGCAAAGAAAAGCATCTGTGGGCCCACATTGTCATAACCATAGTTTAAAGCTCATAAAGTGACATATCACTATCCTGAATGACTTCAAGTCAGCAATTACTGATAAGAACAGCAAGTTCAGGTGGTATGGAGCCATCTCTGCTCCACAGACTTTCCTCTCCAGTTCCCACCTCCGTTAAGATTGTGTGTTTACTTTCAGAAAATGAGCACCGGTACTCCCAAGGCGACAAAACCCAGCCTTTACTACACACAGCGAGTTACTACAGCCAAGCAGTAAGTACACCTTGGAGAAGGGGGGAAAACACACCAAACCAGAGACTCCTACACTATTGGCACACAGAGACATACTGTAAGTGGCAAGCAGATGGCAAGGCTTCCAGCTCGCCCCCGCCATCCCAGCGCTACGCGGGCGCCGGCACGCCCGCACACATGGGCTTTCTCCTCTTTCTCCAGGGGGAGTTATGAGCAACGCTCATTAGCACTTCTTAATCATGATTTTCATGCCTAAGCTCTTCATTAGAGGCATTTTTTTGGTTCCACAGGTTCCTTTCTCACGCAGCCCCTTTGGGCTGGATGAATTATTCACCTGTCCCTTGCAGCACTAAGGCAGACATGGACTCAACACACCAGATAAGGCTCAAGTTCCAGAAGCAGCAAGGAGCTGGCAAAGGGAATTATGGCAGGGCTGTCACACCTTCCCAAGGTAGCCATTTCTGCTCCAATATACTCATTCCTTTGCTTCAAAGATACAGAAGCTCTGGGTGTGTGCATTGCACTTACACAACACACTGAGGCAATGGGAGCCCCAGCCAGCGAGGGACCTGGCTGCTGCAGAGCTGGGGATTTCATCCTTTTCCCAGCTCTCACCCTGCTGTGGGACCCAGGAGAGCAGCCCATAGGGATAGCACCAGTGTGAACAGACACAGCCCTTCCTGAAACCCACAGTGGACACCCTCACCAGAGGGGACAGGTTCAGACCTCCAAGTGAGGTGCTCCCCATCTCCAAGGTAGGTGATCACATTATCCAAGGAGGATGATCGTGTCAGATACCAGAGCACCGCCTAGGAAGGAGAACCAGGGTTTTCCCACTGGCTAGAACATATTCCAGTTACCTCAGCAGGCCTGCTGAGCCAGGAGGCCCAAGCCCCTGCAGATCTCAGGCAAGAGGGGAGGAGTGTCCATAAGCCTGAGCCCACACAGGGCAGCACTGCTCTCAGGGCAGGGCAGGGAGTACACACACCATGCTGCCAGCCAGGCCAGGCAGTGGGGAGCCACACACCACTCCCACTCCTTCCAGACATTCCTCCCTCCTCGATTCCTGCCCCAGCTGCAGGGGGACTGATCCTGGGCACCCACCCAGCATGGAGCAGAAGCCAGGGCTGCATGATACAAGTGAAGGAAAGCACAGCTTTGCTGTGATTGAGGACGCAGCACCCAGGTAAGCATCCACAGCAGCAAGAAGCAGGCAAGGGTTTGTAGCAAGAGGTAATGGATGGCAAGAGGAAATGCAGACACAGCACTGCAGACAATGAATTTGTAAAGCAAGTGAAATCCAGAGACAAGTCAGATGAAAAGCCTTGACCTCATATCAGTCTTTCCAAGGAACAGCAGTTCCAGACAGTGGAGTCACTGCAGTGCATGACCACGTGGCAGAGCTGGAGACTCATCCCATGGCTGGAAATGCTGTGGTCTCAGCTCACCACAGACATCCTGTGTGAAACTCATCTTACCCAATTCCACTGTCTCCCTTACTGACCAAAAAGTCACTTTCTACTCGCTCCCCCTGCAAGCACACTGTTACTCAGCACGGATGAGGCTGGCAGGCAAGAGTCCTCAAAGCTGCTGAGAGGTTTGATTTATTACCATCTCCAAGTACCTCCAAGATCACAGTACAGGTAAAGGACTGCACAGCTCTTCCAAACTGTGAGCCTGCACTCTTCCCAGAGCTCAAGCCAACAGTGAGAGGTGAGGACCCCACAGGTTCCAAAGCCGCCCTTGCAGACAAGCCAGCTTTTTGTAAGGACTCTGCCTCCCGAGAGAGACGCAGCCCTGCACCTCTGCAGTTTGCAGTTGTTCCAGTAAGGACAACCTCACCGACACAGCCAGAAGCTACTTACCACCCTGCGTGTATGATTGCTGAGATTAATGCCGAGATGATTAGAGCAATCAAGTGGAGCTTCTTGGAGAGGGGATGAAAACTCTCTCCCATCACTAGGGATTAAGGACAGATCAGATGCAGAAATGGAGCAGTTGCACACGCCATTCATTCAGCCTGAACCAACTATCAATGCAAGCAGATTAAAAATCATCTTCTCACAGGCACAAGTTCCACTCATCACCCCCAAACAGCAATACCTGGTCTTTTGCAGGGTGACACATACCCACCAGCACAAGCCAATTAAGAAAATTTGTACCACCATTTAAGGAACAAGTCTCCACTCACATTACTACTCCAGCACAGAAATTACCATTACAACTTTGGTAATCCACTACCACTTTGTGGCCAAAAAAAAAAAAAAAAAAAAAAAAAAAAAAGCTGCTCCTAACCTTCATTTGCTCACCTGAGCTGTGTTGGCCCTAACTAATAAGGACCAGGTAGTCCTCAAACTACTCTCTGACCCCAGAGATCCCACACTAAGCCAGCAAGAGCTACTAAGTCACAGAGGGCAGCAGGTCCTCCTGCCCCTGAAGAAATTAATCACTGTAACAGGGATTTTGCTTCCAGGCAGTGCTGGAGGAGTACAACTCCTAAAGCACTGGGCACTGATCATCACCATCAAATGGTTTGATTTCAAAACATTTTTTATTCTGCCCAGCTTATGCACACGCTACAGAAAGTCAGCCCAGAGCTGTGGCACTGAGGAAGAAGCCCCTGGCAATGCCCTCTGGGACACTCCCACAGGAATACAGTGTGCAGGCCAGCACACTGGAGCCACTGGCATGTCTCTCACCAGATGCTCTGTCAGTCACCACGAGTGTCACCAGTAAAAGTTACATGCTGTGGAGCTGGGAAATAAAGGATGAAAGTCAAGTCTAGCGTGTGCTTTGCCATCTCTTAACACCAAATGGGCTTGCAGGCCATCCAGACTGGCATAAGCTGGTCAGGCCACTGAAACAAGAAGTTCTGCCCTCTCCCTGCCCCTTCATTTCCACCTCAAGTGCTTGTGCAAGTACAAAATGAACCACACCAAGGAACCACAAACTCATCATAATCTGTTTATTCTTTAGTTGGATATGCTCCCCCATCCAACCAAAGGCTGGTTCCAGCACAAGGAGAGCAGAGCAGAGAGAGATCGTCCCTTTTGTACCTGCACCGGACTAAACATTGCAGAAGGGAGATGAGAGGCCTTTTCAGCCCACAGCTTATTTGACAAGCACCTTCTCAATACAACCCTACGCAATAAGCTTTTCAATTCCCTTTCTACTCCAAGAAAAGAACAGGCACATGGTTCATGTCAGTATCACTGACAGCTTGGACCATGACAACCGCAGCCCAGCCATCTCACCCCAGCACTCAGAGGGCTGTGAATCAACCCAGACTTCAGCGGTCAGCTCACATTAATGCTGCTTGATGCGAGGAGTGAATCAAGCTCAGAGTCTGCCAAAGCAGAGCGTGTTAAAGACATTGTGATCAGTAATGCAGCACAGTGTCGAGAAGCCTTGGAACAACAGCAGACACCAACATTTTATTTGCCGGCCAGAGGAAAAAGACTTGGGTGAGGCAGAGTTGTTTGGGGCTTGTACTGAGGAACGTACCAGACAAAAGCATTTGGAATCTTTCCATATGCTGGAAATGAAATGTCTGAGTTTTAAAACCCTTGTTACATTTGAGGAGCAACGTTGTGTTTAAGGAAATGCCTGTATTCCAAAAGGAAAAGAAAAAACAGCTTTAAATTGCACAAAGTGCTTCACTCAGTCCCTGAAGATTTCTTTTAACGCTTGCTTTCTGCTTTTTTTCTCCCAAAGCTAAAAGGAGTCATTTTCTTCCTGCTTGTTCCCCAGGACACCGACTGCAGCCCCCGTCCCGGGGACAGCAGATGCCCCATCCTTCTCCCCGCCGCCCCGTGGGCATCCTCCGGACCGCGGCGTCACACCCTCCCACCCGGCCCGGGAGCCTCCCCGGCCGCTCGAGGCGCACCGAACGCGGCAGCCGACCGACCCCAGGCTCCGTGTCACCCGCTGCCACCGCACCCCGGGCTCCGCGTCACCCGCTGCCACCGCACCCCGGGCTCCGCGTCACCCGCTGCCACCGCACCCCGGGGACACACGGGGGCCCCGCCTTACCCGAGCCAGGCGGGTGGCGCTCCGGATGGCCGCCGCCACGGCACCGCCGTCGGGGTGCACCCGCTCCACGTGCCCCCACATCCGCTCCCAGGTCTGCCCGTCCATGGGGAAGCCGCTCTTGTTCACCAGGAAGAGCGAGCCGCCGTCCCGCTGCTGCTCCTGCTCCTCCTCCTCCGAGCCCCCGCCGCTCCCGCCGCCGCCCGCCGCCCGCGGCTGAGCGCTCCGCGACCGGCCCCCCTCCTTGCCGGCCGCCGCCCGCCGGCTGCTCCCGCGGCCGCCGCCGCCGCCCGCCGTGCCCGTCATGGCCCCGCGGCCATGCCCGAGCCCGGGACCGCCGCCGGGATGCGCCCCTCGGCCTCGCCGCCGCCCGGCCGCCCTTTATGTCTATCCGCGTGTGTGTGCCTGCGGCGGGCGTGCGGAGGAGGCTGGCGGGGGCGGTCCCTCGCTAGCCGCGGCGGCGGCGGCACGCTCGCTCCGAGCGCCCCGTCCCGACCCCGGTACCGGCCGCGGCCGCGCTGGGGGCGCGCCCCGCGCCGCGCGCCATGCCGCGCGTTACCGCGCGACCGGCCGCCCGCCCGCCCGCGGCGCGCCCCCATTGGCCGCCGCAACAAAGAGGGGCGGGGCCAGCGGGGCGGGGCGGGCCGCCACCGGCCGGGACGCCGCCGGGAGGCGCCCCCTGCCGGACGGCTACAGACACCACCACCGGGCCGCGCAGTCCGAGTGCTTTCGCCCGCAGCCGAGCCGAGCCGAGCCGAACCGAGCCGAGCCGAACGGAACCGAGCCGAGCCGAGCCGAGCCGAGCCGAGCCGAGCCCCAGCCCGGCCCCTCCGAGCCCAGGCGATCCCCTCAAGCCAAACCCAGCCCAGCCCGAGCCCAGCCGCGCGTCCCGGTCCCCGCTGCTGCGTGAGGGACGCCGGAGGATGAAACTCCTCATCGGAGGGAGCCGGGCGGTTCCGTTCTTCCCAACAGAGCTGGAAGATCCCCTGTTAATGCACTGAGCGTTACGGCGGTGGCACTGAGATCCCGGCCTGAAGGCAAAGCGCTGCGAGAGAGGCCCCAGGCGCTGTGAGGGGAGGGCAGAGCAGCGCCCGGGCCCCGGCAGAGAACTGCTGGCCGTGCTGCCCTCTCCAGCGCCCACTGTGCCCTGATAGCTATGGCCACGCTCGGACGGGAATTTTCGGCTCCTCGTATCAAGCACAGCAGTGTCAGTGTAGTGCATCTCCTAGAGCTCTGAGTGACCCCCCATCAGATACAAATAGTCTGAAAAAGGTTGCTCCCGTCCCCTGCCCTTGCGCTCAGATACTGCTGCCACTCTGATCTCTCTCCCCTGCTCCCAGACAGGAATAAATGTCTGCGGCGCCCTAATCAGCTTCCCGAAGGCTCTCAGGAGCCAGGAGTGTATGCTGAGTTGCTAATCACTCTCCGCAGGAGCCGATGTCTCTGTGAGTCCTGCCGGTAATCCTCCCTGCTGTCCCCTGGCCACATGGCATGCCAGAATCTCATCACCGGGGTTAATAGGAGGGTGGACAGCGGAAAGCTGTTCCGTCAGCTAAAGCAAACCAAGGGCTTCAGCTTACACGGCTTGCCCAGCGTCAGCTTTCAGCCCAAGAGACTTCGGCGTAGGAAACCCCCCACCCCGAGCTGAATGTTGGGACTCTGTGTAAATGACAACACAATCCAGGGGAAAGGGGTAAAGGTCAGAGTGGACTTAGAATTGCCGTGAAGTCTTCACCCTCTCTGCTATGTCCTGCATTTCCCCAATCATAAAGCAAACACTGCAGCTGGAGGGGAAATGTGCATCCATTCTGGACAGAGACGATACAGACACACACATCCTCACACCCTGCTGGGCTTGGAAGCAGGAGCTGGATCCCAGGGGAAGCATAGTCTCTCCTTCTGGAGTGCAGATGATGCTGAACATCAGCAAGTTGTGAGAGCACCAAGAAGAGTTCCCCATGGGAGATGGTGAAACACAGACACAGAGAGGCTGCAGATGGCTGTAGACACAGAGCACAGGGCTTTCAAGGAGCCAAGGGAGGCTCAGACAAGACAATAAAAGGAAAGGAAGGCCAAGGAAGTCTTTGAGTTCACTGGAGCAGAGCCAGGGGAAAGCCTGAAAAACATTCAGACCTGGATTTTAGAACTAATGGGACTGTGCAGGTTGTGGCATCATGTGTGAGCAGCTGAGGGGCATACTGCATGTGACAGAGCCGGGAGTGCTAGGGTTACACAGCAGAATGCCATCCTCAAGGATGCTGGTACACAGGCTGTAACATATATCCCAGAGCTTTCTTCCCCATTGGAACAGGCAACCCTGTTGAGGCTGTCACAGCCTTGCTCAGTGTGGCTTCACTGCCCAGAGCAGCCAGGAACCTTCAGACTGTGTTTTCCTACACTCACCCACTTCTTAGCCACCCTGGAAGGGCAAAAATTACAGTGATGCTACATCTGCTTTGCAGTTCAAAGCCTCCTGCATCCACCGTGTCAGGGCATGCTCCATGCCAGAGGGAAGGACTCTCCCTGGCCGGACAGGTACGGGGCATGGCAAGGTTTGGACACCACAGCTCTGTTCATAGCAATCTGCAGCATTCAGACCACTTCCAATCAGGACTGAAAGAAGGAAGATTCTAACCAGCTCCTCCCTGAAGCTCAGGCAGAAGAGTTGAACTCCCAGAGGTCAGCCAGTGTGTCCAAGGCCAGCTGTGGGCTGGACAGGCAGGGCAGAAGTTAGCTGAGGTCCTGGAGCTAAAGGCAGCTTTGAAACAACAGCCTAAGGAAATAAGAGCCCCTAAGTCCCTACAACTAAGGGAAAGTCTTAATAACCCTCTCGCCAGCTGCAAATTAAGCGTAAAAATAGAAAAATGCTGCTTGGGATTAGCCAAAGCCCTCCCTGGTATTGGTTATGAACAGGCATTCAAGATGAGTAAAAGCAGGATGAGATATGCATCATGCCCCCAGTATCCAATGCTTTCATCTCGTGGGGTCACCTAATTTTGATACCATGACTCTCATCAGAGCTGTCTTGCTCCCTGCTCTGTTTGCAGGTCTTCCTCTCATGCCACCTTCCTGCCCAGGCTCTGTCCCAGTGTGCCAGACCTGTTTGACTTTGAAATTCAGTCACTTTGTATGGATGTACCTTTCTAAAGCCAGCTCTGACCAACATCTCAAATCTACAGTCTTACTCCTAATGCAGAGCTCATTGCTTTCTGGGTCAAAGGAACTAATTTGATCATACAATCATCATGTAAGAGGGTTTTAACCTTCATTATTTCCAATTGCAGACTCATTTAAATGCAGCATTCAAAAGGCCCTGCAGTGCAATTACACAACCAAGTGCAGGAAATTAATAGCTCTTAATTTGCACCATGGCAGCAAGGTGATATCAGCATCGGCACTTTTTCCAAGCAGACTTCTTCTCCAAAGTGCCACCCCCACGCCCCCACAAGGAGTCCCACTGTCCTCTTCCTCTGAAAGCATCCTCTTGCAGACAGCAATGAATTCAGCCCTGCCGCAGAGCAAACCCTCACTGCCCTGTTATATTGAGCAGAGGAAGTTCATTCATGTATTTGTTTGGGTTTGTCTGGGAAAACGCTTCCTCTATTACCCATTGTTTCCAAACAGCCCTTCTTGTGCAAGGAGCCAGCAGGAGAAGGCTCTCCTGGGCAGCAGCTCCAGCCTGACCTGGCCTCAGGAGAGGGAGCTGCAGCCAGGCTGGGGAACGGACGGCTCATGGCATTTGCTGTCTCATGGCCTGCGAGGTCTCATGCTCCTGCTTTGCTGCTTTGAAGCTTGATGGTTTTCTGATCTGCAAATCTTTTGCCAGCACAGCTCTGGCCTTTTGTAGGACCTTTGTAAGGCCATGTCCAGACTCTGCTATCAACAAACCTTGTTATATGAAAATACTTCTCACTGTGAACCGGAATGTCACTCTGTTCTACCAGGGCCACAAGGGGGGCAACAAACCCAGAAGTAAAACAAGACCAGCAGCAGCACTGCAGCAAAAGATGGGCTGGTCAGCAGGCTGCCCTTGCCCCTGCCCTTGCCCCTGGCCAGACCTGGCTCTGCAACCTTGGACGCCTCCAAGCCAGGCCATGTGGCAATTCCCTGGGTCCCAGCCCACAAAGCACCCTTCTCAGAGCCATAGCCATGCCACAAAGCTGGCCCTGGTGCATTCATTTGTTTTGATGCAGGGAGGCAGAGAGGAGCTGCTCCATCAGCTCAGCCAGCAGGGGCAGGAGACACGTTTTGTTCTGACCTCCCTAAGAAGTTTTCTTTTGTGCAAGAAGGGGGTGTTCAGATCTGCTGCCATCCAAGGCAGTGCTGAGAAGCAAAAGCTACTTTTTCTTTCCGTCAGATGGTAACAGGACAGATCTGGACCTTGGTTGTTTCCCAGGTCAGCAAAAGTGGACACGAAGTGCTCTGCACTCACTGGAGGTCCCTGTACCAGTATGAGTTACTGGTGGAGCAGGAAATGTGCCCAGTACCTCCAGCTGGCAGCACTTCGTGCAAAAGCCTGAGCACATTCCCAGTGAGAGGAAAGCTGATGTCTTTACAAACAATTTGATGGGTGAAGGTGTGGGTGCTATCATATTTGAAATGGGGTTTAATGCCTCTACTAACTCTGGTCAGCAGGTTCCTTACAGAGCCCAGACAGCTCGGCTCCTGTAACAAGAGGGGGGGGTGGGTCTGCACAAGCCTGAATTTCTGAACTTTGGGGTAAAACAGTAGGTTCAAGGGGGGAATATGTGGTAGGCATTTAGGGAAGGCTACTTCCTAGTACCTCAGCCAATGGGGAAAGGAAGAGGGCAAGGTGCGACCGAGAGTTTAGGACAAAAGGAGGCTGCGCCCTCCAAAACCTCGAGAGAAAAAAGTTCACGGGTGTGTGACTCAGTGAACTCTCTCCCTTTATGGATATAAAGTTCCAGGACTCCTCTGTCTCCCCTTTTTGGCCGTAAACCTCCGGCCTTTGTGGATTTTCCTGACATCAACTTGGGCACTGCTCTGCTAAAGTCAGGCCAAGTGATCTTAATGGCTTTTCCTGCATTTGGGAGCTAGCAGAGCAGCGGCAGTCCAAAATGGTTAATTCTACAGAGGTGCTTCAGCTTTGCAGAGGGCGGCAGAAAAACACAGGTCAAGAAAGTTTGCTTGCTGTAAGTAAATTGCGTTATTGCAATGCAAATATTGGCCCATGTCCTGAAAAGATCACAGTGACCTCATTTGATCCTTTGAAAGGAATATAAAATTTGTTTGTTTGTTTGTTTGTTTGTTTGTGGCTTTTTTCCTAAATTGAACTTTATGCTGGAATGGGATTTTTTAGTAATGAAATTAAAGGTCAAACTGTGATAAGGATGTAACCATGGCAATATGGACATTGCCGTTTTGCAGGAACGGTTTGCATAACCAATAAAAACAACTTTCTGTATTCATAAATCTTCCCTGTGATCACTGGGAAAATAAATATGTAATACAAACTTTTTTTAAAAAAAGTAAGTTACAAAATAAATGCTTGAGGGTATGCTTCCTTGGAGCTCCCCCAAGGTAGCCCTTTCTGAGAACTCTTAATGCACTGTTTATTTTGCAATGGTCTAGCAGAAAAAAACAGCCATCAGCTGCTTCAGCTGCACCAATGAAGAACTTCAGCAGCATGTTCTGATTTCCGCCTGAGCAAGTCCTGGAACTCCTGCAATAATTCTACTGCAACAAATCATTATGGTGTTTATTTCAGATGGGACTAGATGGACTCCAGTTGTTCTCAGACTAGTCCAACAGGCAAGATTTCCTTGCATTAAAAAATGTTTTTAAAAGCATTTAAAACAAACAAACAAACAAACAAAACAAACAAACAAAAAAGGTGTCATGAAAAGCCTATAAATCAGACCTTCCCCAAAACCGGTTTGCAGAGTCACCTCACTCTGGTCTAAATCTGATGGCATCAGATACAGGAGAAACTGTTGTTCCTAACTGGTACAACATCAGCATCCCAATTAGCCTGCCTTAGTCCTGTCTTGTTCCAAAGTTTCAGTCTCAAACATTGCAGTAGCTCAGGAAAGTAATTACATCCATACAGTTTGCTGTGAAGGTCTTACTTGACACTGTATCACATGATTTGTTCTCTGCAGCAAGCTCTGCTTACAAAAACAAGAAAACGCTAATGCAACCTTCCATAAATATTGGCATTATTTTTTTTTAATAATAATTATTTCTTTAAATTTTAGTCAGAGGGTAAACTACCCAGCACAATCACTTCCCCCCCACCACCACCCGCCCAGTGGAACTGCATAATAAAAATAAATACAGGCAGTACAGAAAGGCAGTGGCTGTAAAAATCTGCTGCCTAGAAATGAGATTTCTTTTCAGCAACCGTCAGCACTCACAGGCCTTGTCACAAGGGAGCTGCCAGTGGTGGCACCAAAGGTGAGAGTCAGGACTTAATTCCACTGCCAAGTGAGCACCTGAGTCATCCCTGCCTGCATGGAGAGAGGAATGTACTGCAATAAACCCCCGCCAGATTGAGGTTAGAAGCACAGTCGTTGCTGCTGATAAGAAATAAATAAAGTAGTCTAGTTCTGCTATGGGATAACCTGTGCCCTCTAGGAATAGTATGATGCTGGTTAGGAAACACTGACCAAATGTCCTTATGTATTAAAATTCCTCAAGCGCATTTTCTTTCCAGGGAGAAAGAAAAGGGGACTGGAAAAATTATTAAGCCTAGCAACAGAAGGTGTCACAAGCCCAAACACCAAAAACCTTTGAACTGAGATGCTGTGTGAAACCTGCAAAGAGAAATGTGTGATTTACTGTTCTCAATGCCATGGCGCTACAAGGTGTCATCATGATACTGATGATTTCATCAATTTTTGATCTGAAGCATCACTTCAAGCGTCCCTAGGAGACAGTGCTCTGCAGATTAAGAGTCACCCTTTCCAGAGAATGATGGAAGAGTAATCAAAATGCTGCAGAAGCACCTGAAGGTGACAGTAAAATTCAAATGCCATGGTCATTTGAAAAATAAAGCTCTTAAAGAAAATACAGTAATCTGGAGCAAAATTACTTTTTTTCAGTCATCTTCATTATTTGCCATGACATGAATGATAGTAATTTTCAGAGCAAACTGTAGCCTACAGAGCACCATCTGGCTTTGGAATCAAACCCAGGAATGCTGCGTAATCATGCAAGCTGCAGACTTCGAGGAGACTCCCTAATGCTCTCGGTGCACACAGACATTTCAATCCTCCTGAGATTCTCATCGTCTGAGCAGATGGAGTAGGTCAGAGAACAATCAAACTGACCTTGGGCATTCTGTTCCCCAAAAGCTGGGGGACTTTTGTATCTCCCCTGGTGACCGTCTGGTTTGGATAACTTCATCAAGCTTCCGAGCCTTTGAGGGCTTCTCTACCCTTTTGAAGCTTCAGTGGGGCAGTGACAAGATGAGAAATTATGGTATTTCTAGGCTTTAGGCATTAGCCTCTAAGTGAATTTCAGGCTTTTAGCATTAGGACCCAAAGAAAATTCAGTTGTTCTTTGGGAACAGAAGATAACACAAATTCAAGTCCCCTGGAGCCAGTTAATGATCCCCGGGTGAGTCATTCTTACCCCTGTGGGACAGTGCCTCTTCATTCCACACAGGATCTACATTCTGTCTAATGCCTGCAGGGTTGTTCAGAACCAGCTGATGAATTATTCTGAGAAAATCAAGTTGCCTTCCAATATTTAATGGAGAAAAAGCCATGCACAGCCTTGGAAACTGTGCTGTCGTATTTTTACTTCTTTTTCTCTTGGCAGCAAGCTGGACAATTTGATCTCTAAAATAACTGACTCTGCAGTCCCTCTATTACCTTAACCAAACTAGTGATCAGCATCTGAAAAACCTTAGGACTGCCCCATTCTGAGAAAAGAAAGTGGAAACCCTCATGGTTCAGCCTAATGCAGGCTAGAAAAACTTCTGAAGCCTTCAGTACTTCCCTGGGATTTTTCCATCTTCATGGAGTTTATAGCTTTTGTAGAATCTTGTGTCTGTTTCTGGAAATTTGTAACACAGGGCCACTATACTGACAATGCCCTTTAGACATTATTTACTGCATTTTTAATAGTCTAAACCCTGTTACAAGCAGAACCACTTTACTGAGGAAGCACTGGAAATTAGCATCCTAGAGGCTGAATTTTGATCCCTGATATTAAGTAGATATTAGCTCATTACTCACAAATATATAGTTACTCACATATCAGTAATTATGCCTAACCATGGCCAATACTTAGCCTTTGTGACATACCTGCTGAAGTCCTTTCTACAAAGTTCAGGATATTATTGTTTTGTTTTCTGAAAAGTTGTTGTTTAGTAGAGCTGTAAATATTGATTTAGAACATGGTCAGATAGGGTTAGTTCATTGTGACGCACAGACAGAAGGAAATCCAGCAGGCTTCCAAGAAACCTTTCCAGCCCAGGAAGCAGCTGGACTGTTAGGCATCTGCCTATTTTATCCATACACAAACCACATCACTTTCTGGAAGGAGCAATACTTGTTAGTTTTGGACCACAGGGCCTCCTCCCAGCTAAAGAAATACCTGACTTATCATAGTCGGGATGGTTTCACATCTCCCATTTACCTGATGAGGTTTCTAGTGGTTTTTTTTGATGGACTGAGAATATAACCAGAAAAAAAGAAAAAAACCTATCAACCCCAAAACTCTTATGCCAAAGAAACTTTAAGGCAATAATAATTTTCTGGGATTGTTCCTTCCTAGCTGTGGGAATGTTTAAATTACAGGGCTAAGTGAGAATATTGCCTGCAGCTTTCATAGAGGTACCACAAGAGGAACATGACCTTGTGGTCCTGGCTGTAAAATGAAGAACCCACCTGAAAGCTCAACCCAGTGCTGAACTGCATATTAGCGTTGCTTTGAGACACAAGGCTTGTGTTTGCTGTGCTCTGCAGCACGTGCTCCTATACCAAAATAGCTGAGAGAGAATCCCAGCTTTGTGGAGAAGTGAGATTAAAAAAACTAAAACATGTTCTTACCACAACTCTACGTACTTTGAAGCAGGTTTCTCAAATTTGCCTGGCTCACACCTGGGCTAAATGCCTGAGGGTAGGTGACAGAAACCTTGCACAGTGTTCACAAGGATTCTGCTGTGCTCCCACTGAAGACAGCTGTGATTTTAGCCATAATTGAATGTAATGTCTTATTTTTTTCCTGTCTCAGAAGTTATCCTACCCTGTGTCCCCAGATAATTTGTCTGCAACCAAGTGCATTATTAAAATAATATCTGCACCACCATCAATCTGCCTTTGGATCGCTCTGCTTTAGGGGTTAACTTGCCCTTTCTTTTCTGCACAGACCTTTTCCAAAGCAAAGGAGAAATTTCTGTGCTGGAGCAGTACAACTCGACTACCAATGCTAGTACTTTAATTCCATGCCCCAGGAAAATTCCTCTGGTTGCCAATACTCTTGTGTAGAATAAATTTCTATACCCTGCATACATACACTCTGCATGTACATGTATGTTTATTAATGACACAGTAAGTCATACACTTACACATTTTCCTACATTAAAAGACAGGTTCTAAGGAATAAAAAATAATCACTTTTAGATTAGCAGCTGTATTAGCAGCTGTCAAAATTGTTACTCTTGGCTTCAATCAATTTAGGCATTATACACTTTATTAGTAACATATAATGGTAAGGAATGATGCCATCCATATATACACATACATACAGCATTGCAATCAGGGAATATTTATTAAGAACTTTTAATTTTCTCTTGAAATAAAGAATTGGACACTAACAAAAACAAAATATTACAGCAAAACATATTTGTTATCTTCATGAGTAGAACAAAGACATGAGCAGTAAATAACATAAGTCTGACATAGAAATACATTTCTCTTAGGAAATTTTTTTGCTTAATTCATTCTAGTTCCTGCATTAACATCACTTCTTCCGTCTTCACAGATTTCAGACCAAATGGTGGGGCTGGGGCAATCAGGTATTATTGTGTACAATGACAGCTTGTTCTCCATGAAACATTAACAGCCTGTAACACTTGAGAAGGAGGTACATACATGTACTGAAAGACAACAACTGTAAAGGTCACACACTCCCATTCACACAGGAAAACTAGTGAGTTCACAAAATGGAAAGCAATAAATGTTTACAGCTCAACCCAATTTCACTTGGTTGCAGATGCACAAGGTAGTTCAAATTGTTCTCAAAAAAAACATTTTTTTCATTAGGAAACCGGGGCTGGCAGCTCTAAATACTCATTCCACTGATTGTCTCTGAAACAACAGATTGCCTTGAATAAAAGAAATGATCAAGAGGCTGAAGTTAGAAAAGTCCAATTAATCTGAAATTATTCATACATATTCTTGCTAGTTCTTCCCTTGTTCTTTCATCCTTGTAAAACATGGGCCTTTAGCAACAGAAAGAGATGTTACTAAAGACAAGCACCCATCTACAAATACTTGTTCTGAGGGACTTACCTACCAGCAGTTCCAGACTATGTCCTACAGGTCTGGTATTCTCACACCCAGCCAATAGAAATGATGGGTGTAAGGCTGAGGTAGGAATCCTGAATAAAAATGTGTCAATATTCTCTGAGTCTCTTCCACTGAAATTACCAAAAGTTTAATGTGGCTGGGAAGAAACACAAAGATAAGAACTAATGTTAAGGCTAATCTCTGAATTTTGTAGCTGAAAGTTATCAATTGTACAACCTGCTGGGCTCCTGGGAACTTGGGGGCAGTCCCGTTGCTCCCCACTGTGTGTTATCTTGCATGCTCTAGAGCTCCCCTGAAACACTTGAAAAAATAATAAAAAAAGGCAAATTGAAAAGCAAAAGCTGATGCGTGGGATTGGGATGCCTCTCCTCACTTGGTTTCTTACACCATCCTCTC
The DNA here is from genome assembly GCF_015227805.2 of Hirundo rustica. NCBI lineage: Eukaryota > Metazoa > Chordata > Aves > Passeriformes > Hirundinidae > Hirundo > Hirundo rustica. Next base: position 23,171,582 of record NC_053452.1, read on the forward strand.
CTGGTTGATGTGCAATTCCATTCATGATACAATTATCTTTTTAAACAGTTAGGATTTTTAGCCCCCAACTCTACTCTTGCTGGGGGGCTGAGCCAAGATCTCAAGGCTAAGAGTCAGAAACCCTATTTCCAATTCCAGATGCATGTGGGATTTCCAGGCTAAGAAGGTTGCATGGAGGACTCATAGCAAACTTCCAATATCTGAAGACGGACTACAGGGAAGTGGAAGGGACTCTTTGTCAGGAATTATAGTGATAGGACAAGAGGGAATGGGCACAAACTGAAAGAGAGGAAATTTAATTTAGATATCAGGAATAAATTTTTCACTGTGAGGGTGGTAACACAACGGAACACGTTGCCCAGGCAGGCTGTGGACACCCCATCTCCGTAAATGTTCAAGGCCAGGCTGGATAGAGCTTTGAGCAACCTGGTCTAGTGGGAGATACCCATGCCCATGGCAGGTGGGTTGGGACCAGATGATTTTTAAGGTCCCTTCCAACCTCTTAACATTCTATGATTCTATGTTTGACTGAATGGATGCAATCTGCTAAAACCCAAAAGTTAAAAGCAAAAACCACAAAGCCTCAACTACTCCAAATTTATTTCTGCCATGAGCTAGAACCCAAGTTTCTTGGTAAATGATAAAGCTATTGCATAAAAAATACTGATTAGCTCTTTATTTGCTCATTATTCTGCTGCTGAGCCTTTCGCTTAAATCATTGCCTGAAAATAGCTCACATGTTTCCAAATCTCAAGCTCCTTTTAGAAGGGGAATATTAAATCCAGGATGTAATTAAGCCTTCATTATTAGGAACATTTTCTTTTCAGGGACCCAGCAGGGTTTCCAACAAGCCAAAATCTTGTCTCAACCTTTTCAGAAGGTAGCCAAGAAATTTGGCAGAAGATAAAAAACACAAGGAGCCAGAACTATAATACTTTTTCAATAATCAGCTGAACTTAACTAAAGAAACTGGAAACTAGCAGTGAAGAAAAGAATTGAAAAAGTAAATTTTAAGAAAGAAAGAAAAAGACTAAATCTTTGATTTTGAATAGTGTGTGCTGAACAGGTCAGCAAACACCCTGGACACTGACAAAGACTTTCGGCTGGACAATTGAAAACAATTCCCCAAACTACAAAAATATTATCTTGTTAAGATTTTGCAACACCAGAAGTCAAAGCAACCACGGGCCATGAACATAAATATTTTCTGTATCGATATCCTGCTGAAAAACATATATATATATATATATATATATATATATAGGTACATTTTATTATTTTTTTTCCAAAGGGGAAAACCACCCACATATGTCACAAGGCAGAAACTTTCACTTTTTTCACTAGTATTGAAAACATGTACATCCCTTGATGGGGCAGCTTCCATATAAATGACTGACATAACAAAAGCCTCTCTACTTTCAGTCCTATATCCTTGCCTGCCATTTGTATAGCCAAGAGTTACTTTTCCTATATCCAGCTACTTCAGCCATGGACTCTTCTAGAGCTCACCTCTCCAGGAGCAGCCAGGATATTCCTGGCCATTTTCTCCCTAGCACTGGACCTGGCAAAGAGACGTGAACCCTCTTTGGCAAGGCAAGTGTTCCAAGTGTGCTTAGTTTATTCTGATAGGTCTTCCTCTGTGTCGTTTTGAGTCTTAGCCTTCTGATTGTTTACATTTTTGTAGTGGAGTTTCTCACACTTGTAACATAAACTAAGTGGTTGTTTTCGCATTCCTCTCTGATGAGGGACAATTGATGGATTTCTAGTCTGGCCAGGAGGAGTGGAGAGCTGGCAACCATGTTCTCCAATCCCTGGTCATTGTCCAGAATCTATCTAAGCGAGGTCATGTAAATAAACTTCCCTTCTTTTTGCCCTGACAACTCAAGTGTGAGTATTGTTTATTTTCATGTCCTCTAGCGACACGCCTGTCCAAAGCATTTATCATACTAAGTGTTTAAATCAAGATCATCACCTTTAGAGCCTAAGCTGTCTTGGGTTGCAATGCAATATGTAACCAAAAATGTGTATTCTATTTCCATCTGTTGAAATTGGTTGGGGAGATGTTTTCTCTATCTCTTGTATGACCCATTCCTCATAACTCCGGGGGGGAGTGGGCAGGTGACTTCTGTTAATGGGCCTGCTGTTAAAACCAGGTGGAGCAATGTTCCTTATCTCTTCCAGAGCCCATCCTCCCTCGGGGGATATCATCTGTTAATGGGCCATTAAGGCTCACTGCATGACTGATAAAATTAGATCATTCCATAGTGAGATGCTCCACCCAGTGAGAGAAGACAAGCATTCCTACCTAGATAAAACCTGAGAACACCAGGACAGCCTGTTTCCACTGGATTCTCAGAGGAAGACTGAACTCATCTTACCACCATTAGATCTTCAGAGGAAAATTACACCCTTCTACAGGATCATCTCTTCTCAAACAGAGCCATATCTGTCACTCCAGGAGAACTTAACTGGACTGCTACCAACACCCTGACCAACAGGATGTCAGGTTGTATTCTGACTCTGTCAGTGTTTTCTTGTTTGGTTGGTTTTTTTGTACTACTACAATTGTATTTTTAATATTCCTAGTAAAGAACTGTTATTCCTATCCCCATATCTTTGCCTGAAAGCCCCTTAATTTCAAAATTATAATAATTCGGAGGAAGGGGGTTTACATTCTCCATTCCAAGGAAGGCTCTGGCTTTTCCCTGGCAGACACCAGTCTCTCCAAACCAAGACAGATTTAAGCTTAGAAAGATAAGTTCTCAGGGCCCTTTTTATACAAAAGGATTTTCCTGAGTCTACAGTGAAATAAGGGGGAAAAAAAGCTTTTAATTATATTTATTGTACTTGGAGACTCTCTTGGAGTTTGTTGTTGTTTACCCAAGCCATCCACCAAGCCCCAGGCAGCCACTTACACGCTCCCTTCCCCATCAATGTGATTGAGGACAGAATCACAAGGGTAAAAGCTGGAAAACTCATGGGTTGAGATAAAGACAACCTATTAGGGAAAGCAGAAGCCACACACACAGGCAAAGAAAAACAAGGAATTAATTCACTGATTCCCATGGGTGGGCAGGTGCTCAGCCATCCCCATCAAATGCAATGGCTGCCTGGGAAGAAATCATCATCACTCCAAACATCCCTCCCTTCCTTCTTCCCCCCACCCCTGTATACACTGAGCATGATGCCACATGGTCTGGAATATCCCTTATGGTCAGTCAAGGTCACCTGTCCTGGCTGTGTCTCCTCCCAATCTCCCACGCATTCGCAACTTCCTCACCTTTTCTGACATGAGGAAAGCAGGAAAGCCTTGGCTCTGTGTAAGCCCTGCTCAGCAACGATGAAAACATCTCTGTATTATCAGCCCTATGTTCAGCACAAATCCAAAACACAGCCCCATGACAGCCACTGTGAGGAAGATTAACTAGCACAGAGTTCAATAATGCCCCTCCCCAGCTGTAACAATCTGGGGAAAACTTCAAGTAGGTTTCCACCTTCTGAATGGCATTGCATCTGTGGGAACTCAAAGACACAGCGTCATTGATGGCACTGAACTTGCACGCTCACTTTGCTGAGCTAAAAATTAAATGTTTCCAAAAAGTCCACTAACCCAGGTTTGACCTTCCCAGCAATAGTATTACTGTAGTGCGGTCAGATTTGTGAGAGTGTAGATGGAGCATAAGGTAAAGGAGAAAATTTTCAAAAGCACTACAGTGAGAAACCTCCATCCCAAATACAGATAAATGAAGTAACAAAAAATTACTGCGAATGAAGTCTGCTCATTTTGCAGCTAAGATGGTATAAAAGAAAGTATTTGATCAAAGAAAGAGAAAATATCACTATTTTCCTTTCAGTCATCCTTACAGCTTTTAACAAACTGCAAAAGACATGATTTAAGTTACATAAGCACAGGAATTTCATATGTGACAAGTGATACAATTCATAAAAAGACAGAACACATTTTCTGACACTCCACAAATATTCAGAGGTTTAACACATAAAATGGAATTTCTTCAGCAGCACTGATTAAACTCAAGATGAGGCAGGGATCTTCTTTACAAAGTAAAGGCACTGGCTCTTTGTAAACACATACTCCTTTCTCTTTAAATGAGAAAGCACTCAAAATATTCCATGGAGGAAACTTGTGTGTTAGTGTTCCATTGCTTATAAATATTTCACAACAGAGATATCAAAGGCCTTTGTCCTCCTTTTTACTGCACCATTTAACAAGAGAACTGTTTTTCTCCAATTTATCTAGCGAGAAACTTTTTAAATCTCCCCAGAAATGCTACAATGAAGCTATAGCAAGAACAGCGTTCTCTCTTGTCTGCCTTCTGATACCTATAAAGAAGTTTCAAGGCAAAATAAATGTCAGATGCCAGTATGAAACACACACGTCATCTCTTGTTTTCAGTATTGTGCTATCACTTTCCCAGAAGGAATCATTGGCTTATATTCAAACACAGATACATTTAAAATAAAAAATGAACTCATGAACATCCTCCTGCTGTGCATCTCCCTCCTCTTTGACTTTTCAAATGCACCAGCAAGACTGAACAAGAAAAGAAGATTAGAAATTTCTGCTCATGACAACTGTACTTCAAGATTCCTGATTTTTTTCAAGTATGCATCCTGAATGCACGTCTCCCTACTGTGGAGAGTGTTCACACCGTTCTTTACTAATGAAACTGCAAAACTTGAAAATGTTGAAATAAATACTCCATACAAAGGTGAATTGTTTGCATCTTGGGCAAAATGCACTGAGAATCTTCATAGCTTCCAACACACAACTACCACCACTATCAACAAACACATTTTACTACTCGTACACACAAATCCAGTGATTACACTAGCTCACATTGTTCTGTATCTAACCAAACTTGTGCGTTCCTAAGTCACCTTCCTTCGGCTTCATAAAGCTGACTGAATCTTTAACATAGTGCTTTCAGGTTCTACAGGACTGTCAACTGGTACCTGAAGAGGGAGATAAAAAAATAAAAACACAACAGGAATTAAGCTGTTATTCAACAGAATTATTCTCAAACTAAGTATTCTTGGGTAATTATTAGATTAGACTCCAGCAGTATATGTCGTTCATCAGCCCAATTAAGCAATTATACAAAAACCCTATTTTCCCTTCTTCTTGAAATAAAAAGACCAAACATAGAATTTAGTTTCTTAGTACAACTCCAAAGTACATATTTACTGCATATAAATATTTGTCACATGAAGATTAACTTCCCATTTTTTTCTCTGTTACATTTAACCCACAGTAGAATCTTGATCAAGGTTCAGTATCAAAGGGATATTGAACATTATTAACACAGGCAGGTCTCAATCACGCATGGCAACATCGGGGAAAGGACTGCAGCTTTTCTTACACCCTGGCTAATATGAACGAAGCTGTGTGTCGATCTAGGCTAATTAACGAGGTGATAATGGGAAGCAGATGAGACATGCCCCCAGAGAGAGCCCCAGCCTCGCCTGGGAAACCCACAGGATGCCACGCGGAGCACACACACAGCTGCACAGGTTTCAGGTTCAAGTTAGCTCAGAGAGCACCAGCTCGGAAATTTCTGAACTAACAGTGTGCAGTTGGTCACAGGTGATGAAGCGCTGCTGAACATGCAAGACACCTACACAAAAAGAAGCATGGCAGAGGATCTTGCAATGTCTGACTCCAAAAAGCTGTCTCATACTTTGATCCAAACAATCAAAAACCCACAGCACTGAAAAAAATTTCCACTGAGAGCTTTATTTCTACCAGTAACTGTAGTAGTTTGGAAAAGCTGCTGGAACATGGAACCTTATGATCATCAGAAAATGCTATGCTCACTCTTCATTTAAATTGAGAGTGTCAGCAGAAGAACAAACCCAGCTCTTTATGCAGCACCGCACAGAAACTCCAGCACGGCTTCTGCTTATCAGACACTGACTTCATTGGAAGGTACTGCAAGTATTTTAAATAAAATACATAGTCTACAGGATGGCCTCATAACCCAGTGAGCAAAAAGACTTCACAATTTACAGTGCTACCCTGCTATTATTGAAAAAGTAAGATTCAAGCAACAAAGTAATATTATTAGCTACTTAAAATTCAAATAATCAAAAAATTAAAAAATTTAAAAATAAATCTGAGAGCAGTTTTTTCAGGTTTTTTTATGGGAGTTAAGGAGAAAAACAGATATGTGAGGGCAGCATCCCATGTGGCTCTGTTGTTCAGAAGCAGCATGGAATCAGTTGTAAGATTTTGTCAGTTACTCTTTTGCAGCTGATATTGTTATGCCAGTAGAAGTCAAGCATTCAAGGAGGTAATACAATCATGGTAAAAGAGTCACGACTTACAGCTTTAATGTCCAAGTTCATAATCCCTGAATTCACATTGTGTCTTCGCAAATCTGATTTTATTAAGGCTGAAGAAGGAAAAAGGAAAACTTGTTCACACTTTTGCAGTGACATGCACTCCAAGGGAAATGTTTGCGTGGTGCAAGCTTGCAGAAGCTGCTTTCAGCACGTTTTTAAAATACTCGTATTCGCTCTTTGCAATTTGAACTTGCTCCTCACAAAGCACACAAAGCAGAAAATGACAATAAAGTCTTGTAAACCACAAGAACTTAAAGAAAAGCTTCATAGTTTCAGCACTTTCAGCACATTTGTGAGACAACATTTGTAAACACTGGCACTGTTCCAGAGTGCATCAGCGATTTCCTGCATTTGGAAAACTACAAACTGCCTCCATTTGTGCATTTGTTTCCATTTCTCACCCCACTCTTGAGATGGACATCTGTCTCAAATTCAAGACATGTCTCAAGAAATGGGGGTCAGATGGCTGTCCATATATTAGCAACATCATCCTAAAAGCATCTGTGTTTTTACACTAAAGGGAAACCATTACTTGCACTTGTAATTACCTGTTAAAATAATGCCCACAAAAATCCAAGCACAAAGAAAGATGTTTCCCGCACGAGGACTGTAGTCCATTGTGAGCTTTCCTTGAACAAGTGTAAAGACAATTCCAAATATCTATAAACAAACAAGTAACTTCATCAGGATCACACAGAAGAGAGTCATCATTTTACCTTTAAAAGTTCCAAGTCACATCTTACAGAAATCAAATAAAAAATAAAATTTAAAAAAATAAAATTAAAAAAAAAAAGGACAATAACAACAGAACAGACTTAGCTAAGTCTAAGAAAGCCTTCCTAGACTCCAGCATAGTGGCATTCCTGAACATTACTTCACTTGAAGAAATAAAATGCTGTAACCTGTGCTGATGCATTGAGGAGACCTGAGGAAGTGCCTTCAGACTCTGGATATGTAATTTCCACAGCAAATTCAAACCCAAGTGGAAGATAGCCAGTCATGAAGAACCTGTTGAAGGGGAGAGTAAGAGCATGACAGGTGTGGCCTTTGTCTATTACAACAGCTAAGAAAACCTATGTGTACACACATGGTATTATGAACTAGGGGGTGTTCTGAACTGAGTCATGTGTTCATGACTCAGCATAACTCAGTAATTCCAAATAACAGCTTGACTGTTTCATTCCCTCAATATCATCCAAGAATTTTAGCCACACATCTTTCTCTTGAGGCCAAAGCTGTTAAAGCATGTTTGTCCTGTTCCGCATAACCACCAAACATACGAAACAACCTTTTCTAACGAGTCCACAAGGCACTCCATACTTGAAGCCAATTACTTTCAAATGGAAAGCAAACACGAACATCATCACTTGATCAGCCCAAATATCCATGCTGGAGGACACAAGGAGACCATGAACAGGCAGTGAACATCTGCTGGAAGCTGCTATGGAAGAAGCTGAGGGGACCGATGAATGATGGGAAGAGAAGGGGCCTAATGCAGCTGAGCTTGGTTGATTGGTTTTTAAACTGAAACTCTCCAGACATTTCTGGTTTTATCTTGACTTCTGCATCAGAAAACAGCAACATTCCCTGAGAACCGCTTGAGGCTTTTAGATCAGCTATCTGTGAGCACAGCGAACAAATCAACCAGCATGGTGCTTGGGCTATCAAAGTATGGATTAAGGAAAATGCAGAGAAGCCAGTCTTCCTAGATCTGCTCAGTTAAACTCTAATCACCTACACACTGGTCAAGAGAAAGCTTCAACTGCACTGCAGACAGTTTTTTGAATTCGAACCAAACAAATTGACCACATAGAGACCTCTCTTAGGTCCATAAAAATGGTAAATGAAATTTACTGAAAGGTGAGTTACTTTAGATTTATTCTGATATAACAGAAGGTGAAACCCTCTCTGTACTGTGAGCTAAAGGCATAGGCTGAGATCATGGTGACAGAATACACAGTAGAATTATCTAGGTAAAACATTTAAATATGTTTCAGAGCAGAACTGCAGTAAGTCTTGTAGTGCTCTTTAACTGCTCACCCAAGCACTCCTCCAGTCACAAACACCACCATAAGGTATCCGAGGTCCAGGGTGAAGGTAAATACCAGCATCCCAATGAAAGAGAGAATGTAAACAATCAAAGTAGTTTGCCTGCAACCCAACAACAACAAATTAACATTGTTAATAGAAGGCCATAGGACATTGCTGAAGCATGGAAGGATAACATGAACATTACATAAGTCAGTCTAAAGCTATAAAATTTGCTTCATGTATTTCTGCTTCAAACTTAGCATGCAGTGAGCACATATCCCCTCCTGAACTCTTCATTGCCTTAGTCATCTGGCTGCTTCACTCAAGGCTAAGGACACTTACTCAGATTCTCAAAGAATGGACAGTCACAGCACATATTACTGCCTTAAGACTATTTTAGTCCTCTGCTGTGTTGTACCTCTTGGCCATTCTGCAGGGCTGCCCATCACACAATACATCAGCACAGGAGCAGCTGAGTCCAACACTCTTTGCCATAGAAGTCAGCCTACCAAGAGGCAAATCAAACAAATCTCATTATAGCGTTCTATTTATTTTGAATCTGGAAGAAGGGGTGTCTTCCAAATTCTTAAGGCCAATTATAAGCCAAAACACATGCAGAAATAAAGCCAGTCTACAGCATTAACGTCCATGAGGCTTGTAGAGGCACATAATGTACTGAGTCACAGGGGAGAACTAATCCATCACAAACAGTGCTCCAGGGCAGTGCTCGCACCTGGGGGCACCACACCATGGACAATGGACCCAGGAGCTCCTACCCCAGAACAGAGCTTCCCTCCATGGTCATCTCCTGAATTAAAACAAATGTTACAATAGGATCCTTACTAATAGGATCAGGAGTAGCATAAAAAAAATTGAGAATCCATGACTGGACATTACAAAATGATGCAGGGTAGGCTTTGAGACTTTATGCTTTCCTAGGAGAAGAGGCCCACTGGGCCAGCTGGCCACTGTATGCAGGACCTACAGTGCTTTCCTTGTAAGCCTTATACTCCTGAAGAGACAGGAGTAGATGACAAATCCCTTCTATCTTTGCATTCTTCTCCCTCATTTTAATTTCTTTTGGCCAATAGGAAGTAAGAGTCTCAAGCTTTTGCTGTAGCCTCAGAAACTCGTCTCCATCAAGGCCACTAAAAGATCAGGGACAAACTGCATTTCATCAGCAGTTCATTTCAGCCCTCAGGTTGGAGTATTTTCCTAATGCAATTGCACCACTCTCCTACCCCTAGCCCCACACATGCCTACCCACACTTACTTGTATGTTTTAGTGTAATCCAGCCACAAACCACAAATAATCGAACCCACCATTCCTGCCACCACCAGTGTCAAGCCAATTCTCCCAGCGTTCACTTCTTCTCCCTTTCAACAAATATTTATATGGTGCTCATTAATAACTTGCTTCCACTCAGAGTCAAGTTCAGACCTCTTGGCAGTCATAAGTGCAAACAAACATTCCTATGACTCCCACAGCTGTTTGGTACAAGAAACTGTACAGAGGTATAAAAGAAACCAAAGGTCTGAGCACACATGGCACCTAAAAAATAAATATCACCTCTGCAAATGTACAGTGAAAAAGAGAAAGATAAGATCCAAGAAACTTACCTCATAATGAGTTACTATCATCTGGTTTAATAATGTGGAGACAGAATAAAATGCCCCAGTCATAATACCTGCAGTACCAAGAAAAAAGCTTCAGTCATTCCGGGTGCAGCCACGAAGATTTGTTACCCTTAAGAATTCATCTTCTGACACAAAACCTTCTATGTACCAGGTAAAATCTCTTCACTGTATCTACAAGCGGTATTTTGCATCCTTACAGATTTCCCAGCACTGGCACATGAATAAATAAAAGTTTGGCACTCCCTCCCCCAATAAAAAACCCCAATTAAAATTCTGTGTGCTTCTGGCCCGCATTTGAACCCTTCTGACTGATTACAAGCAGATAGCACCACTTACCATAACTGATTAGCAAAAGTATAAATGGGATATTTTTGAACAAGTTAATAATGGACTGCTTGTAGGAGTAATCCTCAGGAGGTTTAGTTTGCAGGACTGCTTGAGAGTGACTGGGAGGGTATTTGGGCTTTTCTTCAAACACTGAGGAAAAAGAAGAAGGAACAATTTTTGATTATCTCTACCAAATTAATGTGCTTTTATTTATTTTTTTTTTTAAGTGTTTCAGCTTGATGAATTTCATAAGATTGACTTGTAGTTTTAACAACTCCATGAAAAAAACCTTCTAGATTTTCTCAAGGAAGAAGTAAGTCACATCCGATTGCTACCAAAATATGGCCAAAGACAGACTTCATCTGCAATATGTCAAGACCTTTGTCTATAAATTGTAACATGAACAGAGTGAATTCACTTTGTACCATAAGTCCTTGCAGCAAAGAAACTAAGAGAGCTAAATATTCTGAAAGAAATCACCCCACGTGAAGCACAACATCGGGAAAAATGGTTGTTGCTTAACGCTGGCGCAACAGGTAAGTGAACACAAACTGGGAAAATTGTAACCTCAACCGCTTTGAGCAGTCAGCTGCTTTAAGTGGCACGTTGTAAACACTCGCTATGGCCAGCATGTAAATTCCAGTAATTCAAACACTTACCAACGCCTGTTAAGAAGAACAAAAGCGTGGACACTATCGCTGTGCCGTAGAACATGATGCCAATGTTATGTGCCATAAGATCAATGTCATTCGGTGTATTTGGGACCAAAACAGGTGGCAACAAAAAGCCAATCGCAGTACCAAGCTGTAAAGCAAGAAAACAAAAGCAAAAATCATTTCCCCCTGAACACAAAAATTAACAGAAGTGAAAAGTCTTACCAGGCAGAATTCAGAATTGTTATCATAATAAGCATTAATGAAACTTTAGTATCACATTCTGAGCCACTTGCTCTTGATGTTGTTTTACAAGCAGGTCTTCATAACTCAGGTTTTAACCTTTCCATTTCTCAATTGAACTAAAATACCACACTTAGTGTGTATATTTACACTACACACAGTACTTATACAAGAATCTTTCACAGAAATGCAAAAGTACCATGCATGAACATAAATTTGTATCAGTCATCCTGCAACTGAAGGGCTAGAGATGACACAAGATTCCAGCTACTCTTGTAGAAATGTTCCTCATTTGATGTCACGCTCCCTCCTGCTATCACAGTAGCAAAGCCTGACTGCAAGGTTTACTGCAGAACAGACAGCGCAGAGCAAAGCAAGAGAAAAGGAATATCCTTATTAAGACCAAACCCAACAATTATTGCTAAGGAAATAAATATAAAAAATCACAAAATTAAGTAGCAGTGGGTTTGTATGTGGAGTAAATTCCAACATAACAACTAATTTCATATTAAAGAGACATAAAACAGGGACTGAAACTTTGGGTGTGTATATAAAGCATTTTAAAACATGAAGGAACAAGTCCTGGAGTATTCTCCAAATTCTCCCTTCTGCTCCCTCAAAACTAAGTGGCATATTAAAGTGTTGGAACATTTATTTTAGGTAAAAATCAAATTTTAAAGGAGCATCAAAGACTGTTAGAGTAGCAAGTCCAACACTCAGAAAGCATGCACATTAGAAGTGTGCCACTGTGCTTACAAAGCACCCTTTGTGCACAACCTGATGAGGGTTTTGCTACCTTTTATTCCCTCAGGGCATCAGATTGACACAGTATCCAGTGATCACAGGAAGAATTTGTCTCCTTTTGTCCTCATGCTCCAGTATATGAACTCTACAAACATGAACTGAGCACACAGTTACTTCCTTACTTTGATATATTTCTTCCTCCCCAATAGGTGCCAGTACAATACACACAGTGTTCCAACAAAGTCGAGTTTCCATTATCCATCGTTCACATCTAGAGAGGTTAAGGCCAGAACAAAGTGTTCCAATGAGCTTGGTGAGCCTCATCTAAGATGCTAAATACTTGTGGAGATGTGGCACTCCTAACAACCCTTGACAGGTCCATCGCTGCATGCCCAGTGATTTGGGCTCCAGTTGCAAACGACCAGCATCTCAAAGAGATGAGATCTAATTTCTGATAACTGCTCTGTTCCTCCCCTGCCTTCAGTCAGGGCCGTGTTTGCTGTAGCTCTGAAGTTACACACAGTATCTGATAAGCAACCGGATGACCAACAGCTGAGTGGGTTATAGCAACCTGTTCTGTTACATAGTTCACCTTGTGCAATAATCCAGTACAGTGAGACCCAACGGGGATGCGTATGCAGGAGGGAACTGCAATGGGATACGCAGACGGCATTACTTCTAACTTCCAAGGGCCTAACTCCTCATCTCGCTACTCTTTCAATCTGGCTTTTGAGAGTTTTTAGGGTTTTTTTAAGGAAGCAAAACCTGAAAATAGAGAAATTCTGTTGTTCGCTTGACAGAGTACCAGCAAGAACTTGAGTAGGCACATTGAAATCAGTCCTAGCTTCTGGAGGGGAATACACTCCAGAAATAACCATGGCTTATTTTGCTCACATCCTGATCCTGTTCCCCTTCTCCATCTTTCTCGTGGTTCCCATCCACACAATCCCTGCTCTCCCACTCCTGTCCTGCACCACTTCAACCCCACATCTCAGCATCCCAGTGAAGCAGCAGTTTCAGGCTCCGAGCTGGACTCTTGACACTCTACTGCAGAACCGAAAACCCGGTAACTCCTTGCTACTGGGGGGACCGGTGCATGCCAGGAAGAGGGGAAATTTAGCTGCCAAAGAAACCTTTAACCTGATACCAGTTACAGTAACGCTGCTGAAACAACCAACAATTTCTGAAATCTTCAGTCCAAAAGTCACAGTTGTCCTGTCCACTGGAAAACTTTGATTAAAAAAAAAAAAAGTTTTGGAAAAACTGTGAACAGCCAGGTGTCAGCTCATGAGGAGTCAGCTAGGTTACCACCCTAACTGTAAATATGTAATGTCATTGTTGTCACAATCCAAAGTGCACAGACATAAAATCATTAGACTCACATGATAAAAAACAAATCCTCCATTATCTTAACCAAACTCTATCTATGACCTCAGCCTGCACCAGTGATGCTGATTTGAATCTTAGCAATTTTTTGCCACAGAAGGGGGAAAAAAAAAAAAAAAAAAAAAAAAAAAAAAAAAAAAAAAGCAAGCTGGGACAGTGTCAGGAGGTGAGAATAAGGCCATAGGAGGAAAAAGTATCATACCTGCACCTGTGCTTTCAGATGCACCTGTTCCAGCTCTCTGAAACTGGCCAGGATCAGGGAGCTTGAGGAAATCTGTGACTCAGTTATCAGCTCCCAACAGTGATGTTGGAACTATCACAGTGTTACACAAAACTTCACGAGTCACCAGGGTATTGACTACTGGCACCTGGCGATTAGAGGCCATAGTTTAAAAAGCAGAGACCGCTGTATGTCGTCGCCGGGGCTCCTCATGAAAGTTCACGTAGTTCAACACCCCTCCAGCCGGCGGGGGATTGAGTCAAACGAACCCAAGTGCCAAAATGCAAGAGAAAGAGGAAGCGGAGCAGGACCTCCTCTGAAAAGGGTCTCGACTGCTGTACTGCCGGCAGCTGACGGAAGCGTGTGAGCCGCCACATGGCCCGGCTCCGGCACAGCCGGGCAGCGCGGGTCGCAGCATCGCCTTGCGCCCGGCCCCGCTTCCTCACCTCCACCCTCCCGACACCGCATCCTGGAGAAAAGCCTTTTCCCACGGAAGCGCCCTGTTTTTAACTCGATGCCGAACTCCAAGGAAGCCCACTTCTCCGAAGCCCCCCCTCGCTCCCCTGCGGCCCTACCTGGTTGCCCAGCACGGCCACGGCGCAGGCGGTGGAGACCTCGGTGGGGCCGAACCAGACGGAGGCGATGCGGGAGGGCAGCCCCAGGATGAAGACCTGGGCCACGGCGCAGACGGCCTGAGCGGCCAGGGTGAGCGGGTAGCGCTGTGGGGCCAGGCTGCCGCACTTGAGCCAGGCGCCCAGCGCGTTGAGCCCCGCGCCCAGCAGCGCCGTGAGGCGCAGCCCGCGGGCATCCAGCAGCCAGGTGGCCGGCAGGATCAGCGGCACGTAGGCCACCATGTACACCATGGACAGCCAGTCGATCTGCGGGAAGGTGACGCCGTAGAAGCCGGCGAAGACGTTGCTGAGGATGCTGTACTGGATCCACTGGAAGGCGTTCACCAGCGAGTAGCAGCTGAAAACGGCCAGCACCGCCAGCCGCCGCCGCGACAGCCGCGTCTCCATCCGCGCCTCCGGCCGCCCGCCGCCCGCCGCCAGCATCGCCTCGGCCTCCGGGGCCGGCTGCTCCCCGCCGCCCTCCGGGGCCGCCCGGCCGCCGCCCGCCGCCTCCTTGCCGGGCAGGAAGCCATTGCAGCGCTGCGGCGGGGCCGCGGCCGCCGGCATCGCCCCGCTCTCCCCCTCCGCCTCCTCCTCGCCGCCGTCCTCCACCATCTCGGCCGTCTCCCCACCCAGCTCCCCCGGCGGCGGCGGCGGGAGCGGCGCGGCTCTGCCCGCCAAGGTCACCTGGCCGCGGCTCCGCTCGCCACCGCCCCGCCCCGGGGCCGGGCCCGGCTGCCGCGCCCGGCGGGCGGAGCGGGAGGCGGCTCCGGTAAGCCGGAACTGTAGCCCGGGCTGCTGGGAAGTGTCGGGAGTGTGTGCGTGTGGGTGTACGCAGGGACAGAGATGGTCGTTTTGTTCCCAGCTCTGCTCCCGTTTTCTTTGTCCGTCTTTCTCGGGGTTCCTTGTCCGCACAGTCACTGCACTCCTGCTCCTGTCCTGCTCCTCTTCAGTCCCCGCGTCCCGACATCTGAGTGGTACACGTGCACACGCACACATAAGAGACTCACACTTCTTTAAGTCTTTTAAACTGACCTTACAAAGGCTGTGTGACTTTTGGTGGCTGCATGAGAACGACGGGGCGCTGGTAACCCTGTAAATAATCCCCACAACATCTCCAAGGAAGGAGCGGCATCACCTCCTTCCTGTAACCGTTTTGGCAGCTGGTGTGGCAAGGCTGGGTGGGCACAGACCGGTGCTTTGTGGCTCTTCCCTCACTTTTCTTCCTGGGCACAGGGCAGGGCACCTCGGCTGCTGCAGTGTATATGCCAGGGACACATAGACCACACCACTTCCAGCACATTCTGGGAAAATCCAGGTCCTTCCCCTGCCATAATATGATTTGTCTCTTTGCGGTGGTGATGCAGAGAAGTGTACTGAAGTGATAAGAGGCGGATGGGCAGAGACAGAGGCCCGATTTACAGCAGAGGGTGGCCGGTATAGTGCATTACCAGGATGTGTGCATCCACCCCAGCCCTTCATTGCCTCCAGAGCCGCAGGCAAAACATTCCTTGTTTCCACTCAACCTCTGAAATTTGATTTGACACATACTCCAGAAAACTGTCCGTCTGGCTCGTGTGCAGAGGCAGGTAGATATCCCTCCAGTCAGCAATATTCCCCCAAACCCTGCCCGGTGTCTGCACGGGACTGCTCCTGACTGGCGGCCCCTGTCACAATTTGTAATTCTGCTGCTGCAGGCAGTGCCCCCTGATAAAGAGACAGACTGTTCTCCAAAGCTTAATAAGAAAACACACAAATATTTAAGTTTGTTAATGATGTTAATAGTATTTTACTGGTTTCTGTGGGAAATTGGTTGGAATGTGTTCAGCAAGTAACACACTGTGCATTGTTCTTGGGCATGTCAGAGCCTAATCAGATCTGTCTGGGCTGTGGATACGCTTAGCCACCAGTCTTAAGTACCCTCACTAATTAGGAGTTGGTATTTTACTCAAGACCAGTTGACCTATGTAAGCCACAGTTCCTGATCTCATTTAGAGTATGGATAATAATCTGGACACGTCCTTCCACCTGTTAATTTGGCTATGTTTGCTTTCCCTGAGCACTTAG
Organism: Hirundo rustica; assembly: GCF_015227805.2. NCBI lineage: Eukaryota > Metazoa > Chordata > Aves > Passeriformes > Hirundinidae > Hirundo > Hirundo rustica. The sequence continues at coordinate 23,187,865 of NC_053452.1, forward strand.
CTGAGCAAAGGTAGTGATGATTGCAGGCACCATGGAATTTTAGAGACCACTGCAAGTAGTCCTGAATTTGCAGGTAAGAGGTGTGTGCCAAAAATCTGATCTTTAAAAATAAAGTTACCTGTGTCGGGTTCAGGCCCTTCTTGCCTCTCTCATTTATTTTTATTTTTCCTCTGTAATATCAGGTTCTTGGTAAATTTCTCCCAGTTCCCCTGCCTGACTTGCTCTAAGTACTGTAGGAATGGAGCTTTTTTAAGAAACTGGACCTCAAGCGGAAGTATAGCGGGAACTGAAACAAACATTATCAAAGTAACTGAACAGCTGGCTTTCAATTTAGGAATATCCATGTTACACATTGCATGCTGAAAACACAGCTGAGACTGTTAATACTTGCAGCAGTGGCCCTTCATGATCTTTGGCACAGGCTATAGGTTGTCCTTGGGGTCAGGGAAAGGGCTGTGGCACTTTGGCTGGATGGAATAGATGTAGTGTTAGCATCCTAAATTATTCTTGTTCTTTTGGAATAAGGTGCAAACACTGATCTACAGCTGACTTCATTTGATGTTTTTTCCCCTCGAATTTTGGATGATCTCAAAAGCCCATCCGAAGATAGCATTTTCTCCTTAAAACCAGAGGAAAATAGGCTTTGTTCTCCCATTCTTCCTTTCCCTACTGTTGCACCCTTGCCTGCTTACAGCAGGAGGAGCAAACTCATCCTGTGCTAAGAACGGCTGGCACATCTTGTGTTTCACCGCTGCCGTGCCCACAGAGCATCCTTTGTGTTCCCTATCCACCCAGTGGCTCAGCACTCTCCCTGTCATGAGCTCCCTGCACGCCAGTGGTAACCAGACACCAGGGAACTGCCGACAACAGGACGGCAGTGGAAAGGGGACGTGGATGCAGGCTAACTCCCAGAAGGAGACTTTTTCCAGAAAGAAGCAATTTTATTTACAACAGGTCAACACAGAGGCAAACCCATCTTTGCTACACTGCACTGGTCCCGGTGAAATCAAAGCGGTTTGATTTTGTTGAGGTACACCCAATGCATTTGCATCCCAGGGACGTTTATCTCCAGAAGTACCTTCCTAAAAAAGAAAAGGCAAACCAAAGGGACAACATGAAGGCAAAGCTTTATCTCCTGCTTTATTTCATAGGCTTCACAAGCATTACTTCTGGTTTTTAGCCATTTGTTCGAAAAGCAGGGCCAAGGACAAAGTTGCCCAGCAAGAGAAACATCCGCTGTTGCAGTTCACTTAAAATGTGATTTTACACCCTGGATTTCTACATTTCATGGACAATTTATAAAGCTAAAACCAGAACACTGATGTCAAGGTTTACAGCACAGTTTAGCTTAAAATTGCTGCTATCTGTTTTAAATTTACCCTCTAACTGAAAATTTAGGTTCTCCTGAATACTCACATTGGTGATAGGGCCAGAAAATTCTCATGTATACCCAAGCATTAACAAAGTTATTTTCCTGAATGCTATAAAAAGGCCGAAATATCTCTTATGTATCAGTCAATCACTGGGGAGTTAAGTGATACTAATTTACTCCACAAGAATTATTTTCTTGTATCCAAATTCCAGAAGTCAGGCAGGGACCTAACACTTAAATTTTCAGGCTGGAGAAAGTTAGAAAGCAATTAGAAATTCTGAACCCTTACTTGCAGTAGTGTTGTTCCTTCTTTAGCATATGTGCCATTGAAAGAAGAGTGTATCTTCACAATGATTTTGAAAATAAAAATCCATCTTGCAGGTACTGCATCTTTGTACAAAAAATGGCTCAGAAGGAGCCTTCTTGTTTCAGTCCAGAACATTTCACAAAATACAGGAAACTCAGCTGTAGAGTGTTGTTTTCAGGGTGTTACCAGCTTCTGGACACCCCTAGCCGTGTTATCTCAGTCGTATCAATTCCTAGTCATGTCCTCCTTCCAAACCTCAAAATGATATCTAAGCCCCCATAAAAGCCCCACAAGTCAATCCATCTTTGGAAAACATGAGGCCAAGGTTAGGGGTCTGAAATGGAGAGCATAGAATCTTGCCAAAACTCCAGCAATTCTAAAACAACCCTAGAAATTTTATGTACATCAGACACACTGTTAAGACTTCCAAATCTTCTGGTTTTAATGTTTCAGACCATGTATCTCAGTCTGCAAGGAAACAAACAAGCAAACAAACAAACAACAACAACAAAACCCCACACTTTATTTTATAATGCATTTATCTCTTGGTTATGATTTTCAATGCAAAATCTGACCTCTCCATGCAGAGAAAACCTACATGACAGGAGTGCACCAGGTTCTTGTCTCCAGATGAGTTGTCTAAAAAAGAAAACCACAGCAGCTCAAGAAAGGGATTTCAGAACAAAAGATCTGAAGTTCCAACTGAGCTAGAAATGAACTATTTTAACTGGATATTAAACAAACCTCAATAAGCTGGACTTGAAATAAAGTAGTTGGAGAGTCACGTGCCTAAATATCTTGGTGGAAAGCTCAGAGAGAATGCAAGGGAAAACGTAAACATCCTCTTCCTCCTGTGTAGTCCTTATCCCAGCTACATTTGCCCAGTCTCCCCACAAGATAAAGCCAGAACCCTCAGCTGAAGAAAAAGCATTTGCAACTCAAGGTACTTGCCTGACATTTGTTTGTAGCTCCAGGAGCTTGCCTGGCCAGCCCAATCTGGGAATATGATTGCCCACAGTAGGCATGTTTGCCAATGACCTGCGTTCAATGTGTTGATGTACTGACAGGGTTATATAAGCGCACCCTTGAGTATCAGAGAAAAATGCTGAATTTTAAAATATAACTTCTGTAAACAATAGAAATTTGTATTCCTGGGTGTCTCAATCCATACAAAAGATGCAGAAATGTACATCTGGTGCTTCTGCTTGCCTGCCATCTGCTTTTCTTTTTGTAGCTAGCTATCAAATTCATATATGTAATGGAATTCTACCCCTGAGTTTCCTACCAAAGCAAGCAGAGGAAAAATTACAGACACAAAATAAAATTTTAACGCAAAAAAATAATCATGTCAACAAATATAGTTGGCAAAATGTATTGGGTTCTTATTCTACAAGATTAACAGGCTCTTCATATACTACCAAAAATGTAACTTCCATCTGAATCCTTTATACACAGTAAGAAAAGTGCACATGCCCACCAAAACAAAACCCCAAAACAAACAAACAAACAAAACCCTCAACCACCATGATCTGTAGAAAGGTTTTCTTAGATGAACATTCTCATTTTTTATCAGCACTCACTCACTGGAAGGTTATTAAATTTGGGGAAAGGCTTGGAGGCATTGTCAGTGTTACATCACAGATGATGTAACTCCACTGATACACCAGCACAGCAATTGCTGTCAGGCAATCCTGATGTCTTGGGTTCATTTCCTTACTAAAAGATAACCAAAAGCTCTTTTGTTGGAAAGATTTAGTGACATCAGCCTGGACCATCAGAGGGCTGTGGAACAGGAGGGACTGGAGAAGCTGTGCAGATGCAGGCAGGTGCATCTGTGTGCATTGCCCCACAGCCCGAGGAACTGCTGGGCTGCAGTTCATCCCATCCCAGACAGCACACCTGGGAGATATGGCAGGATTCCGCTAACACACTCTACTCAGCAATTCAGCTGGTAATAATTCAGAAATGTGAGAGGAATTGTTCCGCAAGGGTTTTCTCTTAGACCACAAGTGGCTAAGTCAGAGGCAGCCTTCTGTAGATGCAGAATGTCCACGGAGAGCTCTTGCTCCCTGCCCATCTACATAGGAATGGTGAGCAACCCGCTGGCAAAACCACCTTTGAGAGCAACAACAATAAAATCTTCACTTCTAGGACGTCTCAGAGGTACAACAAAAAACACTATCCCCTTGAAAAAAACACCACAGTGTAACTCTCTTTCACTGCTTGATTACACTTTATCTGCCTGGTCTGTGCACGCAGATCCTTTGAAAATTAAATAGAAGGGATGTGTGATTTTTGGAGTCACTAAGAGCCTGGTATGAAAATTTGTTTTAGAGACAGATTGCTCACCCAAGCTTGAGAAATGTTGCTACTTTTACTATTGAGGAAAACCAAATATTTAGTAACAGCTTGAAGTTCCCAATTTTTCTCTGAAGAAGTTATCAGCAGGAAGAAGGAGAACCTTTAATGGTCTACATGTATTCAATGGGGAAGATGCTGGCTGACCTCAACTTAACTAAAAATCAGCAGGATTTTTTTCTTTTTGTTTAGACTGAGTAACAATAAAAGATTCCTGCCCAAGACCCTGGCTGTGAGAGTACATTATGGAAAATGCATTGACATTCCAGGAATGTTCATAATTTTAACAGGAAGTCAGACAGACAACAGGGACTCTCCTTACTGGAGCTCCTGTGTTGGGAAAACACTCCAAGTGTTCTCCAAAAACTATTTTGAACAGTAGTCTTTTGCTTCGCAGCTACTAGATATAAACTATTTCAGATTAGCTGCAAACTCAGAATCTTTCACAGAAAATTCCATCTCTTTTATTGTCAGGGAAGAAAAACTCAGTGCCCATATCAATCACTGGACAGTGGACAACTCCTACGCCAGGACATCTCTGGAGGGTGCAGATCTTTTTGCATGTGAGTGACAACATCTGCTTCATCCAGATGTTTAGAGAGCAGGGGAGAGCCTGGCCTTCTGCTCCCACCTCCAGCCTGCACGCTGACCAGCTCAGCACCACGCCCAGCTCCTGGTGGCACCGCAGGGAGTGGAGGGCACTCGGCACCTCCAGCAGTCACCCAGCACGTGACATGCCTGAATTGGTGTAACACACCTGTATTTGGTGCCCACGAATACATTCATCAGTGCATTTCACTGGAGCAGCAGATATATGATATCAGCCCAACAGCTAATTTCTCTATCTTGTGAGTACCCTGTGGCTCTTAAATGTAGGATGACAAAATTTATTTTGGAAATGACCTTTAATATCATCAAGTCCAGCTGTTAACCCAGCACTGCCAAGTCCATTACTAAACCATGTCCCACCTCCAGCAACAGTGACTCCAGCACTTCTCTGAGCTGCCTGTTCCAACACTCAAAAATCCTTTCAGTGAAGAAGTTTCTCTTAATATCCAATCTAAACCTCCCCTGGTGCAACTTGAGGCCATTTATTTTTATCTGCACCAGTGCAGCCAGGGAAAAGAAACATGAGAGAATGGCCCATGAGATGAAGTCTCACTACAGCAATCCACACAGCAACGTGCAAAATACATCCCAGCTCTGCCAGAATGGCATTCAGACTGTTTAAGCCTTTGGAGATAATCCTACATTTCCAATGAACTGCAAACACAGGGTGAACAGGGTATTTGTGTCCCTTATGACCTCAGACAGTACCAAGAGTTCATCGCTTTTAGAAACCTTAGGAGCGGAATGAAGTGGAAATAACTTGGGTCCTGGGAATAACCGTGCTTTGAGTGCTCTCTCCTCTCTGCTGGCTGTACAACAACCTCGGGAGCTATGCACACGACAAAGGTGATACTGGATGCCAGCAGGCAGACTCACAGAGCTGCTGAAAGACACAGGGCAGTTTCACATGCTGCTGAAAGACCATCACAGCCGTGAGCTGGCTGGCAGCTTCAGAGTACCGTGCTCAGAAACATCCCTGCATCCCTCCTCCCAGCCTAAGGGAAGGGATGGGGAGAGCTCAGATTGCCTCTCTTTACCTAGGCAGATTTGGCAGTCTTGGTGACTCTCCTGTCAGCTCAGCTACTGCCAGGATAAATGTCAGTGCTGGAAGCAAAAGGCCTTGTTCCCCCTCCTCAGACCAGAGGGAGGTGATAGAGCAGCCAGAGCCTGGGGCAAGAGCAGAGCTGGGTGATGCTGGGATGCACAGTGGAGAAGGTGGAGCTCCCACTGCTCCCTGACAAGGGGTTGGCTTGGGAGAGGGTGCCTTTTTTGAGGAACTGAAGATACCTAGATGTTTGGGAAATTTTCATTTATTTACAAACACCAAACCGTTTCACTGAGAATGTCATACTGAGCTTTCCTTTAAGAAATGTGGAAATGTTTGTTTTTATCTGGGGAGTACTGAAAAATAAATGTGCCTCTAGTTTCAAAATGGGCAGTTTTGTTTCAAAACAGTGGCCTATAGGAGGCTTAGCTTCAAACTGCTAGGTGACTTCTCTTCCTCTTTTTTTTCCCAAAGTAAAAAAAAAAATTAAAAAATAATAATAATTTTTAAAAAATTAAAAAAAAAAAAAAATCCCAATGTCTCTTTATCACTCCAGAGGGAAACATAGGCATTGATATGTTTTGAGGCAGTCACAGGCAATTCCTCATCCCTGCTAGTATTACTTTTCCTTCTACATTGATTCAGATACTAGAAAATGATAGTTGGAAGATAGAACAAAAGGCCAAGGCTCGTGCAATCCAGTAATAACCCTGCTGAAATGATTTCCAGGAGCTCTGCAAGGACTAACCTGATCAAGCCTTGTAATGGCAAGAGGAAAAGAAAAATAATAACCAGCATGTACCTTTTCTAGGATGACAGACTAGGTCCCAGCAAAGTTATGGAGCAGCATGTCCTGAACAACCACAGTGTACATATGAAAGCCAGGGAGCTGGGATCAGGCTGCAGAACTGAGCAACCCAAACCCTGAGTATCAAATTTTCTTAGAGCAGGATGAGAGCCCTCCAAGATTTTAAGCAGTACTACAGCCACTGAAAAATGCAGAGCTTGGATTTGCTAATCCTGCCCTCCATATGGTGAAATGGCTGCTGAGATTCCCTCAGCCCACTGGTAGGTAGGCAAGGACCACAAAATTAACTTACCAGCCCCCAAAGAACTGGCAATGGGCACATTTTTCAGTTAACACCTTCCTGGTCCACGATGGGACTTGCAAATACAGGAAAAGTCTTTGCTGCAATTGCTCAGCTGCCTCTCTTCCAGGTCCATGGCGCTTTTTTTCTGTCCTATTTTCTTCTTTCATGTTTTATTTTAAGATGCTGGTTTTTAATGGGTGGAAAGGATGTATTCTTCCCCATTAGATGAGTAAAATTTGGCATATACCTATCTGCTTAAAATAGTCCACAGGGAGAAAAAAATACCTCACAAAATCATACTTTCTTCCATAATTCAAGAAAATCCCACTGTACTGGGTAATGTTGTGGCAGTGGCTGTTCTGCTCCACCACCTTCACCACTCCTTCACCCCCAAAGTTACAGTGCTTTCCTTGGTCTTTGTTTCACTAATTTTCAGGTGTACTTTGGGATTCCTTATGTTACTAGATCTGTACTAACTAGCACCCCAGAGCCTCTGAGATTAAGAACCATAAAAAGAGGTCTCCTTTGGGAGAATCTTGAGGAAAAGGCTTAGGAAGTCTCCCACATCCTCCTCAGAGGCACAGCTGGAAAGGAACAGTTTTCTAGTTCGCTTTTGGCAAAGACACCATGCTCCTAGATGTAAGTGCTCTCAAGTATGGTTATCTTTTCCTCTTAAACCACTGAACACTTAGATAAACTTCAAAACAATCGCTGGAGTTCTGTAGGGGATGCCTGTGGAGCTGTGATGCAGGAAACAGGTGTTGAGCCTAGTTAAAGTCCCACGTACCAAGGAGACACTCTGTGACAAAGTTTCAGACTCCTACAGGGGAGCCCAGTTGTTTTGCTGTGCCAGCTTCTGCACAGAGGACTCTCTGCTGCTCCTCACATTGCTGAGGCATGGACACAATCCACAGAGTGAAGTCCAGCCCAATCCACACAAAAAAATTCAGCTAAAACTTCATGAAATATGATGAACTCCAAAATGGGGGGATCTAATGTCTTTGCTAGCTTCATTTTCTCAGGAGAGTGGCAGAAGCTTTTATCAACGGAGAAACAGAGCACCCTTCAAAAGACAACAAACCTTGAAATATAGTCACATATGAATAGTAAAAATCAAGAATATGTGATAACAGCTGCAAAAATACTCCTGGCACGGATTAAAGTAGCTTCAGTAGCTTCCCTACAATGCCTTCATTGCAGGAAGCCAGCATTTCAGACATCTATCAGCATACTCCCCTTGTGGGATTTGGCAATTTTCATTTTAATCCTGCACGGATGTTTAGCCAAGAAAATGAAATTTTGGGGTTTAATCTCATCTCCTCTGATATCTTTCCATGTAGAGGAATGTAAGCAGTGAGAGGTTACGATGAGTTAGCTTCAGACAGTTTCCACATAGCCAAATCCAGCACCCTCTGATTCTGCAGGAATCAGAGCAGATTAACTCACCAATGGCCACCAGCTTTACCTTTGTGCTTCTTGAAGAGCAGGACAGATTCCATGGCCTGTAATAAACCAGCTGAGCCATGGCAAACAAAGCCACAATATGAAACTGTATTACTGTACAACTTGAAAAGCAGACCATGAAAATGACTCCAGGACAGAGGCTACCAGTCTCCTGTGCTGCTGACAGCTTCTAAATAACCTAATTACTCAGCCCTTTGAGAACCAAAGTAAAAGATAGATTCAAAGGGGGTTGGAGGGATGTTAGTCCAGGTAACTCTGCTAGTGAGCAAAGAAAGGCCTCATTCTTCATCATTTGGCTGAACTGAGCCTCATCTTTTAAGTGCTGAGAGACCTCCGAGAAACCTTTTAGTAGGTCTCTGGCAGCCTGGTCCCGAGTGGTGTCCTTTCCAGAGGAAAGGCAGTTGCCAGTGCCAGGGAACAGGTCTTGTTGAGCCACCCTTCCAGACCAATCCCACAAATCAGCCTTGGCCTTTTCAGCCAAGCCCTTCATCACTTTGGGCTATTGTGCTGGTTTGGGCTGGGGTTGCGTTAACTTTCCTCAAAGTGGCTGGTACAGGGCTGTGTTTTGGATTTGCTTTCTGCACATAACTGTAAATAAATCAAATACCTCGACTCTGTGTGTGGATTGGCCTCTTGCACACCGGGTGAAAGAAAGTGAAAGAATTCTTGGAACAGCAACAGCAGCCTACCTGTGGTGGCTGAGAAATGCCATCTTTGGATAAATGTCACACACGTTGGTTATCAGTGGATGTGCTGCACTCAGCAGGAGCACAGGAGGGATAATTTTGGACAGTGCTGACATCTGCTTGTGCACATTATACACCACATCAGCCCACTGCACATGCCATTGCTTCGACTCAGCACAGAGGTTCTGTGTAGTACAGAGCTGAGTTTCCACCCTGACTTTTCCAGGCAGGAATAATGACCCCTAGAGAAACGGGAAGTTATCTGGTGATGTTGTGATTGGAACTCCCCATATAGTGCTCCATTTAACTTGTTCCTACAGTGCTTCCTCTCCCTTTGTTGTGTGTCCAGAAATGATCTGAGCACAAAAATGCTCTCTCTATATGTTTATAGCAATAAAGCCAGTGCCAATCAGCACTTCAAAGCTGCCCACTCCAGGCAGTGCACTTCACAAAGACAGACCTTCCTGCCAGATAACCCCAGGCCCACTTCACAGCCTCACCCGTGCTCACAGGCTGAGCACACTTAAGAGGCTCTAAGCAACAGGTCTAATTCCACCCAGGAGTTGCAGCATCCCACGTACACACATTTCTATGGATTTCACTTAACATGGTCATGCTGATCCTTAGTCTACATCCACAACTCAGAGGTTTTGACAATGGTCAGCAATATTTGGCAAAAAGACAAATGTCTCAGAGGTACAAAGCCCCTAGAAGGTTTGTGGGAGTTTGTGCACAGGTAGATGGCACTGTCTCCATTCCCTCTCAAGGCCACCAAGAGGAGTCACACACCCAGCTGCTGTGTCCGATGCCAGCAGCTGTCCAAACATGATTACCCAGTCTAATCTCACCTAAAGGACAATCCAACAGGCTTGGGGAGGCACCACGGAAGAGAGATGGGGAATTACAGGGAGGTCACAGGGACACAGAAGAAAGCCAAGGTACTGCGACAGGCAGAGCCCAGAAGTTACATGGAGGAGCTGGTGGTACCGTGACAGAGATCAGGGACACACCCTGGGAGCTGGAAATGCAGCACTGGGACTGCTGGGCTGTAATGGGAGCGTCAGAGGACATGGGTAGGAGAGTGGGATTGCTGTGGTGAGGAGATTATAAATCCTTGGGGCAAAAAAGCGTTATTGGCTGCGCTGCTTGTGAGACAACTTCTGTCAATGTTGCATCATGTACTTTAGGGTGTGATTGGGCACCAACAAGGAACCCAGCACGTGTTTGCACTCTCGGGTGACAAAGCACACAGCCCTGGCACGGCCAAAAGAGCGGATGCAAAGTCCACGTGGGAGCACTGAACAAGTGAAACCCAGTGTCCACGCCGTCGCAGAAACACCGAATACATGTGGGCGCCTCACCTGGACCGCGGCGCTGCGCTGCCCATCTGCTCTGCTCTGCTCCCGGTGGGATGAACCCCCCCACAGCGATGGAGTCAGGATATCCGGGGGGCCGAGGAGGCAGGGACGCGTCAGCCGCCATTCCCTGGCAGCCGGGGCGGCTGGTGCAGGGAGCGCGGGCAGCCCCCGGGACCTGGCAGCAGATGGAGGGGACAGCGGCCTCGGGGAGGGCTCTGCTGCTCCTCAGCACGACCGCCTCTGTCGGGAGGGGCTGAGCGGGGTGTGAGCACGACCAGCTCTCCCTTTGACAGCCAGCCCGGGCACAGTCCGTGCGCTCGCCCAGCCCGTCTGCCTGCTGCTGCCCGGGCAGCAGGGCTCAGTCACACTGCCCACACTGTCACCTTTCCGTGTCACCCCCTGCACCTCCAAAACGGGCATGCGGCCCTGCTTCCCCACGTGTTGCTGCTGCTTCGTGGTCATTCAGGCGGCGGTGCTGGCGCTGGTAGCTGTACTGGCCCTGAAGGTTCGCTCAGCCTCGGCGCAGCCGGGGCTCGGCCGCGGCGGGCTGGGCTCCTCCGGGTCCCTGCCCACGGACCCCGCACAGCCGCCTCGCCTGCCCTTGGAGGCAGGGTACGAGGCGCATCACCTCACCCAGACGCTGCAGACAAAAATCCGCATATCTTTTGATTCTGCCACTTTGGTAGGACATCAGAGATGCTCCTGCAGGCTCCTTGTCCTCCGTGCCATGCCTCAGAGGCACTCCAGTGCCTCATCACTTCTGCCTCCTCGGGGGAACCACCCCCCCGTTCTCATCAGCAGACCTGAGCAGGGCAGTGGCACTGATCTCCTGTGCTGGCACCGAACAGCATCTCTCTGAGCACAGCACCAAGCTTTTGGGGAGATGGGTATCAGCTCCTGCCCCGGGCCTCATCAGGACCAGGATCCTCACTGTGGTTCCTCGTTGTTTTGTCATTCATGGTAGCTCAAAGGGGCATAAAAATCCACCAGCTCCTGAAGGAGGCACTTGGCACTCACGGCATGGTGGGGCCACCACCCAGGGCACTCGGGGTTTATATGCCCATGCCCCAAGAGATTCATACCGATAGAAAAGCCAGCCCCAGCAGGGAAAATGAACAAATGGATAACCACCTGCTGAGGAGGAAAATGTTGAGACAACTGGGTACTATGGCAATTCATATCCTTTCTTTGATCTCAGCAGTGTTTTTGTACTGCATATAGAAAGCAAAGTGGAGAACAATAAAGCTTTATGCAAAGCCAGTGACTCCCAAATCCACTTTCCTGCTCTGTAATGGGAACAGAGGATCGAACCCCAGCCTGCATTAATGAAAAAACAAACAAAAGCAGAACTTCATAAGTGATGAAAATTGCATTTCCAGGCATTGATTTATTTGCTTTTGCTTCTTAAAAGCCTATCTATGCATTGCATAGGAGTCTGTTGGAAGCACCTCCAGCAAAAGTCTTTAGTCAATTTGTCTAAACTCTTATCATGATAAACAGCAGGAAGAAGCAGCATTTCATCCACTTGGCCTCATCACCATCTCCTCACTTTTCCCCATGTCAAATTCTGGAAAAACTCTGAGCACTTTGCCCCAGAGTTCAGGAGATTCAGAATCCATAGCTAAAAACAAATCTCAGAAGAAAGGCCCTGGCAGGGTGGTTCAGCTGCAGCCCTCCAGAGACTAATTCAGTGAGCACAGATAGAGCATTTTCTTGGTGGTTTGTTTTGTTTTGTTTGTTTGTTTGTTGTGTGTTTTTGTTTGTTTTGTTTGTTTGGTTGGTTTGGTTTTTGTGGATTTTTTGTTTGTTTTTTGGTTTTTTGTTTTTTCTTTTATCACTCCATGTACATCCTGCAAAGTAAAATGGCATGGGGAGTCCTGCAAAGTGCAACCAGATCTGCTGTTTGTAGCATCTGCATTGTTTGTAGCAAGGAAAGCTGATGGCTGAAGGTATGATGGAGATTGAGACCTACCACTTTCCACACTGCTGCAGACACCCTGTGCCATTCCTCTCTCTGAGATGAAGGCCACCTGGGCTGTGTGTGACCGCCAAAATTGATGGCATGGCTGAAAAGAAAACTTGGGTCGCCGCTAACTTTCCCAAAAAGTAAATTTGCAGTGTCCTTCCTCTGATACATCCTTGGCCACTTCAGTCTCCTGTGTTACCTAGGGGAAGGCATGGTTTACCCAGACACCCTGAGAGGCTTGCAACAGGGCTCAGCTCACACACCAACGTTGCTAAGGCCAACCTTTGTGGGGATGGAGGGCTTTGGGGAGATGGAGGGCTTCACAGTGTGCAGCTTCACAGTGTGCAGCCACGCAGCTCCCCCAAAGCCAGCCTCTCCAGGCCAGGTGTAACCCTGGGAATGCAGGCAGAAACCCAAGCTTTCTGTTGAATTTCCCTTTTGAGGTAAAATTACAGAATGACTGCTGAGGATCAGCGATGTTTTCCAGCTCAGAAACCACACTTCCTCCTCACTGCGCAGCACTACCTCCACCACCAGTCCTGAGTGAGCACCTTAAAGAGTTTCCTGTGCAGAGCAACTTTATTCCCAGTGCCTGCTGCCCACCCCCAGCACTGACTGCAGGGACTGGGGCACAACTCGCACAGCCAAGCCAGCAGCACTGGGAAAAGGGTGCTGCTTCTGCCCTCTGCCATGTGTCAGGGATGCCAAGGCAGCGCAGCAGTGACGCTGCATTTTCCTTTTCTGGAACTCCAGCTCACCCACTCCATGACTTAGCTGCGGCGCCGCAGGTCTAAGGAGAGGACAAAGCCGGTTTGTTTTGCCACGGGCCCCCCGCCAGGCTCGCCCTGCCCATGGCTGCTTCAACACCAGCTCTCCCTGGCCCAGGGGGAAGCAGCTCCGTGCCTCCTTCACCAGCCTCAGGCACACTCCTGCACCACCAAAAGCAGCTGCAGGCCTGCTGCTGCGGGGCCCAGGGGCACAGGCTGTCCCAGAGCCCCACGGCCCCCGGGGGGCTGCCCACCCTCAGCAGCGCCCTGCCCACGCAGGAGCTGCAGGATGGGAGTGTGTCGAGGGCTCCTGCCACAGCAAAAGGGATTCAAACACTCAGGAATCATCCGACTGCAAGGCTAAGGCTGAACCTGAGCAATGCCAGCTCCCTGCAGAGACAGGGATTTTGAGACTACTTAATATTCCCCCTTTTTGCAAAACCAGTGTTTTCATCCAGCTAGAGATTCCATGGGGAAAAATAATTAGGTGAAAACTTTGCAAACATTTGGATGTTGCCTGACTTCTTACCTGGAGCATGTCCTCACATAATTGCATTTCCAAGCAATACTGGGAGATTTCCCAACACACAAGCAGCAGGAAGCACACGTAAGTGCTTAGCATCTATCACGTTTAGCATCTCCAGTGACAGGAGAACTGCTCATTCAGTGAGTCACACTGGTATTCTGACTATTGTACACCTGTTCCCCAGCACCATCTGGAGGCAAACTCCGTCCTTCACCCCATTTAGTGCAAATGGTGCCTGTAGATCCAGGATAAGGAATGGCTCTAACTCCTCTGGATCAAACACTTAGCAAAGATCCAGGGGTTTGCTGCTCTAAATACATGTTGTAATAGACAAATTATGCCAGTTTGGTTGTTTGCTGCAGGCTGAAAACTGTTTAGGAACACGTGTTTAAACTTAATAAGCTACCTCTAGTCAAAAGGCAGAACAGAACTGTTCTGATAAAGACAGCAAAAACCGCTCCTCACAATGTGGTTTTAAGACACTGAGGAAGACAACGTGGAGGAAAACAAAATTTCAGGATGGGGCATCACTTATATTGCAAGCCTTGGCCCCTTGCCTCCTGAGGTGGTCATGAACTAAGTTAACACTTGTGTATTTTCTTCACTGACCTGGTAAAACTCCCCATAGTGAGAGAAAACCTCCACTTAGTGGTCCTCAGAGCAGTTGGGTGCCATGTAAAACCCACCTCATTCAATTGCTGGTTTATAATCAACAAAGTTTTGATCAGTATTTCACAGGCCCACATCCACACAGGTGCTGCTGTGAGGGAGGACCAGATTCAGTTTTAGGACACCGGACAACATAGCTGAATCCACAGAGACCACCTCCAAGATATCCAAGATATCACAAAATTGAGCTTGTCTCCCTTTCACATCCTCTATCTCCTGAGCAGTCAGAAGAGTGAGTCCTTGAACTAAGACCAAACCCAGGCTTTTTTCTTTGAACACAACTAAAAAAATAAAGTATTTTAAAAATCCAAGAAAATCCTTCTCAAAGTAGCCAAGATCTTAGCAATTTTAGACATGGGAAAAGAAGAGGAGTAGAAGAGCTGTAATTCTTTCCTTCCAGCTCTATTTTGAAATGTTGCTTCTGCAGTATTCAGAGTCCAGTCAGCACAGAATACGGAGAATGTCCATCCAGCTGGGTTCTCTTAATGGCTCAGAAAGGGAAATGCAGTCTGCCAGTTGTAACAGAAGCTTTCTTATCATGACTGGGTCCACAACTGGTGACTCTCAGTCAGCAGAAATAAGGAGTGAAGCGGGCCCCCATCAAGCACTGTGCAGTAGCCATCTCCCAGACTAGGAGCAGCTGGCAAGCAGTCTGAGAAATGAAACTGACAAATTTATGGTGCTCCTCTTTACAAATTATTTGTTCAGGGACATGAGAGATGCAAAGGAACAATGTGTCTTTATCACATTCAAGAGATTATTATAGTGCACACCAAAGGCCTTTGAGAAATTCCCTATTTTCATCCTATCCAACTATATAGCACTCCTTGCTTCTTGAACTTCCAACCCTAAAACTCCACTTTAACACAAGATGTACGTTGGTTTTATTAATTACACAAGTAATACTTTCTGCAACATCATGTATTTCAGTCTCTAAATCTATATCCGAAGAAAGTGCTGAAGTTTGGGGAACACTTTTAGTGCATTCTTTGTAGTCACTTCTATAACGTCTCCAACTGGAATTCCTTTAATTTTGGCAATGTATTCAGCAGCAATGTAAATATTTTTGGGTTCATTTCTCACCTGAAAAACAAACAAACCAACCAAATTACAGACCCCTAGAGATCACAGGTGTTTCAGATTCAGTACTTTCTGACACAACTTCAGTCACATTGTGGCACGTGTGGCAGAAAAATGACGTGCATCCATTCCTCTTGGATTACATTCCCCTGGTAGCCCCTCTCCTCTCTCGTAACTGTGTTTGAGACTACTCCACTATCCTGCGCCAGTAGCTGACCTCCACAAGGCGTGGGTTTGGGTACAATTACACAGAAGTCTCTCCCTCCCACCATTTACCTGCTTTTCAGGCCCCAGAGCAGGAGAATCAGTTTCCAAGCACAGATTTTCCAGAGGGAGCTGTTTCACAAGCTTCTGCTTCTTGAAGAAAATAAGACAGCCATTAAATGCTTTATGCACTTAAACCTGCGGTGAAAAAACATGAAGGGAGGATATTCCCTACATTTAAGGGCAAGATCAAAAGACTTTGGTGCCACTGTTTACATTTTATCAATGATTTCTGAATGGAAGCAAGAATACTGGGAGCTGCTCAAGAAGTCCATTCAAATTAGAGTTCTCCTGTTTGCTAAATATCTGAAGTACTATTATGTCAACACTGAATTCATTGTTATTTATTAAATCATGCAGTTATATTGCAGTTACAGAATTGCCAGTGCAATTCTAATTTGCTGTTTTCTGTGCATATTTTCCTCCTCTCTGCTTTACTTCTCAACCCAGTTTGCTTTCCTTCTTCCTAAATACCTAACTTCATCCCCTCATGCTGCCTCCACTTAAATCAAACCTTTTTCCTCTCTCACAGAAAGCAGTCCTATCACAAAAACTACTCCTTCTCTACGTGTCACATCCCTACTGTAAAACAGAATCTTCTGAAGAAAGATCACCGGAAACCACAATAAAAAGAGAAAAATCCCCCTTGTTTCTCAGGAATAGCTGAGCTGTTTTAGCCAGAACTCCCCCTCCGAAGTCCAGCGAAGGCAAAAGCCCCAGGCAGAAATTCAGCCAAACTTAAAATGTGCAATGCACGGAGAAGGAGCAGACCCCAGTCAGAACCAGGACAAAACCTTACCTGTTCACTCCTTACAATGGAAGGAGGAATGGAGAAGTAGTATCCAGCTTTTACCCCTTCCATGGCTACAGACGGCTTCCCATCAAAAGCGTGGAGCAACACCTTGGCAGCACCTTGGAGAAACAAAGCAAATCACATCATCAGCAGGGTTACAGCAGGGCTGCCATGTCAGCTTCCAATGGGACCTTGATCCCATACAGAATTAGCACAGAAACTCTGCACTATTGCTCCTGAGTTAAACACACACAAACTGATGTGAGGACATAGCACAACTGGAGAAACCAGCTGGCAAAAGCCATGGCAGGGGAAATGCAGTAAAAGCATACCTTGTTCCTTTAGGAGATTAATGGTTGGTCTTCCAGCTGAGCGGGAATGAACATTTCTGCACAGCAAGGAGAGGCCCAGCATTAGGAGATTTAGCCAAATACCTTTATTTTGTGAACACAAATAAACTAACAGTATCTTGGGATGAAAAAAAAAATTAATCTGTATTGCAGCTTTTATTAAGAAAAACCCCCAAGGATGCATAGTCAAATCCTTTCAGCCACAGTGAAGATATAGGAACAATAGATTTGGACAGGGCACATAAGATGTCTGTACAGAAGTGCAAATATAAACAAATTTCTATAATTAAATATCAAACTGGACACTGACAGGACACTTATGCCAGTTTAATCCAGCTAAAAAAAGTTCTGTGGGCACTTAATAACCATAAATCCTGGCAAGAATTTAGACATGTTTACTGAGACCTGGCAAGTTCTCCTTCTGGTATAAACAAAACCTACAGCGGCAAATCCAGTCTTCTTGCCAGCTCAATCTGCTTGATCAAAACCTGTCTTTGTCCTTCCTTCTGTTCATCGGTGCTGGCAAATCTGGGAGTGAAATCTAGTCCAACCTACAGTACAAGAAGAGAAAGGAAAAAGTTTTACAGACCCAACACTTAAGAAAACCATCATCAGAAATACAAAGAAATAACACGCTTCAAAACTGCAAAGCATTTTAAAATACATACACCAGACACTGCAATTAAAACGAGCTCAGCTGCAGCTTAACTCAAAAAAAAGAATGCATTCTTAACCATAAGCTTTTCAACTATGAAAACATTTGTGGGCAGACGGCTACTAACAAGGGTATTTAACATTTTAGTCTGTATCTGGTTTTCTGGGGGTTTATATTCTATTGAATATTACGTCAGATTAAGTCTCAAATATAGATCTCCAGTATAAATAAAATTTCTGACCTGAACCCATAGCTTTAGTCCAATCGCTAGCAAAAATTACCCATTAATTCTATCCTTTTTTTATCTAAACATGTTCAGGCAAAACTTAAAGTTTGCCAAAGCAGTCCCATTCACAGTTAGACAAAGAGAAGTCCTTCATATAAAGTACAACATGGCAAATTTAGCTACAAAGCTCTGCCAAAACCTGCTTTTTCTGTAGCGAGTGCAGAACCAGATGTAAAACTCTCAGGTAGTAACACACAAAGAGAGGCAGACTCCATGCTAAAGCCTCAATTAATTTATAAACAAATGTAAGACAGGAGACAGCAGATGGATACAGACAGATGAAGGATTAAAAACCAGAACTGTACAAGTCAGCGTGGTATATTGAAATCACAGCTTAGCCTAACTTTGTCAGAGAAGAAGGCAGGAAGGAACTGCCTTTGGGTATAACACAAGGGAGCATTAAGTATGTAATCTTCCAATGACTCCAGCAGCATAAATTCTATCTATTTTCTAGCGATAACGAAGGAAAAGAAGGAATCAAGCAAATCTATAAAGAAAAGCACATTAAGAGAACTACCAATCAGACTTAGTGCTTGTTCAGGCTGATAGCAATTCTTATCACACACAGAAAAACAAGCATTGACTCAGTTTTTGTAATTCCAGCAACAGCTGCTGCTGGAGAGATTTAGACAAATTATGGAATTCCACTTACTTCTCCAATCCCCACCAATTTGTCTTTGTAAAGTTCTATAAGAGGCAGCGCAGCATCCAGATCCTGCAAGAATAAAAGATACAACTCTCACTACCTTTACAAGAGGAAAGGGTTATGAACCCAGCATTATGATTAAACTGGCATTTCCTTCACTGTTCTCAAATTCAGTGCTTTAGAACTTGCCATTACTGTGAGCTGTTAAGTCAGATTTTAGAAGCCTGAATGACTTATCTTCTTTACTTAACCATTTCATTACACATTACATTCCATATCTCTCTATATATAAGCCTTATCCTAAATACTCCTAAGCTAACTCTTCACAGTAGCAGAGATAATTAAAACAAAGCCCATAAACAGTTTGGTAACATTAAATAGCTGCAGACAGCTCCCTGAGATTATTAGGATAAAGTCACAAACTGTTGCCTTTCAGTTCCCGTGTTAACAAAGGAACATCTGCACACGGTGTTTGCTGTAAGCAAAGCACACTGGGGATTTTGAAACCATTTCACTGCAGTAATACGGCCAGATGACTCCAGTGAACAATTCTGCGTTAAGGACTAACAGGGACAAATGGATGTGCTGAGAGAGCCCGGGATTTGGTCCGCTGGGTCTCCTGCATTACAGAGCGCAGAAAAACCACTGGCCAGGCTCGAAGGTCAATCAGGCAGACCGGAGCATCCTGTCGTCTGTCCTGAAAAGTCCCGGCAGTGTTTTAGAGGCCGTGTTTTACCTTCAAAGTAACACTGCGCTGCTCCTCTGGAGACACCTCTTGAACGGGGTGAACTCCCAGGCACGGCAAGACAAACCCTGGGAATCTAGGCACGGAACAGACAGCGAGAGTGTGAAAGACCACAGCGAACCTAAGTTTAACGCCAAGCGCCCACGGAGAGCCCGTAAAGGCAAGAAGGGGCGGCCCGGCCGAGGAGGGTAGCGCACCCCCCGTCAATCCGGGACACGGGTGGGCGCCGGGATCCCCGCCGGCCTCGCACCTCTCAGACAGCTCCACGACGTTCCGGAACTCGCCCGCCCGCTCCGACACCACCACCAACGCCGACACGGCCGCCTGCGGCACACAGAGACCCGCGGCCCGCTGAGACCGGCGGGGCCGCGGGGCGGCGGGGAGAGCGTCCCCTCAGGCCGGCCCCGCCTCACCTGCTCCGCCGCCCGCACCACGGCCGCCACGTCCTGCAAGAGACACGCACCGCCTCAGCGCCGGGGCCGCGCCGGGACCCGGGGCTCCCCGCTGCCCGCCGCGCCTCACCTGCTGGAAGCAGGGCGCGGCCAGGTGGCAGTGACAGTCCACCGGCCCCGCCATGCCGCGCCCGACGGGAAGGCGCCGGGCTGCCGCGGGTTCCGCTTCCGGGCCGGCATTTTCCCCGCGTCCCAGGCGGGAAATGGCGGCGGCGCCGGGGCCGGGGCCGGGGCCGGAGCCGGAGCCGGAGCCGGAGCCGCAGCCGGGCACGGGGCCGGGGGAGGCGAGCGCGGCGCCGCGGGACCCGCGGGTGCGCTGCTGCTCGCGGCGCGGGCTGAGCGCGGTGCTGGAGCTGTGCGCGCCCTTCGTGCGGGCCCTGGCGCAGGGACAGCCCGGCGGGGCCGCCGCCGAGGCAGACGCGCTCTGGGTGAGCGGGGAGCGGGAACGTCCTGTGCCGGCACGGGGCCCGGCGGGCGCCGGCTGGGCTGGCAGCGCTCGGCACCCGGGCTGAGGGCGCGGCTTGCCCGGGCAGTGGCCCCCGGGCAGGGCGGTGAGGCGGGACGGGCTCTTCCTGCGGGAGGGAGGGATGGATCCATGGATGGATGCTCAGCCTGTCCCGTGCCTTGCAGAACTTCGAGACAGCGGTGCGGGAGAACGTCACCATTAACGGGCAGCCCTGGGAGGAGGCCTCGGATGACTCCCGGCTGCAGGGCGGTAGGCGGCGGTTTCCATTCGCTTCCTGCTGGGTGGGTTTGGTTTGGTTTGGTTTGGTTTTGTCCTGAGGTAAAAGGGGGCCGGTTGAAAGGGTAGGTTCCGACTTGATGTATGGAAGTAAAAACTCATTCTTAGGGTAACGGGGCGTTGGAAAAGGCTGCCCAGAGCTTGTCTCCAGCGCTGGAGGTTTCCAAAAACCATCTGGACAAGTGTTCTGGGCAACCTGTTGTGAAATGGGCGTTGACCCTGCTGTGAGCAGGAGGCTCTGGAGGGCCCTTCCAGCCTAAGTGTTGTGGGCCGTGACCAAGATCTATCAAAAAACCCCAGGAGACAGCCTGTTGCTGCCGTTTAATATACAGATTAAGTGTTGAAAATTATTGCTATGTAAATGTGTTGTTTCTGTTGCATAATTACTGCCTTCTGAATAACAGTAGTGGAGATTCTTGGTAGTCTGGTGTCCAAAGAGAATTTCAGTGCAGTTCATTCACTCATCTGCGTTGGTATTAGGTGCTCTTTGCGTGCAGCTTGATGCTTTTTGCAGTTAGACAGAGCTGAAAATACAGATACATTGAGCTCTGTTGAACCGAAAACATTGAATTGCTTTTTGTCAGGAAGCTCTGAAGCAAGCGTGGGCTGTGAGCAATGTGATCTAGTTGAAGATGTACCTGCTCATTGCAAGGGGCTTGGGCTAGATCACCTTTAAAGGCCCCTTCCAGCCCAGACTGTTCTCTGATTCTGTGAAGTGCCTGCAGTTGTAGCTCTAGAACGATAAAACTCCAGCTACTTTGGCTACAAGGTCAAAAATGCATTGATCTCACGATGCAAAATGCAAAACTGAGACACTGTCATCTGCCCACAGCTGGCATGAAGCAGGTGTAAGGACTATATTGTGCTTTTTATTTGATATGGATTTATTCATGTGCCTATCTCCAATCTAGTTTGAGTCACCAAGATATCTGGTATTTTGTGCCTTCCATGTTTATGTTGACCAGTGGCTTAAGTCTTTTCCTGTCTATATTTAAATGGTTTCATGGTGATCGTAAAACAAACAACCAAAACAAACGCACAAACTCTTAAAACCTTGACTTTTCCTTTCTGAGTTTTGCAATCACTTGATTCTGCCCAGAGAGGGTGCTCAAATTCCATTCTTTACCACTGGATTGAAAACATTGCATGGCTTGCAAGTTATACTCCACATATTAGTGGGAACAGTGAATTTAAATGTTAAGCTGCTTATCTGTGCACTGTGTGATATAAAATCAGTTAGGCTTCCAATTACTGTTTTTACAGTTGGAGTTTGTTTAATGCTTGTAAATCAGATAAACCATTTTTCTCCTTAAAATAAGACCTTCATAAGACTTTCTTCACAGATTCAGAGTTGATAGGGAAATACATTTTTTATTTTTTTTCCCAGATGGTTCTCTGCCTCCCTCCCCCCCAATCATTTATTTCAAAATAACTGGCCAACATCACATTATGCTCCGATCTCTATACTGCCTTAGCAAGGAGATTCAAAACATAAATTTATCTCCATGTTGATAATCATGCATGATTTTTTCTAATTTGAAATCTAGAGCTTCCTTTTCTTGATAAGGTTGTCTCAAAAAAAAAAAGGTCTGAGAATTCCACAGTAACTATGTGTGTTTGTCACTTTCAGATTCCAATATTAAAATTCTGGAGGATCAATTTGATGAATTAATAGTAGAGACAGCAACTAGGCGTAAACAGTGGCCTAAAAAGATCCTGGTGCATGCGATCCAAACCATGAAAGCAGAGCAAGAGATGTTGGTGAGTGACCTAAGACTTTCAGAAAATTTTTGCATTAAGAAATCAATCATCCAGTGTTGACCTTTAAGCTCCTTCCTGTGGTTGCTTTTGATTCTTGATCATAAAATGAAATTGCATTTTTTGATTAACTGCTTCTGCAGTAACTAAGGGTTGGACTTAGTTTACTAAGTGACTATTAAGGGTCGCTACAAAGTGTTGTGACTGTGTCTGAATTGGGTCTGTGGCACAAACTGGAGCAGATTGCTTCAGCCTGGTGACTCAGGATTTACAAACTGGTAGGCACCTGTTTTCCTTCGGAGTTCCTGAAGCCCTTGCCCAAGGTCTGCCTGGGGCACTAAATGTTACACTGCGTACAGATAGATAGATAGTATCGCGTGCAATGTAGGATTTAACAAAATGTCAGTGGCTTCCTAAGCACTTTTTTGGAGCTAGGAGCCACATCGAATAATGACTTTCAGTAAAGCATGGGAAAAAAGGCAGTGTGGATTAATGAATCAGCACAGTAAATTCTGTGGGATTTTTGACACACAGTGTGAAGTAATTCCTGGCATTAAACAGCCCAGTTGTGTCCTCAGCTGCTGGATTTCTTCCCTGAAGTTATGTTAGGCCTCCCTTTTGCTTACCCTCCTGATTAATCAGGATTCCTTTGGCAAAAAACGAGAGGCTGAGGCAGAGACAAACACTGGCACAAGTTGCCCAGTGAAACTCTGGAGTCTTCATCCTTGGAGAGATTCATGGAGATACTCAAAAGCTGACTGGATCAGGCTCTGAGCAACCCACCCTAATTGGCCCAACTTTCAGGAGGGTGTTTAGAGATCCTTTCCAACTTCAGCTATTCTATACTAAAGAAGACAGGGATTTTTTTTTTTTTTAGAAAGCTGTGTAGGAGCCTGCACAGCATTTCTGAGGACTGAAATTGACAAATGGTAATTCTCTGGGTTAGCCAGGCAGAGATGTTTTATGGTGAGGAAAAGTGAATGGGTACACTTTTGTCTTACACACGAGGTATTTCCTAACATGCATTGCCTTTTGTGATCTCTCTGTTTTGTCAGTATATCAAGTCTGTAAAACAAAATCAGCTAAAGTAAAATATACTATTGCATAACACCAAGACTTAGCAAGACCTTTAAATCTTTCTGCTACCTGAGTCCCACAGTGGATTAGTTATTTGGAATGCCTCTCATGCTACTTTTTTTCTCTTGCTGATCTCTTCAAAGTTTACACCCCTGCAACTAGATGATTATTTTAATTAAAATTGTCCGCAAAAGTTTAGTTTATCCCTGTAAGAATATGTAGAAATACATGTAAGAAATATGGAAAGCTTAGTTTATCTCTGTAAATGTTTATCCCTTTTTTTTCATCTCTCAGCTATTTCTGCAAAGGTAGCAGTGGTTTCTTTGGTTTTGGTTGAGGATTTCTTGTGTTCTTTCATGACCATAGCTAATTATGTGACATTTTCTGAGGCTTAAAGAGCATTCATGAAGATGTGATTTATCTGGAGAGAACCAGATAAATTTATTGTGGCGACCTCCCTGTAATTGCCAAAGCAAGAGATCATCCTGTGGGTTTTTAGTCAATATCTTCTGTGGAGTTTGAGGCTAATGCAAACCATGTTTGTTCTTCTGCTTGGAGCTGTTACTGCAAACTTGCTAAGAAGTTGTGTGAACTGTGAAAAAAATTTCTCTGGCAAAACTACAGCAAGGAATAGTTAGCTTTCCCCTAGTTCCTTTAGCTTGAAGAAGGTTGAGGGACAGCTCCTGAAGTGGAGAACACTAACTTGCAGATGGTCTAACTTCTGTTCCTTTGGCCTTGCTTTGTTTCATTCTTCCCTGTTAGCTGCTTCTAATTCCACCTTTAATATAACTAACTGTGGGTTGTATTCACTTATTAGTTTACTTCATGTCTCAGTTAACTGGTGTGAGGTCACAGGACTCACTGTGTGTGAAGCAGTGTTCTTAGTTCTATATAAATAATTGCAGAGCTAGGGTGTAGTTGTTTAAGTACTTTTCTTTTTCTTAGCTTTTTGTCTTAATGTACCCTTTGTTGAAGTTTGTGGCTCTGTCAAAGCACGCTGGTTCTGTGAAGCTCCTGAGAAGCTGGAACAGCTCTTTTTCCTCAGTCGTGCAGCAGGTGGCAATGCTTCTTTTGGAAGAAGCATTGCCACCCAACTGGATGTCAGTTCTCATGCTTTACTAATTAGAATTCTGCAAACTAAAGCAGATTCTGGAGATCTGTTTACAGTAACTGTGTTAACCAGAATACTACTTTCAGTAACTAAGTACCTATAAACTGCACCTCTGATGCATTCCTGATCTAAATAATTCCACCACCATCTCCATTGTTCTGACTGCTATGTGTGTATTAGATATCTGTTAAACCAAGGGAGTAATTCATAGTTTTGTTGTTCTTTTTCTTTTTTTTTTTTTAATATGCAGAAGCTCTACCAACCTGTGGTAAAACCAGCAGAGATAAAACCTCAGCCTTCTCAAGGTAAAGATTTTGTGGGGAGGGCAGCTGTACTGAGGAAACACCACCTCACTTACTGGCTAACTGCAAATGTTTAAGAAGTTTTCTTTCATTAAGCTTGTTTAAAATTAGCTGTTTATAAATTAACTAACAAGCTAGAAGTTTGTCACGAGTGAATGTATCGGTCCCTGAGTTTTATCGTGTCCATTTCTCTTGTTCTGAGTGCTGCCTGCAGTTAGGCGCTGTACTTGAAGAGCTGGCCATGGCCTCTCTGTGTATTGGGGAGAGACTGTCACACAGCTATCCCCAGAAGGCTTCCTTGCTTCTTTCCTTCATCACTGCTGGAGGCCACCTGGAGAACTGGATGGATCACTGACATTGTGCTTCGTCTGTTCTTGTGTTCCTTATACACAAGCACTAGAAATGCTTCAGCCTCTTTTCCTAAGCAGTCAGTTCCTTCAGGGAATGGAAAGCTGGTGTGTAGGACTCGTTGGTGGCAGCGTTGACTCTCCTAACTTGCTAGGTAGGACACAGATTTCATCTGTGAGGGCTAATGAAGGAACAGAGCTGCAAACAATGTTGTAAGTTTTCTGCATGCTTTGGAAAGATATCTTGTACAGACTCCTTGGAACCAAGTGGTGGATTTTGCAGTGAGTGATTGGGATGTGCTCTCTTGAGGCTGGCCTTAATAAATGGGAAGTTTTGTGTAGCCTGTTGTTAAGTATTGAAAAATGACAGAACACAGGAGTGCAGCTCTAATTTGAGAAGTGAGAAGCCTCACTATGAATTACTGCACATGATGTAAAGCTGGTGTAACAAGCTGTGGTGGCTCAGAGTTTAAGGAGCTGAGCTGAATCTTCCAGTTCTCACCCTGCTGATCTGACTTCATTCTAAACATCATTTCCTCTTTGTAGATGGGAGACATGGCTTCCAGCAGTGCCAGGCTGTGCAGCAGAGCAGCCAGTAGGAGCAGTACAGGTCACTTGATATCTGAGTTCCTTTTGGTTTCTGGTGTCCAAAGCCAGGCGTTTCTGATGTCAGCCAACTACTTGCAAGTTAGTAGCAGCTTGCACTATGATATTGTGGGTTTGGGTTTGGTAACAGCAAAGTTGTAGCAAAGATACCCAGGAGTTTGTGCAGAATTTTGGTACTATGTAGTCTTCAGGAAGTTTATGTATCCCAGTTTAGCAAGTACAGTGGCCAGAAACCAAAAATGTTTAGATTACTCAATACCTTTCATTTCCTTGTTTCATTTCCCTATGTTTTGGAAAGCCTTGAGCACTGAGGAATATAATCCCATCTATGTCAAGCCGAACTCTTGCAGGCAAATTTCATTTAACTCTGTGTCAGTCTTTCTGTGTAATAATCAAAATAATTATTTTTACTTTTATTTAACTCTGTCCTTACCAGCCTCCTCATCCCAATACTCTTTTGTAAGAATGCTTTGTTACAGACATATCCTGCTTTTAGAGAATGCCCTTCCACAAGGCTCTGTGATGGGTTTAAAGAAGTTGCTTCTGGACTTATTCTTCCAAACTGAATGATGGTGCATTTTAGTGTCCGTGTTCACGTAGGGATCATGTGTTCCTGAACCAGCTCTGACCAGCACGCTGGACACATGGACAGTTCAACAAGCACCATCTCTTGGTGGTTACCATGTTTCAGCAGGGAATCACTGTAACCCTGAGCTAGAATGCAGTGACTGACTTTAAAATACCTTCAGCAGCACTAATAAGATTGACTTCAGAAATGAGAGAATGAAGTTTCTTAAGAAACTTCAGAAAACAGAATGTTGTGTTTAACCCTGACAGGGTTTAGGGGGGTGTGCACCACCTGACACCGTATCCTACTGCAGGCACTGGTGAAACCCTACAGAAAAGTAATAATAGTGAAGGTGAGGCTCCTTACTTCCCAGAAGCATGCTAGTCTGTTCATTTTCAGTTTTGTGGATGGAGGACATGCAAAACAGTTTCCTAATAGCCTAGAGTTTAACTCTTGAATACAAGATTAAAGTATTGATGATCTTACCATATTGCTACTACAGTCGAATATATGCTGTAGTGCCCATGGTGTTCTGCACCTGCTGCCTGCTTCAGTATTCCTGAAATCTGAAGGTTTTTTCTTTCCTTATTAGCGGAGAAGAATTAATGCAGTTCATGTTATTTATGCTTTTGTTCTTTTTGGTGTTAATGCCCGGTAAGTTAAGCCAGGAAAAAAAAAAAAAAAGTAGCCTTTATTGTAAAAGCCTACTTGTCGGAGGCACAGGATGATTTATTTGCCCTCCTTAAAATGGGTTTTCTTCACATCATGTTCTTCGCAGTGGTGTTTATTCTCTGTGTTCTCTGTGGTCTTTATCAAATGTAATATGAGCTTAAAAGATTTGAATACAAATCTTTTTGTGTAATTATTTCTTTACAAGTGTTGTCTTTTTTCATATACTGTCTATATGTTTTCCAGGTAAGAACTTTGGGGCTTTCTATAGGAGACCGCTAGTGCAATTTGAGTGATAAAGAATAATACTGGTGAGATAAACCATGCTAGGTGTCATCCTCAGTGTTACAGTGAAAGGGATGTACTGCAGGTTTAGGTTTTATGCAGGGATTTTACTGGTTTTCTGTCCGTTTTCTGATGGTGAGTAATGGGGGAAAGAGTTATGTTTCAGAAGTTGACTTGGGCTGTGTTTATCTGTAGATGCTTACATCGCGGATCTGAAGCAGGCAGCAGAAGTGGCATCCAAACAGATCAGCGAAGCAATGCAGGTGAGACCTCTGTGTGCTCCAAGAGAAATATGTTTTTATCTTCTTGTTCTGGTTATATGTCACAAAACAGGAGCTCTAACTTATCTTCCTTAGAGTTTGGTAGAAAAAAGCCTCTGTGTGCACTTAAGAAGCAAGTAAAGCCTCGTGTTTGTAGAGCATTCCCACTCCCGTGGTAGTAAGGGAGATTACCCTGTAGCTGTGGGAAGTACTTTTACTGAGGTTTTGGAGCCTGCAGCGTCTGAAAAACAGAACATCTTTTGAAGACCTATACGACTTCATCTGGAGCATGACATTTGTTACTTCAGTTCCTGCTTAGGCATCAGCTGTGGTGTTGTTCCTGTGATACTTCCTGAGCTTAGAGATGTCATGAGGGAACACTTGAACTTGACATACCCTTTGCATGGTTTCTGGGTGCAGACACCTCACTGTTGGGGTGGTAGCTCTGCATTCGCAGCCCTCACCTGCCATCCTGAGCATCATCTCTGCAGACACTGAAGCTTTTGTGCTGTCAGAATCTCATTAGCATATAGCATGCCTTATGACCATTGCTTTTCCCATGTAACTTGAGAATCTTGGGTTTGTTTTTGCAGTCTATTCCAGCACTCATAGAAAAAGCAGAAGGTTTTTCCCAAGTATTATCTTTGCAACCAACCTTGGAACTCTGCAAGCTGCGGCAAGAAGTCTTTTCCGGCTGCAAAGCGAAGGAGGAAAGCAATGTCCAAAATTTAGTATCATCAGGAGAAGTCACACCAACAGGAACTGTCTCCAGTAAAAATCCTTATGTTTTGCTGAAAAGAAGAAAAGCTGCAGGTTCCCCCGAGAGAAGGCGCTACCCACTGCGGCGGAGGAAGATCACTCTCAGCGCGTGAATTTCTCCTTTTGTGTTTTCACATTGGAATCTCAGTTGTACTTTTGTTCCATGTGTTCCATTTTTTTTCTTAGAGCTCATCTCCTCTCAGTGCTATTACATGGGAGCTTCTTTAATTAGTCTTTGACCTTTTAAATATGTCTACTTTTGCTGACGTGCTGATGGTATACGAAAGCCTGCACGTACCAGTAGCATCCAATATCTAGCAAGTGTATTTGCCATTTAACTAATTTTTTGCTCTTATATTGCAGTTTTTAGCTTGGGTCCTTGTGCTTCTCGGAGTTCATGTGCATGCTTTATGTATGTGGACAGTCTTCTTGGAAACCACTAACTGCTCATTTACATTCAGCATGCCTCTGAAGAGGCTGGAGAATGTCTAGTTCTCCTAATGCACCTTCATTAGTTAGCGAGGCAGGTGGCTTATATTTTAATGAATTAACTGACACTGCAGCATATTGAAATCACCAGATCTGATGCAATTTGATTTGATGGAAGTCCATGCACACATGTGACATTAGTCCCTGCTAGTCTGCCTTTCCTGAGTGTAGGTCATCTAGGCTTATTTATGGTCATGTTTATTAAAAAATTTCAACAATTCTGTGTATTTACTTGCAGTGTGCTCTTCTGAACAGGAATTCAACTGTCAACATCTTAGGGTCCAATATTGCATTTCGTATAATCCAGTTATGCAGCCTGGGGTTTTCCTGAACAATATATCTACCCATGGGAGGATCTTGACTTGGGTTGTGTTTGCATTTGTGTTGTTTGACTAAAGATCAGTACAGGTTACCAGTAAATGGTATTCACTTAAGCAAGCTTACTTTTGTTTTCTTTACTCATTAGTGCCTAGAAGATTGCAAATTAGTACTAAATTGAGCATTGTGCCTTAACCATTTATAACTTTTTCTAGTTTATGGTTGCATGTGCCTGCAGTAAGTACTCCTGTCCACTATGTAACATATTTATTATGCAGTAAATGGAAGGGGGGGGGTAGAAGCTTTATTAATTACAAGTTTGGTGCTAAGAAGACAGGTCCAGCCTAATGTCTTAGGGACTGAGAATTCTCAAGAGTACTGGTTTTAGCATCATTTATTTTGTAAAAGTGAGCATCTGTATGGAGACTTTGTATATGACTTGTAATCATATGTAAATATTTTTCCTGTCCTTGTATATACAAATGTGCGTTTTTATATGAAGTAAATTAAATCGATTAAGGAAGATCAAAGCGTCAGATAATGTTGTCAGTTCTAATCCTGGAATGGATGGTGGCTGAGCAGTGAGCATACTTCAGAGGACATCTGTGTTAAATTCTGGCTTGAGTAACTGAAGTAGTTCCATTTACTGCCTTTGAACTCACAGGTGTTATTAATCTCGGGGCTACAAAGCTGCTCGTGTAAGAGAGGACAGGATGTGAGAGGGACTGGAGCTGCAGAGCTGTGGAACGTGGCTCAGACGCCTTCTCACACAGCCACTTGCTATTTTGAGTGCCCGTGCTCTGCGCGGCGTTGAAAATCCCCGCTACGGTTTTCTTCATACAGATCCTGGGTGTTGCTAGGCTAAGGTGATCCCTGCAAGATTTTTGCATGGCAACTATTACAGTATTTGGCCATTTCCTGTGTTAATAGGAAGATTCTATGCTCTTCTCTGCATATGATAGGCAAGTACAGAAAATAGCTAGGGACAGGTATCTCTTTGAAGAAGTTCCATCAGAAATGGCTGGGGTAGGACAAATGCCATAAGAAATAAAAAGGGAAAGCACTGTGGTTTAAGACTTAATAAATAAATTAATAGACTCACACTACAGTGCATGTTTCTACTTAGAGACTGAGGGATAGTTGGCCTGCACAGGATTTCAAGTGAGTGGGAATGGATGCCCTGAGATAGAGCAGTCGGTCTTTGGTCCATAGCCTGTGTTGCAACAGCAACTGGCTGGAAGAAGAAAAATGCATCTGGAAATGCTGGCCAAATGGATCATGTAAGGAAAAAGATAAAGCCATCAGGACTCCAAGTGCAGCATATAAACTAGGAATTTAAAAATCTGGTGACTACTTTCTGCCAAGCAGCACTCGAAAGAGAACCTCCTTTTAAATGCAAGTTCTATGATGAGCTAAACTCAACGCTGGAATGTTCAGCATTTTCAGTTTTTCAAACGGTTATTTAAAAATTCTACAGCCAGTGATACCTGCAACCAGCTGTTCTTCCCATTGGCAGAAATATATAAATCACTTTGTTTTCCCCCTTTCCAGTGGCCTTTTGTCCTTCGGTTAACTTTTCATAGGAATTGGCAGTGTTGTGCAAGACATGTCTAATCAGGCTTCTACTGAAATGTCACAACAGCCAAGCTTCTTATTTTTAACTTGGGGCGAATTGGTATTGCATCAAGAAATGTCTGGTAGTTTTTCTTTATATAGCCTTTGAATTTTGTAAGAACATCTCACTGTTTGTTAGTGTGTCCTGTCTGCCTTGTGCTTTTTGCTCGTGAGGCTGGGCCATCCCCGGCCAAGAAAAACTTGCGAATTGGAGCAGCATACGCACATGCTTTTGTTGTGTGTACTTTCTGAGCAAAGGGGATTACAAACTGTAAAGGTGAAGCTCCTTTTCCAGAAATCTTCACATGGACCCTGATATCTGTTTGGAAGCCTGGACGCCTTGAGAGCCAGTTCTGATACATGCCATTCTCCAGAAGAGCCATGCTGTGCTAAGCTGTGATCAGAGTCTGCATGTGTGTAGGCTGCTTCAGTGCAGACAAAAATCACTGATAAACTGCCATTATAAAATGTAAGCTCAGCTGACTAGGCTGCTTTCTGGGCTGTTTTTTCTCTCCTGCACAGAAACGCTCTGCCTTTATTGCTGCACTACCTGGAATTACTGTGTAGGCATTTCTACAGATGTACCAGAGATAGCTTTAATACTAAGTAGAAACTTGTTCCCACAAGCAAATTTTGACTTGTCATTTCCTTTGTCATTTGTTCTGAACAAGAACAGACTATTCAGGCTCAAGGGGACTGTCCCCCGGCTTGTCCCATGCTTGTGTTATCCTGGAAACCTTATTCTGCAGCTGATGGGAATGACTCAGTGAAGTGGATATTTATTCAGGACTAATACATTCTTGGTGGGCTGCTCATGATTTGATGTAGCTTGTGCAGGTGCCATTTGCAGCAGCATTGCTCCTGGAGCATGGAGTTCAAAGTCCCTCTGTGGAAGAGGACTTTCTTTCCCACAGAACACTCCAGAGGGCTGTTGAAGTGTTTTATCCATGTGGTTCATAGCATCTGTTGCAAGGGAACATACCTGTTCCCTGGGCTTGTGAAAATACTGCCTTCTAGTCCTGTTTATTTCAACTGAGCTCAAGCTACAAAGGCAGCAAGAACCCAGTGCTCTCTTTTTAAGCAACTGTCCCAAAAAAGACTTTGCTTGTGCCCTTGTGTACTGTTTTCCTTTAACTGCATGAGGTGTAGTTATTGCAAGATTAGGCTGTTTCAAAGGAGCAGTTGAGAGCAATTCACCTTCTAATAACTCTCTGCCTGGTGCCCAGGGCTGTTTTCCAGGAGATGCTGGTTTGGATCCCGTCAGCTAGAGAGTGGCACTGAGCCCACACCTTCTGCTGCCTCCATGAGCAGCCCTTGGTGAACATCGTGCTCTTGGCACATGAGATGACAAAGGGAGAAAGAAGCAAGACTGCTTTTGAAGAAACCAGGGAATGCCCTGTGAGATGCTTGGGAGACCCAGCACAGTGTGGGGATGCAGGTTATGTGAGAGTGTATTGGCAAGAGTATGCTTCCCAGTTACGGTCACCAGCTACCTTCCCATGTTGGCTGTTAGGATGGGAAGACTCACAGGGACTCTGTCCTCCAGGGCTGGAGAAGCTCTTTGAAAAGTGCAAAATCAAATAAATGTATGGATAGCCTGGAGGGTGGAGACAAGTTGCTTTGAGGTGGAACAGCTGGGAAAACACCAAGGGAGTCACGTTCAAGTCTTCTAGTCAGTCCCAAAGCCTTCCAGGAAACCTGTGGCAGAGCACAGACTTCTGTTTGGCTCTTGGACTCCCAGGGAACATGGTTCCCTCACCTTTAGCATGAACTATTAGCCAGATCTTCCTGGAAGGATAGTCTATGTTTAGTCAGTTTGCCAATTCTTAAATTTCATCTTAGCTGGATGACTCAAGTTGCTGGGTAAACCAGAAAAATAGGGAAGTATCTGATTTATAGAGATACCTGGGGCTTTATGACTGACTGCGCTGCAGTTTGGGGGCACGAACCCTCTTTGCAAGGTCATGTGTTCACCTCTGTGAGTTGAGCCCAGCCGGGAAGGTACAAGAGTTCCAAATCCTTTTGCAGTAGAGCAAGGATGTTGAAGCAGCCGTCAGTGCTAACACCCCATTGCAGAGCATAAGGCCAAGGTAACTGTGCAATTAAAATGCAAGGAAGGTAAGGTTCCGAGAGGTAATAGAAAGAGTGTTCAGTCTGTTAAAATACTCTCAACAGAACAGTGGAACAGAAAGATTTTTGTCTGCAGCAACTGTACTTCCATCAGTCTTTGTCTGGCTTTGCCTTTACAAGAAGTCTGTCGCATTTCCTTATTATTTAAAGGAACAGGGCGAGTAGCGAAAGTGAAAATCACTTCATCCCAGCACGGATGCTGTGTCCTCACACCCATGACCCCGGGCTGAGCTGCCTGTCCCCCATGCGGAGCTGCCACCGCTCCAGAGAGCCCATGTCCCAGGAGCACGGCTGGCGGGAGCTGCCGGAGGTGAGCGGCGGGAGACGCACGGGGGCACGGCCGGCTCCCGGGGGCAGCCTGGAGAGGAGAGAAACCGCGGGGAGGTTATTTCTGCAGGCGAAACAGCGAGCCGGGCCTCCCGGCGGGGCGTCGAACCCGGCCGGCCCCCGGGGCCGGGGCTCTCCGGGGGGATTTTCGGGCAGCTCCTGCCCGGCAGCGCCGTGACCCGGACTTTCCCCGGGCTCCCGGCGGCTGACGAGAGCCGGCGGTCCCGGGGGGCGGGCAGTGCGGGACGCGGCCGGGGGGTCCCGGGCTCCCGCGGCCGGCGGGCGCCATGTGACGGCCATGTGGGCGGCGGCTCCGCCCCGGGCCGCCCCGGCACCTGGCGGCGGCACCCCCGGCCCGGCCCGGCAGGGCTCGGCCCGGCTCGGGGCGGCGCGTCCCCTGCCCGGCCCGCCCCGGCCCGCCCTGCCCTCGCACTGCCCTTCCCTCGGCTCCCTTGCAGCGGCAGCCCCCGCGGGCCGGGGCAGCCCTGCGGGCGGCTCGGCGGCTCCGGGATGTCGTGCGCAGTCCCGGCGGCGGGGGCCAGCGCGCTGCCCCGGGGCGCGGCGGCCGAGGGCGGCCAGCAGGTAGGGACCGGGCGGGCGGGCGGGCGCATGGGGCCGAGTCACGCCGGGCAGCGCCGCCTCGGGGGTGCCCCTGCCCCGGGCATCGGCCCTTCTTTTCCCGGGGAGCGGCCGCCGTGCCGGCTCTTCCCAGGTGGGAGAGCGGGCGAACCGCCGGCGGTGTGCGGAGAGCTGCCGGGGCACGGCGAGGGCAGCGGCTTTTCCCCAGCCGCGGGCGGCCGGGAAGGGAGCAGGGATTTCCTGCCGGTACCTCCGCCCCACGGCCGCGCTGGAGGGAGGCAGGTGTAAAGTGCTGCCCGGCGGGCAGAGCGGGAGCGCCGGTCCCCGCCCGGGTGGCCAGCTTCCCCCATCTGCGGCATCCCCCGGGCAGCCGGCCGGCTTCCAGCCCTGCGCGTCGGGACCGCCTGTGCGTGGGGCAGAGGGATGCGCTGCGCTTTGCAGGGACCATGCGGTTTCTGCGAGACCGAGGATCAGCGCCGTGAAATTGGAAGCGTTCGTTCTCAGAAAGTTACGCACCCGACTTCGGGCATCTTCTGCGTGCGCCTTGCGAACTAACAAAGTGTTTCTGGCTGATGTCTTCCAGAGTCACGAAGAAGACGACAGAAAAGTAAGGAGGAGAGAAAAAAATCGAGTTGCTGCACAGAGGAGCCGGAAGAAGCAAACTCAGAAAGCAGATAAACTTCATGAGGTGAATGGGTACTTGGTGCTTTGCAGGCATGGCTTGGGTATCAAGCGCGGGACTCTACAATAAAGAGGAATCCTTAAGCAGGTGTGGGCCTGTCCTCACACTATTCCTGCTCAGAGAGCTGTGGGTGTGAGGCACAGAAAGGTGTGCTGTGGGATGCTTGGTTGGGAACTCACAGACGCTGATGCTGCTGTTGGACAGTGCAGCTCTGCCTTCAGTGCCACTGCTAGGAAGAGAGAGACATGGTCCAGCGCTTGCATCATCCTCCCTCTTTTGCTCTTCCTGTGACCACCCAAAGAATGGGATCACAGGGCTCCTTTGGGCTAAACCAGAACCATTTTCTTCTGTATTAGTGTAAAGCTTGCCACATTTGCTAGGGCAGTGGATGAGTTCTTGCTGTCTTCTCTGAGGTAGGAGGTGATGGAGGAGGAGGGGACCATGCAGTAGCAATGCTGGCTTAAATCAGTTCTAAACTGTGGTGTCAGTGACGGGGTCCCCAGACATACCCAGTTGAAAAAGCTTCTTAGGAACTTGGGAACCTGCAAGCGTGAGAGCTTGGCTTGGCTAGCTGTTATACTTGTATGCTTTGAAGAGTAACAGTGGGTGTTTAAAACAAATTATTCTTCCAGAAGCTCTTAATATCATAATGTGGTGTGGTTTTCTTGTGTCCCCCGTGCAAACACTGGAGGACAGGGATCCCTTTTCTCTGTTTTTGGATGTTACCTCACACAACAGCGCTCTTGTAGCCAGGAGTCAGCTTTTGGGGTAATTGTCAGTTTTGCAGCACACTGCCATTGTGGCTGAGTCAGTTGTTCAGCTCTGAAGGTTCATCACAGGCTTTTTTCTTTCTCGCTGTGGAAGGATCTGCCGGCAGTTAGCAGAGACTAAGTGGGACAATGTGGGGAGTTTTGGGCTTGGTTTTTCCCAGGTCTCCTCTGAGTCAGCGCCTGAGAAAGCCAGGTGCAGGGTACTTCTGAAAAGGGGTAACCCCTGGCTTTGGAATCCTTTTTGGGCTCTGTGCCATCCTGCAACCTATCTGATGTTCTTCCTGAACTTGAGGATCTTCCTGGTGCTGGGAATCTTCATTCTGAGGCACACAGGTTTTGCCAGGTGTAGGCAGATCTGGTTGAATAGACATTTTGTTCTTAGTAAGAACAATGTGACAGTGTCACCCCTGAAAATGGGACAGAGCAATGGGACTGCAACACTTATTCCAAAGCCCAGGACCATGGGGTTTGGGGCAACAAGAGATGAGAAGAATGACAGTTGGGATCGAACAACTTGGCTGGAATTTGGCTCCAATACTGTGTTAGGAGGACTGTGCCTGTTTTACTCTGTGAGAGGTGGTGGAAGGGTGTGAGGGTGGGCAAGGAGCCCAAAGTTCTGCAGCAAAGGGCAGCAGAGGCAGTGCCAGGCTGCCCAGAAGAACATTGCATGAGAGGCTCTCCCTGCTGCCTTTTAAGGCACGTGTAGGCTTTGAAGTTTGCTCTGAAGCTTTCCCAGGGAGGTGAGATTGAGTAGGTGGATGTTGAGCCTTGGGCCAGCTGCGAGGTTTTCGGTGGGCTGGCTCTGAACCTTCTAGCTCTCTTCTCTTTGGGATGAGAAGGCTTAGAAGCAGGGACACTTGAGACACACAGTTATCCAAAAATGTGATGCAAGAGTCTTGCATCCATCACATGTATGCTGCAGAGCAACTCAAAACTCCCCTGCAGTTAACAGTAACTTATTTATTGCCAGAGAAGCCTTAGCTCAAAAACAGCTGGGTCAAGGATAACCAAGGCAGTGGTCTGTTCTCCTGGTGAAAAAATGAGTCTGGCATCAAGCTGGCATGATGCTTCCCTCCTCCTGAGTTCCTGGGCCTCTGCCCAGGAGGCTACAAGCTCTGGGAGGCCTGGAGGAGAGCACTGGACACATTGTGCTAGCCTGGATAAATGGCTTTTCCTTGCACTGCTCTGGGGCAGGGGCTGCCCTTCTCTCACCAGCAGTGCCAGGCTCTGTGTTTTCCCAGCACCCCTCGGCAGTCAGTGCTTTCATTTTCTCCGATCTCGCAGTGCAGATTCTGTTTTGGCCCTTCCCAGCAGAGGCAGCCCAGGCTGGAAGAGGCCACCATGGGGACACAGCCATCCATGCCTGCAGCCCTGGGCTCCTGGGGGACTCCTGAGGGCCAGTGGCACCTCCTGGTCTTCAGGGCCATGAAAGGAATCGCAGCGTGGTCGGGGCACAGGTCGTAAAGCACTTGCCCTGTTCCAGCTCCCAGGCTGTTTCTATCTTTCCTCAGCACTTTGTAAGTTGTAGTAAGGAACCACACTATTTTTCTACAGTAGTGTGAATGTACTCAAGGTGGAAGCACTGAAAGGAATGTTTTGACTGTGAGTTTGTTGGTTTTGATTTTTTTTTTTTTTACTTTCCCCTCCTTCCAGGAATATGAGTCTCTTGAGCAGGAAAATACCTCCCTGAAAAGAGAAATTGGAAAGCTAACAGATGAAATGAAACACTTGAGTGAAGTGTTGAAGGATCATGAAAAGATCTGTCCTCTCTTGCACTGCACCATGAACTTTGTGACCATACCAAGGCCTGATGCACTTGCCAGCTGCCTACCAAGATGAGTGCTCTCCTCAATCACCTCTAAATGTGATGTGTGAAAGTGCCACTAACAGGAGGTTTGAAGAACTGCCTACTTCGTGTGCAGTTCTTACATCGAAGAGGGCTGGACACGACCATGCAGCTCTCCTCCACGTCGAAATGTTACAGCCAACTGAATCTCAGGAAAACACCAATATGGGAAAAAAAAAAAAAAGACAATTTGAAAAGCAGCTTCTAACTTGGTAGACTCTTCAAGCCATGGTTTTGCCTTTAGAAATGTCGAAGTGCCGTGCAGCCCACTATGGAGCGATGGAATGTAGACAGGGAAAAGTACCGACCTCAGACTGGGATGCCTTTCTCCCACACGTCCAGTGCCAGTAACCCTTTGTCACTTGTCGCCTGTGTATGTCATGATGTGGCTGCTGGGTTTTATGTCTCTGAACAGGTTTGGTTAATAAAAGCAATGTCTCATCTTTACAATGTTCTCTACCTTCTTCAATAATCGATGTCTTTATAGCATCTCTGCTTTTCATTTGCTGGTCAGTGCCAAAGTCCAATGCTAATCCTCCTGTTAGTTGTTCTATTATTTACTTAGCACCTCATCATTGGTCCCTCTTCTGAAGTGTGTGTAACAAAAGAGTTTTCTTAGTCTTTAATATTCCAAATCATCAGCCCCGCTGGCATTAGTCCTTGGAGTGTTTTATATCCTAAAATACAGCTTGGCCAGTTTCTGATGATGATTGTCTGCTCTGTGTGGCAGAAAAGCAAACAGAGTTAGATGGTTTTAAACATTGTTTTAAAAAGCAGATTTTAAAATTTACTCTTCTAATGCACCCACTGGAAATGAACAAGTAACTTCATCCTTTTTCATCTTGCTTATTGCCTCTGGAAGATTATGTCTGTGGATTGAGTTTTGCTAAACATTTTGTTCTATGTCCACACTGAAGGCGTTTCATAATTGTTTGAAAGAAAAACCTTCTGTTAACTTTTTCTTTTTAGTTACAGAAAGGAAGTATGATTGCAATGTTACTGAGAAATACACAGAAAATTGTGTTTACTTTCTCTAAAGATTCCTAGTAGTGTCAGCCTCTAGAAATGTGGTTGCTGTAGCTTGGGATCCAGCAAAGAGTCTTTTTCTCACAGTATTTCCCAGTGAAAGAGCACCTTTGGATAGTAAAAATCTCTTCCCCATTGCCAACTCTCTCACTTCAGCATTTGAATTTTTTTTTAGTTAAACTCATGGGATTCGTTTCTCCCCTCACCAGGATCATAATATTTATCAGCAGAATGTGATCTGAAATGTCTGAGTTTTTAATTTTTTTTTTAACCTTTTTTTCTTTTTAGTTTCTTTAGTAGTGCATTGCTGGTCACTGCCAAGGCAGAACTTGGGAAACCATGTAGTCAACTCTACCTTCTAAAGGGCCCTCTTGTACCATTCTCTTAGGCTAGAAACTCTGGATGAGCTGTCGGCTTCTTCAAATTACTTGTTAGGTTGTTCCCAAGAGAATTTCCAGGATGTGCATCTGCAGCCTAAATGCTGTCTTCAAAGTTCCTTACGGTCCCGTAAGAACTGAGTCATCCAGCAAGGAGACTCTGCTGCAGTCCCTGCCTAGGAAAACAGAAGTCTCGGTACAGTTCAAGATACACATTTTGGGTAATGTCCTTGAACAATGCTGTGTGTCACCCTTAAGAAAGGAAGCTATCTTGCGAATATTCCTCCCCACACCCACATTCCCTCAGGCACCAGAGGCCACTGTGTAGTTTGGGCAGAGTAGAGATGTAATGGAGAAGGAGTAACATGGTGGAAATGAACAACATTCGCTCGGGGAAAGTCCATCATAATTTAGGGTGAAGGGACAGAGGAAAGGTTTCGTATCCCTTAACTAGGGATGTGCAGCTGACTGGAAAGTATCTAATTGGGGTCAGGACTGTACCGAGATGGTCTCACATATGAAGCCCTGTGGACTCTCAAATATGGAAGGAAAGATCAACTAGTCCAAGACAGTCCAACCCAGCAGAATCCTTCTAGACATTTTTTTTGTTCCACAGATGCTCTCTGCTAGAAGTAGAAATCTAGTTCTCTGTAAAATCCTCCTCCTCACATATTTATTCTTCTAAACATCTGTCTAGAAACTGACTCCAGCTTATCACTTGGTGTCCTATGCGGGTTCTGTGGTACGTTCCCCATCCGTAAGCACTGTTCTTGGTCTGCAGTAAAAGTTTTAATCCATGGTTTCTGCACTGGAGTTCGTTGCTTTATTAATCATATCATGTCTATGCAGAATGTACAGGGGAAGACTGCAGAATTCTCAGCAGTGTTGTGTGGTGGAGAAAACAACCTAAGTCCAAGAACATGTTGCTGTTCCTTGGAAGGGCTGGGAGCCCTGTGGGAGCCCTCACTGTCCCCACTTTTTTCCCCACCACCTCAGGGTATAGCTCCAGCTCTTCCTGTGCATCATATCTATTAGTAAGAGTAGGGCATGGGTTGCTTCTTCCTCCATCTCTTGCATCACTTTTTTTTCCCAGGAATATTTCCAAAGGGCCTTTTGCATCATGCCTCTATGTGATAGATTACTAAGACACCTCACCAATGAGTATATTGTGTGACAAAGGCAGCTGGGAGCCTCAAGTAAAAGAAGAGAGCAAATTAGTATCCCAAGTCACTTAAGTCCAACATTTTGATATATTAATAGAATTAATATCATAGCTGAATCATGAGCCAACAAGGACCATGAGCTGCTAAAGCACAGGCTTATGTGTCCCTACACTTGCAGCGATTGCGCTTTTTGCAGGAGCTGTTCGTAAGGATATTGATTTACAGGAACCTTCAAAACAGAAAGTATGTTCTGGAGCCTGGGATAATTTTTACATGAATAGGGAACCAGAAAGAAGAACAGAAAGGAAAAAGCCCATTTGTTAAGGAAGCAACAGAAAAAAATCTTTTTCAGATCCAAACCTCTCCTTTTGCATCAGTGTTACACCATCAAAAAAAAAAAGGTTTCACATCTATATATGGCTAAAATCCCACTTGATGTACTGTAGGTTCAAAAAGCTTCCAGTTGGTTTGACTCGTTCCCCACAAAAGTGTGGTCTGTATTACATCCACATGATTTTCAGATGCAGGTAAATAGGGAAGATCTTCTCTCTATTCAGATCATGGTTCATGTGAGGCGCACTGTGAATGGCAGTTTTTTTTTGCGGATGTGTCATGTAGATGAGGGTTGCTAACAAAGCTGGATTTTGTCCCTTAGGTTCACAGTGAAGGTTACAGTTTGTCTAGATTCAGTTACGGTGGATTTCTTTTTTTGCATTTTCTATGAGTCTAATGAAGAAGCAAAGTGCTTACTGCAAACTTACAGACAAAAGTACTTATTCTGGGAACAGACTGGGTCCAATTCAGCTGTTTATCTGTTAATTTCTTTGGGGTTTAGTTGGGCCAGATTGAAAATGATTGCATTTTAAAAAGTTAATTTTAGCCTCCAAAGCTAAAAAAAATTCAACAGAAAGGCAAAGTCAAGCTTCCCAGAACAGCTCATTTAATTTTACCTCAAGAGAGCTTATTAGAAGGTTTTGCTCCTTCCCACTGGTATTTTACATTCATGCCTGTGAACATTTATAAGTGCCTTCATGTACTCATCCAGTCTCACTGAAAGTACATCTTTTAAAAAAACAAAATTAAACCAACCTGTTCTATAGACTTTCCCTTCTTTGCCCTGGTACCAGTTACTGTAATTTCGTGCTCCTTCTGCAATGCCTTTTTATCTCATCTGCATTTGGTGCTTGCACCAGCCTTTGTATTCTCATTATTTCAAATGCCACTTTTTTTTTTTTTTTTTTTTTTTTTTTTCCCCTTCTTCTTCCTGTTTCCTTTTGTTTCTACATAGCTTGATGACAACATCACTTAATGGAATCAGTATTAGAGGGTCAAGGCTCATCTGCAGGGCCATATAGAAATTGCACTTCACTGGTATACCCTGTATATGATTAAAGGCTTTAATGTGTGCCTTGTTTTGTCACTTGAGTACTAAGGAAAGCGTCTGTGCAGTCTTTTAAAAAGTACTTAAAGGTGGCATAACCTTTTCTGTAGCCTATCAAACCCATACTTTTTCCTGTCCATAGATGAATGCTTTGCTGCATGGCTTTTGGGGTTTCCATCTGTGAATCAGTCTAGAATTTCTGTCTCAATGAAAGTGAGAGATAAAGCAACCATTAAAAAAATCCCTTTTCTTCCCATCAGTGCAGTGATATAACTCCTGTTACAGGAAGGAAGCATGTCTGATTAGCAGGAGAAGTGGGGAGTTTATTTACTGTCACAAAGACTAAATGTTATTCTCTTTATAGTAGGATAGGAATTTTCTGTTTGTAAACCCTGGGTTACCGTCAAGTGGTCACTGGAGAAACATCTTACATGTACATCCAGCATGTGGTGTGGGCACACATCCATAAGGGAGTGAAAGAATTTGGATTCATTCTTTGCAGAAATGTGGGATTTACATTGATTTCACTGGAAGCAGTAACAGTCCGACAGCTGCCTCAGAGGACACGCAGTACTTTGCTTATTCACTTGGGTAATATTTAACTCAAGAATAGCTCCAAGCTCACTGGAAGTGGGTAATTCTTAATAAAGAAACCGCAGTAACAATCATCCCTGGGGTTGCCTGCTCCATTGTCTGGCATTCATTCAGGTGGTTTTTTCCTACACAGCTCCTATGGAAAAAAACTGTAATGGCAGAGTAGAAATCTTTTCTCACTGCAGAATTTTGAAATCATGACATGAAATGTATTGTGAAAATAGCTGGCATAGCCTTTGCAAATAACCTGTTTCCTGCTAATTAGGAGCTTGGTCTGCTGTAAAGGAATCATTCCTGTTCTCTTTAGAAGTGGAAAAGCTAAACCACAAAGGTCTTGGTGCAGAACGAAAACATTCGTTTGTGGAGTCAGTACCAAATGCCTACCATTGTTCAGTGTCACAGCTCATCTCATCCTGAAGCAGCTTCATCATGGAGCCAAAGAGGAAATGACATCTGTAAAAGGTGTGTTTGCTTTAAATTTGCAGTAGGAGAGCTTTTATTGTATGTGTTTAGAAAGTTCTACAGACTGCTGGTAGAGCTTGCTATGCCCATCTGGCTGCAGTCCAATTAAGTCTGCCC
Source organism: Hirundo rustica (assembly GCF_015227805.2). Lineage (NCBI taxonomy): Eukaryota > Metazoa > Chordata > Aves > Passeriformes > Hirundinidae > Hirundo > Hirundo rustica. The sequence continues at coordinate 23,229,713 of NC_053452.1, forward strand.
AGCCCATTCCCCTCGGAACACGGTACAGGTGGAAGAACCTTCTCCTTTAATTGTCACATAATGAGCTTGTTGTCATCTTTTCATTACTCTAAATTATTAAAATATCAAAGCTCCTGAAATTCCAAGCTAGGGTTGTAAGTAGTCTCTCTTGGGATAAACAGATTATTAAAATTTGCCTTCTCATTACAAACTAAATCTTGAGAGTACTAATTTATTATCTGTCTTAGGTAAATAATTGACAATAAAGAATAAGCAATAAGACTGTGCTTAAATATTTGATGCAATGTTGCTTCAGCTGGAGAAGTTGTGCAAGAATTGAAAAATAGGACTAGCTATTGAAAAAGTAGAATTAGCTGAAGGAAAATGACAAAAGTTATTTTTGAAAAGTGAGCTATTAGGCTAAGAAATTGTTTATAAGTGGAGGTTCTCAAGGACTGATCAAAGACTTCTCTTTTTTAGTATCTTTGGTAAAGACTTTGGATACAAAGGGACCATTACTACAGAGGGAGACTGAAATATCCTGCAAAAGAGACTGCATGACCTTGCAGAAGGGAATAAAAATGCCATTATTCATAGACTCATAGAGTCACGGGACAGCCCATGTTGGAAGGAATCCTGAAAAATCATCTGCTCCCACCTTTTGGGAACAAGGGAACCTAGAAGAGATTAACTAGCATCCTGCCACCATGCAAAGTGTACAGTCACAAACTTGAAAAACTCACAAGGATTTCTGTCACAAGGCGGAGACTCCTGAGCTGGAAACACCAGTGGAACGAACAAGCAAAAGCATATTAGCAACTGATGCTGAGGCACCCATGCCATGGAGCAAAAAGAAAGAAAAACAGGCACTCAGATGCGTAGTGATGGGGTTATTTCTTTATTGGTGTTCTTAAAGAGAGAAATGTCAACACAATTACGTGAGAGTCTGGCCAAACCTCATCTGAAATACTGCACACATTTCTGCTCAACCATGATAAAGAAAGGTGAACCAAAACTAGTATAGGTACATAGAAGGGTTACTGGGAAGGTTAGGGGAATAAAGAAATTTATTAAAAAAATTTGGGGGGGGGACTTCAGAGGCAAAGTCTGGAAAGCGGTAGGATCATTGTCTGTGTAATAACATCAGGGTAAAGACCACATAAGGGAAAGAGCTGAAATAGAGATGTAGTAGTGTTAGTGGGAGAATAAAGAGGTATAACTCGTGCTTGTTTGTGAGCTATATAGGTGAAGAAGTTTCTACCTGTCAGAAAACAGACATCAGAAAGCCTTCCAGCAGAAATTGTGCCTATGAGCAATTTTGTGGGTTGGGGTGTGCGTGCAACCTTCTTCATTTTGGGATGGAGGTCAAGTACTTCATGTGGGACAAATTGAGTGTGCTGGTGATCCAAAATATTTCCCCATGTCCCAATGTCCTTATTCTCTTTGGAGAAGGATTGCAATTGAACTTTAAAAGAAAGCAGATCTTAAAACAAACAAAGCAATTCCCCAATATTTAATTATCCCGAAACTCATTTTGACAGGAGGTCAGATATAAGGTTTTGTCAGAAGCAGAGTCTCTTACCAAATTGAATTCTTTGATTAGATCCATGTAAGGGAAGAGCAGAAAAGAAAGGGAGTTTTCTTTTTTAAATGCCTACCATTGAACCATCATATGTTCCCAGAAAACAAAGAAAAATTAAATCAGTGTTCACAGAGAAACAGAAACAAAACCTACCAGGAATTTGGGGAATTTCCCAAGCTGTTTAGCTGTTTACTTTAAAAGCTGAGTTACTCCAACTTTGCAAATACACATTTCACAGAAGATTGCAGGCCATTTTTGTTTGTCTTACATCCAGTTCATTGATTAAATAGATAAACAGGATGTCTTTAAGAGCAGAAAGTTTTAAAACAGGATTTGATACTAAGCAAGAGCTCTTTTAGTTCCCTTTTAGCTATTTGAGTTTCTTTTTTGCTTATCAGAGCTGTTTTAAGGTACAGTAATTTCCAAGTCACTATTGGGTTGCAAGGTAAATAATCTCTAGAGATGAATTTTTTTTTTTTTCTTTCATTTCTTACAGTAAATGACAATAGTACATAAGCTAGAAATTTCCCTTGTAAATTCTGGTCATCCCATTTGTTTGCTAAGTTCCAGTATGGACTCAGGACCTATTCTGTCAGTGCACTGAGGTTAAACACCCTTACTCATGCCGTTCCAGGGCTAAGGTTCTCATCAGCTCTGCTTAAGGACTTGATTAATCGCCAAGAGCAATCAAATTTGAACAAGTGTCTTTAATCATACAGGTGAGGAAATTACTGACCACAACTTAGGCATTGTCCTGTTTTCCAGGGGAATAAAATGTTGAGGGAGCCTTCCTGTGTGTGAACCTTTGTCCTGCTGGTGCTTCCACCCTCCTTCCGCCTGGAGTTTCAGATCAAAGAGCCAGTGAAGTCAGCCCACGCACTGCAGCTTGCAGCAAGGACAGGATCTTCCTGCGGACACAATTCAAGTAGAGGGGCATAAATGGGAATATGGGTGACTGAGGGCTGCAGTATAAAGTTACATAAGCAGTCAGGCTTTTTGTGAGAAATGCTGAACGACACTCGCGTGCGAACGAACCTGTATTTTTACCGTCGTGTTAAGAGGCTGTGTAATCAAAACGTTTTCACCCTAAATTATTAGATTAGCAGTTTTTTATATAATTTTGATTGATATTTTGCAAAGCTCCAAATATTCTACTTAATTCACACGAAAAACTATTCCCACAGTTTTCACTAACTCGTTTTCCATCATTATTTTGTTTGGGGCTCTTTTTCCGTACAACAGAAAAATTCACAAAACTACAAATTCACAAAACAACGTACATTTGTAGATAATTACTTTAACACCAAGTTATGCATTTTATAATGTTTAGGAAAATAAAATCATTTTGCTTTTTAAGTACCAGGTGTATACATTCAAAAGAAAAACCAGATGATGTGTTTTCAATGTCACTTTTATCTCAATGTCTGACATCAGATGCAGAGACCCTTAGCTGTCTTTTTCCTGGTTTGCTCTCAAAAATTGGAGGAATATACTATCACAAATGATAACACAAGGATATGAAACTGTTGCATTAATTAATATTTGTTAATTATTAATAAACAGTATTTCTTAATAAAAATCTCATTGCACATCTGCTGCTTGTTTTATACCTAAATGGTGTTTTATATAAAACAGTAACATTTCAAGAGCAGTGATCCAGTTACTGAGTGCAAATTAAAAATAGCAGTGAGCGAGAAAGCAAGATTCTATCCCAAGTCAATTTGTGCTCAGGAACATTACAATTTCCCTAACAGTACTGGCTTTTTTTTTTTTTTTTTTTTTTCTTTTTCTTTTATGCTATGCATTTTCGACTCCTGTGTAATAAACAATTGTTCTTCATTGAGGTCCATCGTGCTTTGCACGGTGCATTTCTGTTTGTCATTTATCAGGTTAGATATATCTCTTCCCAGCACCATCTTTACCTAGTAATGCAAGTTCTTCAAGGCAGGGGAGTTGTTGCACTGAGCAGCAATTCAGGGAAATGCTCCAGTACTTTCCTGGTCTTTCCATGCCCTGATACACCTGGACAAAACTCCTCTGCTTTTACTCATGCTTTCTCGCGCAATAATGAGGGCTGTGGGAACATCAGGCTGTATTGCGTAACCTGGACAGGTTGGGTCTGTGTTTCACGGACTGAGGCTTCCTAATAATTCGGTGATGCTTTCCAAAGCCTCTTATCTCTTTATCAGCCATATGTCCTGCCTGTGACAGCCGATCCCCTGTATGAGTGTGCTTGGATTTACTTTTCCTTGCCATCCCTTAAGGATACACAGTGTCTGTTCATGCTTGGCTCAGGTTGTGATATTTCAATTGTAACAATGCATTGGGGTTTTGTTTTCTCTGTACTGAAATATTTGCTTAGCTACGACAGAATCACGCTCACGTTACGCACAGATAGTGCAAATTTCCTCTGCTTTTGCTCGGGTCCCCTTCACCCCTGGGTTCAGCAGGACTCTCATCAGCCACGTGGTGCCCAAAAGGCAGGCCATGGAATGTGGCATCTCATTTATAGAAATTAGCACGTGCTAAGAAATGTGTCCAGTCCTGCAGCACATTCAAGAAACTCAGCACATCCATAAGGTATTGGCAGAACCTACTGCTCTGTTATAGGAGCAGAGCCTGGAAGGTTATGCCTTAATGTGAGAAACAAAACAACAACAAAAAAAGTAATTTTCTGCTTTGGGGTTCCTTTTTGTTGTTTAGAGACTGGATTCCTGCATTATATCTCTTCTCTCTCAAATGGTTTTATTGCATGCAATGTTTGCCAGCACAATATTAAACGGTCCCCAGACACCGATTAAACCGGCTCGTCATGTTTTCTACTCTGTACCTCACTTTGTAATTACTGCCTCCCATTGCCAATAATTCATGCCCTCCAGAAGGCCCTGTTTAGGTCTGAGTAATAAAATACTGAGAGATTCATATTCAGTTGATGACAGATCATTTAATGCAACTCTTGACAAAGCTCTCCAGCGTCTAGGAAATTGGCAGAACCTGGCTGATGGCTGCTTTCTGATGTCATTCAATTAGCAACCCAGGGTTAGTTCTCTGAGGTTATTCTCTGGAGTTTAACGGAGCAGAGTTCTTTTTGACCTTCAGTCCACTCAGGGAATTGTATGAGGCAAGTTTAATTCATGTATATTTGGCACGAGAGTGGACTTTCTTAGATTGCAAAAGAAGATTTGCATTACTGTTACAGCACTGCAGTTAGCAAATTTAAATATTTTAATTTAATTGTGTGCTGATACTCCCAGTGAGGGCTGAAGAGTTTTGCATGCACAGATCCATATTCAGGCTAGGAAGCTGCACATTGCAGTTTAGATTTTCTCAAAATCTTTGGGGAAATTGCAAACAGCTGCGTTTGTTGTTAAGTGCTTGGATGATTTGCCTTGCTGTTCTCAAAACTGTGATCCTACCAACTTAACTAATAAAATGAAACATCACTCCCGCTTTTTCTTCCCTACACCCCACCTTTATGCCATCTTGGCAGCACAAGGGAGTTTTAAAATGGTTGTGGACGACAGCTCTTTTACAAACTGATTTCAGCAGGGCTGTTTATGTGGGTACATTCCAGCTGAGTAAGAGCACTGAGAAATAGCTTCTGGTAAACGCAGCAGCCACAGTTCTGACTGCATGGATGTCACTCCTGATGCTCCTCTGCCCATTGATTACCAGAACTGACACAAAGGGACAAACCTCTGCTTAACCCACTTCAGTTCTCACTCAAATGTCTTGGTTCCCTTGAAAGGCCACTGAGGCTTTAAGGTAAAACATCACAGTACGCTCACTTGTGGTTTATTACTGCTGCAGTCAAAGAGTCAGAAGTTTTGGTTTTAATCTTGTGAGAAACACCAGGGTGAAACCTGCTCCTCTCCACCCCTCAGGTCAGTGGTATTTGTCATCAGGGAATGCCCTTCTGCCAGGGTTTCAATCAAGATGCTCTGCTCCTACTCAGAGTGGGGAGAGAGAAAGAGAAGGGGAAGAGACTTCAGCCATCCAGAGGAAATAATGAACTTTGGTTGTCTCTGAAAACTACCTAGGCTAGAATTTCAATCCTTTGCATGAGAGGGTAGGTGCACGTGCGGTTTTCTAGGTGGCAACACCAGCTAAAGCGGGTTTTAACCTCTCTCTCCCACCCTTCTTCCATATTGCTGCTCTCCCTCTGTTGGCAGCACAATGTTTATAGGCCGTGTAATAAATTTGGTCATTGAACTGTAGATGGCTGAAAAGAAATCTCGTGTGAAAAAAGAGCCTTTTTCGAGCAACAGTTGCCTGATCCTGTTTGGAATGACTTGGCAGACAACAGGCATGGCACAGCTGAAAGAGGGGAGATTGCTATGGCAGAGGGACAGAAGTAAAGGCTGGGGAATGCCTTGAATTTGGAGGTCGTGCTTGCTCCTGAACACATTGTGTTATGAACCCCTTCACCCTCATTTGGCATCCAGCATTTGTATACACAAACTGGACAGATCATCTGTCATTTGAGAGCTGCATAAATATCTCAGCTGGCTTGTTAACGTGCTTTAGTAATAGCTGAACTCTTGGATGCTGACGGACGGTCGTGGTGCTGTCACTGATCTCCTGAACTGACCACTTTGACACAGATCACAGAATACCCTGAGCTGGAAGGGAACCATCAGGATCATCGAGTCCAGCTCCTGGCCCTGCACAGGACACACCAAAAATCACACCATGTGCCTGAGAGCATTGTGCAAAAGTTTCTTGAACTCTATCAGGCTGGTGCTGTAACTTGCTTTCCTGAGGAGCCTGTTCCAGCCCCCAGCCACCCTCTGGATGAAGAACCTTGTCCTGATAGCCAACCTAAAACCTCCCTTGACATGTTTTCCTGAGTCCTGTTACTGGTCCGGGGAGTGAAGAGATTGGTGCCTGCCCCTTCACTTCTTCTCATGAGGATGTTGAAGACTACAATGAGCTCTCCCCTCAGTCTCCTCCAGGCTGAACTAGCTAGTTTCTCAGAGCTGTGCCCTTCATGGTCTATGTCCCTCTGGAGCTTTTTTGATTCAGATGTAATGACCTGAAAAAATCCCTTTCCTTCTCCACTTTTCTTTGGGAATAAGCAAGTGGAGGCTTGGAAGTTTTCCTGCTTCATTTCCATTTCATTTCCATTTCCCTTTCCATTACAGATTAGAATGATGACTTCTTTATTTCATATATGGAGATATTTTTTTTATGGTCTGTCTTCTTGGATATTTTGTGAACCTCTGGATGCCACACAGAGCTTTGTTTTCAAAGAAAATTGTGCCTTCAAGAGAAGGCATTAAGTGATAAACCCTTTTCACCTCTATATTAACACTTGCTATAGCAGTACAATTGCAACACTCAGTAAGACATTACCCTTCATAATTGTTCGTGGCATTTCAAAACCCTACAGAGCCTTTGCAGTAGTGTGATCACAGTGTGCACAGTGCATTTGAATCCCATGAATCAGGCAGGATAGGCAGTCCATCCATATGCCACTCTGCAGGAAGGTTTGCCAGCACCAATAAAATGGAATAAGCTCATTTGGAACTGAGAGCTCCTTGTAGTTTCCTCACACAGTTTTTATTACAGAAGAAGTTGCATAATGCACAGTGGAAAAATCATGTCTTACACAGCATCTGATGTACAGAGCAGTGTACCCAAGCAATGAGTCAGGGCTCCCAGGTGAGACATGAGGCTACGTCGTGCAGGAATATGTTCCACACTATTCCCTTTGGAGCTGCAAAACATTAACAATTTTCTCAGGTGACGTATAGCTCCCCAAAAAGGCACTCTGAATGCTAAGTGTTTTTACAGAATCATGTGGTTTTTCCCCTACATATCCCATATTTGAGTTCTCTCTGAATTTTTTTTTTTTTCAGGGATACTCACGTACAAAATAAAACCACTTGCCTAGTATAAATTCCTTTAGGACTTGTCCTTTATAATGTTGTGTAAGGATCTGAAACAATCACATGGAAAGCAATGCCTACGGAATCCTTCCAGAGTTTACACCAAGCTCACTGCCTTGAGGGACAGTGCTTTAGCAGCTGAGTGTGTGTTATTCTTGTTGAGTAGGTGTGATCAGTGCAGACCAGGATTTATGTGTCTCTCTAAGGGAACTCCAAGCATTGACTGAGAAGCAGTGAATGAAATGCTGGGAACAGATTGTGCAAGTAGCTGTACAAGTAAAATACTAAAAGCATTAGGATAAAGCTGTTAAAAAGAGAAATTGCACTTGATATGAACTATATTCTGCTTCCAAATGAGAGCGAATGATCTGGGATAATGTTTTTCTGTTTAACCATTGTGTTAGTGAGTCTACATGCTTGCTTTTAAAAAGCAGTTACATATTCCTTTTGTCATAATTTCAAAGACAATGTGGCTTAAGTCACGGGAGGCCACTCCTGTCAGAATGACCTTGGAGATGTTTGTTGCTTCCTTCTTGCCAGAAGTTTCCAGCTCTATAGTGGAATCAGCAGACCAGATTATTGTTTAATAGTGATCAAACTATTCCTTGAGCTGCCTCTCAATCTTTGTACAAAAGTGACTAGGAAGAGATGATGTGATTTGTTACACACACTCTCTTTTGAGCTGCTTATAGAATCACTGTGCATGCTTGCTCTCCAAGTGCACCTATAAACCCAAGTTCTAGCGTGTGCGGCACAGTGCAGTGTGCAATAAATGAAAAACTCGTGTCTGGAAAGCAATGCAGATGAATTGACAGGATGGGATACTTAGCCTTGCTGAGCACCAGAGCTAATAATAAAGCTTTTTTTCTTATTCGGGGCTGCATTGGAACAGTGCTGGAGCAGAAACTGCACGACTGTGCAGCGTTTTCAGTTTTGTGGCTGTGGCAAGATCGATGTGTAGCAATCCTTTGTGCTGCTAAAGTCGGTGTTTGCTCTGAAGCCATCCCACTCGGGGGATTTGAGCTGGTGCTTCTGTGTGTGCTCTGAGAACACAGGTGAAAGGTGTTGGCTCAGGATGAGCAGTTGTTCTGTGATTCTGGTCCACAGCTCCTGTTCAGTGTGTGCCCGCAGCACTGGCTGCGCAGCTATCATTGGAGATGCTCGCTATCTCACAAGTCGTTTTGGTGTCTTATCCATGCAGTGGAATAGGCTCCATGGACATAGAGTTTTTTGCTGCCTGTCACCGCTGTCATCCTCATGTTCCACTCTCGTTAGGCAGCTTGCCGGGCAATACCTGGAAGCCTTCAGAAAATCCCAGTGACCCGGTGATCGTTAGTCACAACGCACAGCCTATAAATTGCCGCCAGGGACTCCCCATCCAGATAACCAGCGGGCTCAGAATTTTCATTTACTGGATCCGGGCTCGCTGAGACCAGGGGAAGTCCCCGTGCGTGCCAAAGCGCGGCGCAGGTATGACACGCCTGGAAGTCCCACTCCGGGACGTGCCGCCCGTGTCCGTGCGCTCCTGCGGGTGTTCCGCGGGCACGGTCCGCACAGCAGCCTGCCGACACCCGGCCGGAGCCGCTGGCGGGCACGGCCGAGCCGCCGGGCTGCGGTGTCCCGGGGCAGGGGGCGAGCGGGCCGGCAGCAGCGCCTCCTCCGCCCGCTGCCCGCTCGGGCCGATGGAGGGGCTGCGGCCGCTTCCCCCGGGCTGCGGGGCCCTGCGGGGCCGGGCCGGGCCGCTCGGGGCCCCGTGCTCCGCCGCGGTGATGGTGGCAGCGCCCGCAATGTCCCCAGCAGTGCCCGCAGTGTCCCCAGCCGTGCCGTCAGTGTCCCCAGCCGTGCTCTCAGTGTCCCCAGCCGTGCCGTCAGTGTCCCAGCCGTGCCCTCAGTGTCCCCAGCCGTGCCCTCAGTGTCCCAGCAGTGCCCGCAGTGTCCCCAGCCGTGCCCTCAGTGTCCCAGCAGTGCCCGCAGTGTCCCCAGCCGTGCCCGCAGTGCCCCCAGCCGTGCCCTCAGTGCCCCCAGCCGTGCTCTCAGTGTCCCCAGCCGTGCCGTCAGTGTCCCCAGCCGTGATCTCAGTGTCCCAGCCGTGCCCTCAGTGTCCCCAGCAGTGCCCGCAGTGCCCCCAGCCGTGCTCTCAGTGCCCCCAGCCGTGCTCTCAGTGTCCCCAGCCGTGCTCTCAGTGTCCCCAGCCGTGCCCGCAGTGTCCCCAGCCGTGCTCTCAGTGTCCCCAGCCGTGCTCTCAGTGTCCCCAGCCGTGCCCTCAGTGTCCCCAGCCGTGCTCTCAGTGTCCCCAGCCGTGCCCGCAGTGTCCCCAGCCGTGCTCTCAGTGTCCCCAGCCGTGCCCTCAGTGCCCCCAGCCGTGCTCTCAGTGTCCCAGCAGTGCCCGCAGTGTCCCCAGCCGTGCTCTCAGTGTCCCCAGCCGTGCTCTCAGTGTCCCCAGCCGTGCCCGCAGTGTCCCCATCAGTGCCCGCAGTGTCCCCAGCCGTGCCCTCAGTGTCCCCAGCCGTGCTCTCAGTGTCCCCAGCCGTGCTCTCAGTGTCCCCAGCCGTGCCCGCACTGTCCCCAGCCGTGCTCTCAGTGTCCCCAGCCGTGATCTCAGTGTCCCCAGCCGTGCTCTCAGTGTCCCCAGCCGTGCTCTCAGTGTCCCCAGCCGTGCTCTCAGTGTCCCCTGGCGGCGGCGCGCCCGCGCGGCCCCGCGGCAGCAGAAAGCGAAAAGCTTTCGGTGCACGGAGGGAGTTTCGTTCGGCGCCGCGGTGTGAAGAACTCGACGCCGATCCCGGCAGCACCCAAAGCAGCGCGGGCAGCCGGGCGAGGGAAGGGATTCTGCCCCTCAGCGTGCCCCAGCTGCACCCCTCCTGCAGCGCTGTCCAGCTCTGCGAGGACACGGACCTGCTGGGGCGAGTCCAGCGGAGGTCACCACGTGGATTAGAGAGTTGGGGCACCTCTCTTACGAGGAAAAGCTGATAGAATTGTTCAGCCCGGAAAAAAAAAAAAAAAGCTTTGAGTAACCTAATTGCAGCTTTCTGGTACCTGAAGGGAAACTACAAGAACGATGGAGAGGGACTTTTTACAAGAGCAGGCTGTGGCAGGACAAGGGGGAATGGGTTCAAACTGAAACAAGGGGGAATGGCTTCAAATGAAAAGAAAATATGCTTAGATTAGCTGTTACGAGGAAGTTCTTCGTTGTGAGGGTGCTGAGACACTGGAACAGGTTGCCCAGAGAAGTTGTGGATGACCCAACCCTGAAAGTGTTCAAGGTCAGGTTGGATGGGGCTCAGAGCAACCTGGTCTAGTGGGAGATGTCCCTGTCCGTGGCAGGAGCTTGGAATGAGGTGGTCCTTAAGGTCCCCTCCAGACCAAGCTACTCCATGATTCTATGATCCAAATACTTCTTCCTAGCGAGGGAAAGGTTGGGCCAAGCCCTGGCCCACCCCAGCATATGGGCAGCGTGTCTCCCTGCCAAGTAGGGAGGTGTGCACATCCCTGAGCTGCTGTGAGGAAACCTGCTGTGGGATTTGGGCCAAAGTAACCAAGTTTTTATTATTGACTAAAAATAGAAGATGTATAAACCACTTTCCAGCCCAGCCAATTCAGTCTGACTTTTGGGAATGTGTTGAGCTTTAATGATCTGCTTCTGATAATTCTGCCCCGCCTGCTGCAAACAGCCAAACCCAGCACTGTTACAAGAGAATAATCCTCATTCCAATAGAAATTCCAGCAGCCTTGGTGTGGGTAGACTGAGTATCTGCTTAATGTTGGCTTACCATTAAAGAGCCAAACTCCTCAGAGCGTACTGCATGCGATGCTGTTTCAAATTAGCCAAAACACTAGAATCACATCCAGATGATGCAAAACAGACTCATATTTTAGTGCCAGAAATATGTAAAGGTCCTGCCCAAGTCATGCATAATAGCTGCATCATTTTGGCACCAGGGCTTGTACTTATCATTTGCTGACACAGTGCTGAGTTCATCTGAGAAGAAAAACACGTAAAATTTCGAAGAATTGTGCTTGTTGTTTGGAGGATGGGAGAGGAAATGGAAAGGCTACTTATGTTTGGATATTAAGTGTTAATGTGCCCTGCCTTTAGTCAGTGGGGGAGGAGGAATGGGGCTGCTGCGGGTAAAGTGCATTTGAAAGCTTGTTTCGCTTCTGCTTGGGGTTGCCTACTAAGCAACCAGCAAGTATCTGGTTACCGTCCTTGAGCTGTTCACACGAGATGATCTGCCAAGGATTTGATTGAGAAACACATGCTGGAAATACCACATTTCATAGAAGGAGACTGTGACAGAAACCCTACGTTTGGGGTCTATCTTATTTCTCATTATCTTTACTAGAAATGAAACAGCCCACAGCTTTGTGACTCAGTGTTGTGCTGCTCATTGCACGTTCCCAGCTTGAAGTGCTAGGCATGCATGTGAGTTAAAAGGTCTTTGCATGAACTAGGCGTTTCTGGGTTTGGGTGACCAAATTACGTACAAGAACCAAGGCACCTGTTGGAGGATCAGTAGAAGACTAGATTGCAACAACTGATTTTTGCCTTTCGTTGTAGCTCTTGGAATCAGGCATCGGTGTCCTTTATGAAATCCGTCTTACTAGGGGCAGAACTTTCATCACTCATGTTGCCTGTGAAAAGAGGTGATCCCACATTATGTTCTCTCCCTCTAATTGTCCACAGTCCCTAATACTTCCTTTCCCTCTCTTAATTCCTGCGGATGCTGACTGCTTTCCTTAAAAAAGTCAAAGGAGATGTGTCGCTGTCGGACACAAAAGAAAGATGAAAGACTCCAAATGTTTCAAAAGGCAAAGAGTATAGAAGGCTTTATTGTCTAATTCTTATCACCTTTTATAAGGTGTTCCCATACAGACCCAACATGATTGGTGAATAGGAACGACACCTCTCTAATCCCATGGGTGAAACTAGAGAAACAGCAAAACACCACCTGGAGAAAGATTGTTTTGGGAAAGGATAGTTGTTTTGCCAAGATTGTTTTGAGAAGAGGCTTTCTCGAAAACTTTTCCCTTGGGAAACAGTTAGCACTGCTAGCAGGCTAAAATATCTTCAGACTTAGAAATGTCAGGCCCACAAGATGCAAGAACCTATCTTCCACAGACTGCGTATTTTGATCCATGATTTATCAGAAGTGAGGGTATTTCAGGGAAGTATCTCACAGTCATATTCTGGGAATGTTAATTTCTGAGGGAGGCCTGAAGTAATTTTTCTCCTTTAATACTTTTCTCTTATATTTCTGTCTGTAGATTATGTTGCTGTTTATGTCTGTTCCTATTTAAAAAACAGATTAATATATTTTCCTCTGCCTTAAATAGTCTTAGAGCTTTTTGGCACAATTTCCCATCTTTACCAGCTCAGGATTGTAGGATATAAACTCCAGAGCCAAATTTCAGTTTCTTGAATCATTCAATCTAATAAGTATTTCTGGCATGTCTCTGCAGGGGATGTTTGCCATCATTTGTCTTGGTTTTCTTTATTCTGGTAAAATAATGTCCTCTGTTTTGCTGTATTAGGTAAATGGAAATTCACAACAGTAGAGTCAAAGAGAATCCTCTTGCTTCTCTTTATGAAGAAATGTCTACCTCTGAGCTTTTTAGGGAAAAAAAATCCAGATTTTCAGGGACTGGGAGGATGAGGAACCGCCTGCTCTAGGAGAAATTCTGGTTCAAGACCATCTAAGGAACCTGAAGGTGCACAAGTCCAAGGGAGCTGGTGAGATGCATCTGCACACCCTGAAGGAAGTGGTTAAGCACTATCCATCATGCTCGAGAAGTTGTAGCAGTCCAATCAAGTTCCCACTGGCTGGAAAAGGGGAAACATAACCCCAGTTTAAAAAAAGGAAGATCCAGGGAGCTACAGGCCAGTCTGCCCAACCTCTGTGCACGACTAGATCATGGAGCAGATCCTCCTGGAAGCTGTGCTAAAGCACATGAAGAAGAAGATGATCTGCAACATGGCTGCACTAAGGGCAAATTGTGCCTGAAAGTCTGGGATCCTCTGCTATGCAGACAGGCTGAAAGGGCTGGGTTTGTTCTGCCTGGAGAGGAGAAGGCTCTGGCTCTCACACTCTAGCACCTAAAGGGGGGCTACAAGGCAGCTGGAGAGGGGCATTGTACTGGAGCAGGCAGTGATAGGACCAGCTGGAATGGCTTTAAACTCGAGTGCTCTGTTCAGTAAAGGAGGCTGTAGCGAGGTGGGGCTGGGTCTCTGCTGCTGTGCCTACACTGAGAGAGCAAGGGGGAATGGTCTTAAAAACAGGGAGATTCAGGTTAAATATTAGAAAAAACCTTTGCTGTTAGGGTGGTCAGGCATTGGAATATGTTGCCCAGGGAGGTGATGGAGTGACCATCCCTGGAGGTGTTCGTGAGGTGTGTGGATCTGGCACTGGCTGATGTGGTTTTGAGGTTACGGTGGTGGTGCTGGGCGGACCGGATGATCCGGAAGCTCTCGTCCAACCTTGAGGACTCTATGATTCCGTGAAAGAAGATAGCATCAGATCAGCTATTAGGAAGATGTTCTTTACAGTGAGGGTGGTGAGATGCTGGAGATAATGTGAGGCTGCCCAGAGAAGCTGTGGGTGGAACACTTCCCATCCCTGGAAGTGTCCAAGGTCAGGCTGGGTGGGGCTCTGAGCAACCTGGTGTAGTGGGAAGTGTCCCTGCCCAAGGCATGGGGATTGGAACTAGATCTTTAAGGTCCCTTCCAATCCAAACCGTTCCTTGGTTCTATGAACCAACTGTTTACTGATCAAAATCTATGATTTGGGCTCTCTAGCTCTGTGTAACCACCTAAAAACTTACAGTCAAGAGAAAGATTCAGATACACACTAGAAAGAAAATGCCACCTTCTTCTGCGAGATGAACTGAACCACAGATGCTCCAATTAAAGCCCAGATCGATCAGAACTTTTTTGAAAGGCTGAAGGACAAACTTTGCTTTGGTTTGTTTCTTAACAGGTTGATGAGAGATGAGGTAATAGGAAGTTTTCTGTCTTTTCCAAGGCTGAAGAAGCAGAGCTTGAGCTCAATGGGAGGCCTTGCATTACAAGGGTTTGTTCACCCAGGTCCAGTGGGAACAGTGATGTGGCAGCTAGAGTTAACTGAAAACTAAAACTGGTATTGTAAAACAATAGCAATAGAGTTTTAGTGCCAGAAATTTGAAACAGACTCCTTTGCTAATTACTTTTTTATGAGACTTTTTTTCCTATTTAAAAACAACACAGTTTTCACTCTCAGTTATGAAACGTTCTACTGAATGAGAATGTGTGGAATACTATAGATCTCCCAACAAGCCTCATGGGCTGGGCTTCCTGTCCATTTAAATGGGAAAACTACCTTGTGATCGAATCCTTGTTTGTCACTCATAAATTGGGAATTGAAGCAACTCTTTGTGTCACCGAGACACACAAAGCAATCACAGGCAGACAAGAGATTTTCGCAGAGGTTCTTCCGATCTCAGCTCCCAGCTGAGAGAGCGGAGAGAAGCGAGCCCCTTTGTTTATTTCTTACTTTTTATACATTTGTGGGTCTAGCAGAAGATTGGCTTTTTGGGGTTTCTACCCCTCAGTCTCAGTGGCCAGACCAATTGTCAGTTACAATTGTTTTCAGGTTAGAAATATGCAAACAAAAGACAGAGAATGAAAAACAAAGGATTTGTTTATATTACTTCTGTGGGAAAGGTAGAAAACTGCTCTGATATTCTACAGTAACTAAAAGATCTGACTCCATTTATGAAAATCAAAAGGCTAATAAAGAAATTCAGAAAAACCAGGGTAACATCTTTGTGCCATGTCTGGTTTTTTTTTTCTGGACAGGATTTTAGCACTTCAAAGAATGACCCATTACTTCGTACTTGTCTGCTGTTTGGTGACATAAGAAAGCAACAAATTTATGTGTGGTTTCTAAGCAGTGTTATTACAATGAAGACTGAGACAAGCTCAACAATGACTTATACCATTGTGTAAGTTTCTCTTTGCGTGTTAATTATTCCTAAAAGAGGAACATGTGATAAAATGCAATAACTCCAGCTAATTCAGCCCTCAGCAAGCATGCAAACAAGTGTACTGGAGATGCGTAAGAGGAAGAAGTGAGGGAAGATGACCTATATCTTTGGGGAGAATGGTTAAATCTTAAACTCTTCTGTTAGTTATCTGTGTCACCACAGGCTGGACATTAGGTGCTTTTTAAATAAAGAAGTCATCCTTCCTGCAGAACCTGTGGAGCACGTGCTGAGGGCAGCACCACTCGGAAGCGTGGCTGAGTTTGGAGGGACTGGTTACACGCTAGGCTGAGCTGGGAGTCTTGGGAGCTGCAGGAAAGAGAATTGGTTGAGAGATGTGCAGGTGGTTTGTGTTTTGAGTAGGGAGGTAGGGGCCCAGAGTAGGAGGGGAGGCTACCACAGAGCTAGGGCTGAAAAAGAGCCAGAGAGCTAAAACTGTTGTTTTCTAATTTCTCTTACCCTTTACTGTAAGACTTCCAAGTTTTGCTTATCCAGAAAGACAGAATGCAAAAGAAATGTTCTATTTCCCTCTTGGCCTTCATCTTTCTCTGCCAGAACAGTTTTTATGACACTGTTGGGATAAGACAGAATTTGTTTTTCAGCTTCAACCTGTAGTTTACCTGTGGAGGAGGGTATACACACACACACACACACACACACACACACACACACACACGTGTGTATATATATATGTGTGTGTGTATGTATGTATGTGTGTGTATATATATATGTAAAATAGAGAGTTTGAAAGGGAAAAACTTCCAGCCCACCGTCACAATGCATGTTATTGTGGCTGCTATTGCCATGGATATCATTGCTCTTTGTCATCAGGCAGATTATAAGCCTGTACATGTTAAATTTGTGCAGGTCACTCTGCTCAGCACCTATCTGTGGGCAGTTTGTTGTTTTAGGTTGTTTCTCATCTCACATACTCTGAAGAATAACCACTGAAGTCGATGATTTACATCTCTTGGAGACCAGCATTGCAGTTTGTACCACTATTTAGACACTGTTGAATGTGATCCATGCAGTTTTTGGAGATGCATATTCCTACCCTGCTTCTGAATTTAGCTCACTGCACTCTTACCAAGTAGAAGTCTGGAAGGGACAAAAAGAGACCTCCCTCTGAAATTTAATCCAGATCACACATGTGGTGTGGTACAGAACAAGAACCACAGTCCTCTGCCAGCCCTAGATCTTATAAAATCTAAACACACCAATAATCACTGAGGTTATTTTTAAATGTTTAACACGACTCTCCAAGGCACATACACATTTAACATCTGTATCTCCTTAAAGAGTTATTTATTTTAATATATCACAGCTCTGGCAGTAATTTCGTGTTAATTGCTCAGAACAGGCTGAACTTTGGAGGGTTATAAATTTCAGCATGACATGTACTGTGGGTTTGATTCTGTGATTTTTTTTCTTTTCCAAATTTACATATACTGAATAGCCAACTAACCTGACATCATTGGGAGCTCAGGATGGTTGGTGTCTGTCCATTTCACTCCACAAGTGTGGATTTATGGCCATGAGTCATAGAAGTAGAATTACCTTTTCATGAGGTTAGCGTGATCTGTCTTTCCATATAAGAAGCCTCTACGGTAATGTTGATCATGTTACTAGGGTGATGTAAAAACATTAACCAAGTGTTTCACACAGAATTCATTTTAAAGGAAACTGGGCATTAACTTCTGTTCCCTTACTAATGCATACGCTTATCCATACCTAGAAATACTCTTTAGTGCTTGAATTTTAATCCAAGCACTAAAGCACCTTAGTGGCACTTAAATCCCCAAAAGGATTTAAACTATAATTCCAATTCTCTGCCTCCTAACCCCAAATGTCCGTTCTGTTCCTGCCCATGCACAAACATCAGGATTCACCCCTTGCATTTTCATCCTGCGTGGCTGCACACACCCGTAGCTCTAGCAATGTCCTCCGAGCGGGACTCTGCCTGCCTGTCTGACCATCAGGATCTAACTTGGCTTTCATTTTGACCACATGCACATTTCAGGAAGCCATGGAATGGTTTGGATTGGAAGGGACATTTGAGACCACCTAGTTCCAGTCCCCCTGCCATGGGCAGGGATATCTTCCACTTGACCAGGTTGCTGAAGGACTTGGCCAGCCTGGCCATGAACACTTTCTGGGAGGGGCATGGAGCTGTGCCACGGGAGCTGTGTGTTTATTTACAAGCCTTTCTTAAAAAATTCACACTCCAATGGTTTTTCCACAATGACCCTGTGGATGATACACGCTGGTCTGGGAGCTGTGAGTGTTGAAATATCTTTAAAACTCAAGGTTCTCTATCAACTCTAGCAGGGTTTTTTCCCTGGTAGGATGTCTTGTCCAGCCCCTGCATTCATACCCTTCTTCCATTTGCGTGCAGAGGAGTAGTACATTAATGCTTTGCTACTTAAGGAGCAGTCTGGAATGCCAGACATAGCTGGATAGCCTCTCAGCAGCTACAACACTGATTAAATGTCTGTGAGCAGCAGAACCAGAGGCTTGGCAAAGAGAATAGAACCCTACAGTGCATTCAGCGCCTGTGAATATCTAAGGTGAAGGGCTCAGTTGGGAAAGAATTTAATTTTCAATTTTTTTCTGCTTTTGCTTGTGACAGGTTGCCTTTCAGAGGGAATCCATTTCCCATATTTGCATTGCTGTTTCCAAGCAAGTGGAGCCCAGAATGATCTTTCCTGTACTTTAGGAAATTGTTAAACAACAATTGTGAATGCTGGTGGGGGACTATGCAAGCAATTTGGATAATGAGACAATGAAATATATCTTAAAGTACCTGGAAAAAACCCACCAATCTCTAAATGGCTTTAAATGCTATATTTTTGGGAAGAGATAGAAAATGGTCCTCTGTCTATGTTCTGCATCCTTTTCTCTGATGCACTTAATGCTGTCCATGGACATTGTACTAGGTTTGTGTGGCCAGGTTTTGGTAGCATTTCCTCCTTTTGAATAAGTGTTTGTGCAATTTAATATTTGCTTCAGCTTCCTGTAGAATAGTTTCCCTTCTCCTAAGGAGAGCTATTCTGCTGTGTGCTATAAACCAGTTTTGTAACATTCTGTTCATTTGAGTATCAACTCCTAGAAAGACGGGAAGTGTCAGTGCACAGAAGGTAGGAGGGAAAAAATGTTTTGAAGAAACTCAGATAAAAGTAGCAACAGATAAACAGGGCACTTCTCAGTGCTTTTTGCTAGATGCAGAGAAGCATGGTATTACTCGAAAAGTGGGTAATTTTTTTAAAATGAGTATCTCCTTCCTTTTGTTACTAATTTTGATGGTTTCCTTCTTTGAGCCCAATATTGGTAAACCCTTCAGAATCAGCAGAGATAACTGGTTTCTCTAACTACCCTTTCCTCTGTCCATAGATAGTTTTACTGCTAACAGGGAAATGTGCTGTGGCCAAGCTCGGACACTCAAATGAAGACACCTGACACACGCCCACGTACAAACAAACAAAGCAGAACATTTGATTCT
Source organism: Hirundo rustica (assembly GCF_015227805.2). NCBI lineage: Eukaryota > Metazoa > Chordata > Aves > Passeriformes > Hirundinidae > Hirundo > Hirundo rustica. Next base: position 23,248,677 of record NC_053452.1, read on the forward strand.
AAACATGAAATGGGAACAGTCTAATGTACTAAATCTATTTTATTTTCTATTGGCTTCTGAAATTAGTATACACAAGTAATTTTTCTAAGTCTTTTTTTACAGTCATGAGGAATGAGGGTCTCACACCATCAGATGTGGGCTTGGAGAATGTGTGATAAACCCATGGGGGTTAGCTACAAATGTGGGAGTTACAAGCCCTGTGTGATGCAGTTTCGATGGTTGCACTAGAATAAAATAAGAGGGGAAATTCTCACCATGCCAGCATCAGAGGGCTGTGCTTCTCCAAGCCAGGTGAGAAAGGATCCCTGGTTTTAGCCAATGAAAGGTAGCTGCACTTCATTCAGCCAAGGGATTATTGTACACTTACTTGTTCTCAGCTAATTCCTGTTCTCACCTCTCAACCAAGCAATTTTCAATGGATTGAGAGTTTGGACTGTGGTAGTGGTTTGGATGACAGCATCCGAGGCACACATGCTCTTCTCTCACAGAAAAGTGTCTTCTGGGTGTCCAGGAGAACTCTGACTGAACTCTTTTCGTTCTACACATGGGCAATTCTGCACGTAAAAGAAATCCTTTGGAAGCAGGAAAATTGGCCAAATGTACATTTTTCCACTTAGGTTACAAAATAGCCTGTAACTGTACTGTAACCTGGGTAACTGTTCTATTTGTTTTATACAGAGGATTCTTTTATCTTTTAAAGCAAATTTGATTCATAGGTTGTTTGCATTTGTGGTGTCCGTATTGCTGTTGAAGATAGAAAGTGTAGAACATAAAAACAACAAAAAAAACCCCACCCAAATTCCCACACTCAAACAAACAAAAAAAGAATAATAAAAGAAAACAAACAACTTCCCCCAACACTAACCAAAAAGACCCCAAAACACTGTAAGTTCTCCTGGAGTTGAGTAGAGTACCATTAATTACTGGTGGTTTGGATGGTTTCACGTGGCAATAAAATTTCCTTTTCTGTTTAGGAACTTTCTAGTGACTTAACACAATTTGTGAATCTTCATAAGGCTTGTTCAAAAGACCCAGCCTTCAAAAGTAAGGGATTTTATTTCACTGGGGGTGAAGCAAGGGTAGAAAGAATGATAATGGCTATTATCCTCGTCTTTCAGATGGAGGAATTGAGGCGTTGGGTAACTTGTGTATCACATAGCATGGCAGGAATTAAAATCTGATAATTAGATGTGTAATGACTCTTTTACACCACAGAAAATCTTGGAGTAGCTGACAGACTCTAAAAGCTCCAAATGTGATTGAGGATGATGTCCCCCATTGCAGGGGACATTCAGGAGACGGCACTTAGGGCAGGAGCCTGTCAGAGGGAAGCTGAGGGAATAGAGTGGCTAAAGGAATGGAAAAGAATACGAAATCACCCTTCAGATGTATTAGTAATAATTCATTTGCTAGAAATCCCAGTGAGAACTGATGATCAGGGTACAAAGGGAGCACTCAGAGTGCTGAGGAGCTGAAGAAATAGAGATCATTCCCCAGTCAGAACCCTCTCCAGAACAGGGCAAAGGGAAGAAAACAAGCAGAGGATCTGTCTGAAACTGAAGTGACTATAGGTTGAGTTTTTGAGAAGAATCAGCACTAACCAAGTGAGTTTTCAGTAAAAGGAAATGAAAAGTAAAAGGAAAACAAAATGGAAAAATAAATTGCTGAAATTTAAAAAAAAAAAAAAAAAAAAAAAAAAAAAAAAAAAAAAAAGAAAGAAAAAAGGCATAACACTCTTCACTGTCACTCTGGCTTAATTTTTGTTGGTATCTGAGGACTGGAGTGGGGCAAATATGTCACCAAACTTTATGAAAGGTTCCAGGAGAATCCAAGGAGCTATAGGCCTGTAATCTGAATAGGCAAGTTAATGGGAATTAAGATAAAGGAACTATCAATTACTAGGTACCTAAATAAATACTTGAAGAGAGTCAGGAATGATTTTAAAACATTTAGTTGAGGCTTAAAGGCACAGCTGGAGTTCTTGGAAAGGGTTGGCAGATATGTGGATCAGGGAGATTCAGTCAGTGCATTTTATGACACCTCTAAAGAGGCTTCAGTAAATTCATTCAACAAATAATTATGTCAAAAAGCAGAATAAATAGAGAAAATGCGTATGTGTGATTAAAAGGTAGAAAAGAGACCAAAACTGAGCAATGAACTCTCCCATGAGGGGCAGGTCACCCGGTGACGTTCCACAGGAAACCTTACTGAGACCTGCACAGCTCAACACTTTCATAAATGATCTGGTAAGAGCGTGAGTAATGTAGCAGGAAGGTTGATGATGGTACAGCTCTACTCAGGACAGACGGGAGAAAGGCAGTTTCAGAAGACTGGAAGCAAGACTTTATATTTACGTTTTATAAATAGAAATTCAACGCAAGTAAACATGAGGTAGTGTGTATGGGAAAATCAGTCCTAGCATCATGTATGAAGAGTTGGGCTCGAGGTTTGTCATTGCTGCTCAGGAAGGAGTTTTGGGGATTATGATAGATTGTTGCATTGCGTGAGACTTGATGCTGGGCAGTCATCAAAACTGCAATCCTAATTTCTGGAGTTCTTAGGAAAGGGACAATGAACATCGAGATTCTTCTGTATCAATCCATGGCTTGACCACAACTTGAATACTACATGTAGTTAGAGGGTGGTTTTTTATGTTAAAGGGTGAGAAAAGGGTCAGGGAAAGAGTTTCTTTTATCTTAGGAAAAGTCACCATTTTCCCAGGAAAAAAAAAAAAATGGGTGAGCGGAATAATCAAGGATGTAAAATCGCTGCCAAAAAACCCCACAAACAAACTAACAAACAAAAAACCCCAAACAAGCCAACAAACACCAAAGAAAAAGGAAAAAAAAAAAGACTGCTTAGGGTAGGACACGCAGAGTTACTGGGAGCAGCGTCAAACAAAAAGGAATTGTATTCTTCTTCTAAGCGGTGATAGCCCAATGGAACTTGCTGCCAGAAGTTACCGCAGACGCTGGTACCGTGGATGAGAAACGGGTGGAAACATTTGCCAGAAAGCTTTGTGGAAGGGTACTACCTAAAGAATTCATGGAAAGCTCGCGTTGACTCACCAGCTGAAAATAGTTGGTGTGGGAAAGCACCCAGGGGAAGCGTACTCACGCCGTTCTTCTTGCTCCTCGGACAGCTGCTTTTGATGGGGGCTGGAGGAGGAGGAGGGCCGGGCTGCGGGAGCCGCGGGGCCGGAACGCAGGCAGCTACGTGCCGCGCTGACCGCGGGAACGGAACGGGACCCGGGCTGCCTCCGCGGGAGCCGCCCCCGATGCCGGCGGCAGCCCGAGCTCCTGCCGCACGGAGAGCCCGTGCCGCCGCTGGCACGGACCGGCCCGCGCTGGGAGCCTGGCTGTCAGCGCCGGGATGTTCCCAGCACGGAGCTGGCTTTTATAAGACATCGCCGTTCCGCGCCGCTCTTTGCTGCGCGGGGCTGAGCGGGCAGGGTCGTGCGCCGATTGTTTCCGCGGGGTCTACAAATGCAAACACGCTAAATGCTCCGGGGAGGTCAAGTATGCCAGCTTTAACTCTCTCAGCGTGTTCCCATTTTCTATTTATTCATTTCACAGATCTAATAATTTTTTCCGGGTGTCGGCTCTGGTACGCTGACATTGGGGTCTGAAAACCATTAGGCTGGGGGGGTTTGTGGTTAATGGATCACTGTCAGCAATAGTAAATATTTGCAGCCACAACTGATGCTGTATTAAGAATAGATTCCAGTGCATTCTCTTTTTAACTGTGACGGCTTTGAAGATCTAATAGCGCTGAAAATTAGCGAATAACTATTTTTATCCCTAGAGTCAGCAGTTCTGACTCAGAGCGTCCATTAAGGAAATGAATTTTAAACAACAGGATCCTTAAAAAATATTGTCACTCATTATCTTAACTCCACTTATAAAGGAATGGCATCTATTAGAGAAACTAAAATATTCTCTCGGTGTAATTACAAACTAACGAAGACTGATAGAAAGCAATTATGTTAATTAATATCGTTGCGCGTTTAACCTCGGGGTGATTCTCAGGGCCTCCAGCTGGGGGCACTGGGCAAACATGGGAACCTGAAATGCCAGCGTGGGTGAGCTCCGCACCGGCACCAGAGCCGCGCTGCGGGGAAGGAGCCCGGGAAACCAAAACCGCCCGGGAAAATGCGTGTGAGATACACTCACCGTCCTGGATTTGAGAATTTCCTAAGGCGAAGTAGAATTTATTCTCAAAACTCTTTTGTTAGAGATAAACAATTATACGCTTTTCTTTTCATTGCTCGTAAATCATCCAGTTTCTTTAGCAAAACTATTCCTTTAATCAGTTACTTCGCGCGCTAATGGGCCGAGGTAGAAAAGCCGTTGTGAATTTAAGCTTGTTGCCAGTCAGTTCCATTAAACATTTCCAGCTTTGTATAAATCATTGTTTCTACCGACCTTTAATATTATTATTAATTTATTAATATTATAAAGGCATTCATTTATTTCAGGGAAAGAGCTAGAAAAGGAATAGAAGATGCTCTCCTTGTCAAAGTACAGTGTGAAGCCCAGCATGCTTTGAGGTCTACATGGGCCTGGAAACAGAGATTTAACATCTGGAACAAGACCTGAGGAGAAGGTATGGCATGTAATTGCTCAAGGAATACCGACCATGCTATTAGGAATATGTCAGAGACCAATGGTGGTTCCATGCTCTCAACTCACACCATTAAAAAAATCAATTACAAAATACCAGTTCAGGAAATTGTAGCCCTAATTCTGTTGATAAGGGTTTCTAAACCAGGCTAGGCAGATAATTTTATGTTTGCCAATTTAGTGTTGAACTGGGCATTCAAAAGCAAAGTCTGACAGCAGCTATAGGACAATTCACAAAAGGCTGAATGTATTTATGGGGACTGCACAACTGCAAATGGATGGGCCAATAAGGAACATTTCCAAGCTCAGAGTAGCCTAGGTCTTCCTTGCAGATGATATTTTTAACTGGATTTTGCAATAGAGCAATGGATTTCCTGATCCCTGGAGCTCCTGGCCTTCTATCTGGCCTCTGTATTACAAGTTATGACTGCTTGCAATGGATTGGAGCCAGAAGTTTTTGTCCACATCACCGGCTGTCAAAACACAGGGACTTCTGTCTGGGTGTGTAGATACTCAGTTTTGGAAAAGCAGGAGGGAACATTTTGTTCATCTTCCCTCATGTTTCTCCCCAGACACACCAATACACGGACACAGAGAAAAAACCCAAAGCCCTAATTGTGCCATACTTCCTTAGTGTCTTCCATGTAGTTATAGAAAGCAATCTAGAAATATTAAGGCTTCACGGTGGCAAAAGCATTGAACTCGTTAGGGAATCAGAAAGTTGAAGTAACTATCAGCTGGTTGGTTGTGAGGTTAGGAAAGGTTTAGGAGTTCTATTTTCCAGTCCTTAATCTAAGCTCTAGGCCACAGATAAAAAGTTAGCCTGGAATTCACGACCAACCTTGCAATAACGAGACGTTTTTTATATCTTGACAAGCAGTGAACAGTACCTGTTTCACTTTATAAGATGCTTACAGCTGCAAACCTGTAAGGAGTGTTTGCTTTTTAATATCTCAGTGTTGGTTTAAGAGAATGAAGTTGCTCTTGGACCTTGTGACGTAGAATGAATTAAATGACACATGGATAAATATATATTAATTCTTTTTTATTAAAGTATCAAAACAAACTTGAGAATAGAAAACAAACTGCTTTTTAATGCATTTTAAGGGTTCTCCTGAATAAAGTATACTTTGAGAAAACTCATGCAACATACCATTCCTGTGTAGCTGTCCAAACACTCTTTTCCTGGGCACAGTCAAGTGACCCTGAGTACCATCCTTTCCAGAGCGGTGTGCAGGAGCACGCACACACACACACACACATACAAAAGCAGTACAGAGCAGCTGTGGCTGCACAGGTAAGGAAACAAAAATAGATTCTCTTCTGACAATAGTAGTGGTACCGTATGAACATTTGGCATGCCGAGTAAATAAGATCAAGCAACAAAAGCATGACGCCTGCGTCACCGGCGATACGGTTAAAAGCAACCACACGAATTCCCTAAGGGAGACACGTGAATTCTGTCATTACAGTCTCTGTGGTAACACCTCATAACCAATAATGAGACAAACAGCCTTGTCTGCTGGTATTTGAGAGGCAAAAAGCAAAGCCAAAGGTGCGCGATACCGGGGTGATGCCTTGGTTTTGTACTTCCACATTACAGAAGTCAAATAATGCACATTGTTTGACAAGTTTGTTGTATACACTCCATGTATGTCTGTTGTCTGGTAAACAGCTGGCCCAATTACATGCAGAACTCACCCTTTAAGCCAGAGAAGTTGCCACAGAGGCTCCAAACTCTGCTTACAGGACATGAAAAAAACTCTCACTGAAGTCAATGGAACCTCCTTCCAATATACAGGAAGATCATGGATTCTTAAGACAGAATTGGACCTAGAATGTCATCTTTGAAATACATTCACTTTTCAGACACATGAAGTGCATCCCTTTAACATGTGATATAGGACATTACAATATATCCAGATCTCAGGAAATGGTAATAAGTAGTTCTGTTGCAGAATATAACAATCATAAGAGGACCAGGGACAATATGTGATGGTCTCATGCGAGACTTGCAGGGCAAGAAGCTCATGGCTGAGGTATCTTCAAGTTTAGCCTTTAGAACAAACACACAATTTCAACACTGCGGAAGTGGTGTAAAATATTATGCACTGTAAGCTCCACTGGTATTCTGCTTTGGATAAATTGTCACATTGGACAGTCAGACACAACTGATGGAGACACAGAATTTTGGAAGGTACAATATCTGCACCCAATCATTTAAGACACTCAGTGCCTCATCTTCAAAAAAGATGAAAGATAAGTGATTTAAATAGCGGTGTCTCAAATACAACTGGTGAAGTTTAGGAATATATAATATTAAACACCAAGAGATAAAAGTAAAAAGACAGGGAAACACTTGTGTTTTCAGTTTTATCTTGCTCGCAGTATTTATTAGCTCTACTCATTATGATATTAGTGATAAATAAGGATAATATTTTCTTTTACAAAAAATTGTAAGGGTATATTTTATAGAAATAAACAATCTGAGAATTTCACAGAAACATCAGAATTTCAACACTCATAGCTCCCACTGTTTTGTCCAGCAGCTCTTCTACCAGTTCGAAAACATCCAAGGTTAGTATTTAATAAAAAATAAAACGATTATTCACTACATCAAGACCCTTGCCTCCTTTAGATTCTAAGTAACACTTTTGATCGACTGTAGTTGCCACTCAAATGTAAAACAAAAGTAGCTACATTCATAATTTTTTTCCCTCCGAGTCACCTGGCAAAAGGAAGCAATCCTGGCCAGGATGGAAAAAGCTTTGCCAAGCTCTTATGCCTGTAAGAGCTGCCTGCATGAGCAGACCCACTGAAATCCATGGAACCTTTTCTGTGACTGAGGGGTAATAGCATGAATTAAGGCTTGTAGGATTAGATCCTAGATGAATTAAAAAAAATTTTTTTTTCCAAGATTCAGGAATCTGGGATTCACTCCTGTAATTCTTTACTTGAGCAAGACCTCTATCAATACCCCTGCACAGTTAGTTTCCTCTTTCCAATTCAGTGGGTTCAATTCACCAAGTCAGTAAGTGATGGTACGAGTCGCTCTTCAGCAATTCAAGGAAAAATTGTAGTCCCCAAGGGGTAGTATCAGGGGTGATAGCTCATAAAATACAAGCTAGGCTACATAGATGCTTTGCAAGAAACATTTCTTTGTCACACTTACTAGACCCTTCAAATTCTGCCACTGAGATGAGTCACAGAAAAAACCCACACGAGCATGAAAAAAATGACAAAGCTTAGTTGGAACTACAGGGGTTTTTTCTTGTGTGTGTGTGTGTTAGGTTAGAATGCAACATTACACATCAGTACATTCTGCCAGAAACCATCCTCCTGGAAATTCAGAAATACTCAGTCTTCTTTCCCTACCACCAACAAGGAAGAGTAGTGTCCATCCAGCACAGCTGTCTGTACCACGTGCCTCGCTGGAAGTCAGAGTGTTCTAGCACAAACCTCGCGAGTGCAGATACTGTATACTAGCGGAGAGCTAAAACTTCGGAAGCTGTTGTCTGTAGCTCCTAGGAACAGCAAGTATGACAGGTGCAAACCCTACATTGGAGGCAGAAGGCTCTTCAATTTGATTGAGACCAGATCTTCCAAGGGCAAGAATCGCTGTCAAGCCAAAATGATTCTTTCCACTTATGAAAGCAATCTGCCCTTCCTAAAGGCTCTTGACTAATAGAATCCTACACATTATGTCAGACTCCCCCACGGATTCTGGTAGCTGTTAAAAACATTATAAATATTTCCACGTTTGCCGTATCACTTAACCTTGCAATGTGCCTTCTTTGATCTGTTGAATAAAAAGATTTCTTTCATCTTCAGGTGTCCTTCCGTTCTGTGCACGCACTATACACGTGGGCCTGTGCAGATTTAGCATGTATATCAAATGCTGCTTCTCATTCTTCAGCTCCTCGATCTGGGCTTTCAGTTCCGCGTTGATCGTTTCCAGCTTCTCCGATTCCTAGCACAAAGCACAGACACAACTTTTACACTGACAAGTTCAGGGTTTTTCTTACAGTTGTGGTCTTTTATTGGTGGGAAAGCCTATGGCTGGCAGAGGAAGGAATCACATGTACCCAGCTTGCTGTAATGATGGACATTCCCCAGGCAGTAATGGCCTGAAAGCCAGATTGAGAGTTACCTCCTTTGGCCTCTGGAGAATGTAATGGGAGTTGTAAAGTGAAATTCAAACTTGTGTTCACTCACGGTGACAGATACCCAAAGCGTTATTGCTATCTTCTGCAAAATTATTCAGACCTTTTTGGGGTCAAAATTTGACCCCAAATGATCTACTGCTGCTTCTTAACTCCCTGGAACATCAGGTCACATATTTATAAACCCATGTTAAGCTAGCAAAGTACAAATGTAGCTTTTTTCCCCTGCCCCTAGATAGAGGAATGTACAGACCTGTATATCTAGATACAGGTCTGATGCTACTGAAATAGAGTTTTATACCACAGCACAGGAGGTGAAGATCTGACTGGGCTCCTAGGACAGAGAATTCAAGGTTCCACACCACTCTGCTCATAAAGAAGTCAGAAATCACACGTAGGTGCTTGCAGGCTCTCCACAGTGAATATTTTATGAAACATGATTCTACTTCTTTTTGTGTTCGGTGTACACGTTCAAATTAACATTATCCCCGTAGACAAGCCTGGTCACTGAAACAGTAACCTCTTTTCACTCCTACCATGTGTTCACTTTATGCCAGTTTCAACCAGGCTTGGACTTAATATATGGCACGTTTATTTTTCATAACTAATGTTTTAAAAGGTTTACAGAGTCTTGGGTGACATCCTTCTGATTTCCTACTATGACAGTACCCTATGCTCTTTGGATCCTGGCAGGATGACAGATTAAGAACAATTCTAGCTAGTCACTTACTTTTTGCAAACATTCCGTTTTTTCCTTCTTTTTGTTTCGGCACTTTGCTGCAGCGATTTTATTCCTTTCCCTTCTTCTCTTTTTTCTTTCATCCTCTTCAGGAGAAAACTGTCCCACAAAAACAGATACACACAATCCATAAGATGCTATAAACACGAGACCTGTATTTTGGCAAGTTTTGGATTATTAAAATCAACTTGGATAGTGCTGTCAGTGCTCACATCATGAGTTGCATAAAAGTGTGATTCTGACCTTGTTTGCCATGCAGTAGAATGGTAGGAACTTCATTAGAATTGTCAATAAAAACCTGACTGGAGCAGGGTTGTATGCAATCTACATGATGGCTCATTTGAAATCAGTGGTACTCAAAAAACTTACTGAATGTCTCCCCAGGCTCCCACACCTCCATCTCTCCTCCACTTCCCAGGGAGGAAAAGGAGGAGGGGCACAGGGAGCAGAGTGGAGGATGTGTCATGAGGGAGGCAACGAGGAGTGAATTAAAGGCAGCACCAAAAAGAGATTACTAACACACTTCCTTCTGTTTCCTGTGGAAGCTCAGAACAAGGTTTAACGCTTTCCTTAACCAAAGGCATTTCTCCACTTTCAAAGAGTAATGTTTTTCATGGAGAGTATCATCTTTAAGCAAAAACATAATGTGGACAGAGCAGGTCCATGTCTTAACCCCCATGGGTTCTGCTGGACTGTCCTCAGGGAAACAGGACTGCAGCTGTGACTTATTCCAAGTTCAGCCACCACTGGGCAGGGAAACCAGATTAGCACTTGCCCCAGTCACTGCAAAATACTGTCTGTAGTCCATAATGGAAAATAAAATATCCAACTACGAGAAACACCAGAGGGTTTGCCCGAAGCACTCAACAGAGAGCCAAGCAGCTGGCATAAAAGGAAACAAGCATGGCACAGAGGGTCTTCTATATTTAATACAATTACTGATCTCGTGGCAAAAGAGAATTAATCATTCACACCAAAATTCTGTTTAAAGAGCCCTACCTCTGTTTTCATCATTGATGTTTCGACAGGCCTTTCAGAAACGGTCACCGTGTCCAAAGTGGAAGACATCTTGTGGAACTGACGCTTGTTCTGAATGGCAAACCTGAGCTCCTCCTTCACCAGGGGGGTTAAATTTGTGAAATCATCAAACCCCAGTGACCCTGCAGGGGACAAAGTGGGAACAATTGCGGAGGCGCTGACTTCTAATGCAGATAGCTGGCCTGAGTGTTGAACCATCATTTTGCTGAAAGAAAAAAGAGATCATATTGATAGTCTTTCAACAAATTTACAAAGTTATGTCTTTCAAATAATATCTCTCTGAGGTATATTTCATACTGTGAATAATACTGTAGCTCTTGCACTGCTCCAGTCCCCATTCCTAGGCTACCCCAATCTCTCAACAGAGACAAGTAGTTAAGAATTTGGACACTCAAAAAACCTTCAACTTTATGTTAAGTCAAAGTTGGTATTTAAAAGTATGAATATGTATCAACACATGACACAATTTCTAGGTCTTTCTGAAACTTAAGATTTAAAAAAAATGTGTGCAAGTGTGTATACTGTTAGGTTTTAAACTGGTGGTGTGTGGCAAATGAGAATCGAGCGAATAGGAAGAGAAAGAAAATAAGAACAAAAATTAGAAAGCAAGTAAGTAGCACCATTATTTAAAGCATAGATGGAGAGTATCTTCATCTTCAGAGCTGTATCACCAAAAATTCCAGCTTTGAATGGACAGAGCATATCTTGATCTCAGCCACACTTAGCTCAATGAGTTCTACTAGAAGCTGAAACTTGCTAACCACAAGAGGATCTGTCACGAAATTATCACACTCAGTTTTACACACAGTGGTAGATTTGACTATAAACTTCTGAAAAATAGTTAACAATAAGAGCTGGAACAAAGGCAAAAGTCTCTACATGCTCTGTGGCTCCACAGCACAGGCTGAGTTGGAGGGATTGACTCATAAAAAATGTGAAGCCGTTTGTTTCATTCCTTTGCTCTTGTAAAATTCGAAACTGTCCTTATGTGCCCTCTACAAGAGGCTTGAAATTCCTAAATATTTATGGCTGGATCTTCTGCTGATATAAAACAGTGTGATTGAAGAGTCTTTAGGGGAATTAGGCAAATGTAAACCCATGGAGAAACCTCATTTCTAGTCGATTTCTGAAGAAAACAAACCTATCCAACAGTGCTCTCTACTTTTATCTTTTTAGTAAATCTTATTAAATTTTTTAGCCAGTTTTGAAGGGAGAGAGGCCCTATGTGCTTTGTGAAAACTGGTGGCCCCACTGAGGGCGAAAGAGGCAAAACTCAGCAGTCAGTCATCCAGACACAGTGGGCTAGCTGATGCACACATCCCTGCAAGTCACAGCCCATCTCTCGCCCAGCAGAGGTGAGATAAGAGGTCTGGAAGAAAACTGAGCACTTTTTGTGTGTGCTCCAAGGGACAGAAGGTGCAAATCCACGGGAAAACAGATTGTTCCCTTGTCCATAGGGTGACTTGTGTTAAACTGGATTTTACTATGTTGGTCTTCCAGCTATCTTTGGTGTGTAGACTTTTGTTGTTGTTTTTGTTTTGGTTTTTTTAATAGCTGTATGGATAATTACAGAATGTGTTATCTAGCCTGGATTAGAACCACAATAATTACGGAAAAGTCAATTGTAATTAACTTAGTGCAGGTAAGCAGACAGTTGCCTGGGGGTAGCAGTGTGGGTAAGCTTAATTTCCACATGGTCAACCCAGACCTGCACAGCTCCCTGTACGTTACTTCTGGAACCCAGCAAGAAATGTTTGGGGTCATGTGCCCTGACAAGAAGATAGAATTTGCTGAGAGATATCTAAAAATACACTGTAAATCCACACTGGTACAAATGAGAATAGAACCTGGTTGATCGCTAAGTGAGGTAAACATAAAAATCAGAGGGGACTGAATTGTCTGTTACTGGAAAATACCAGGTCCAGCTGCAGTCTTCCTCCTTTCTTCCTCACCCAGTCACCACAGAAGAGCTGAACATTTCCCAGAGTCTCAGGGTGAAATCCTGACCCCAGTGAAATCAAAAGGACTTTTTCTGTTGACCTCAATGGGGCCAGGATTTCACCCGTAGTTATTCAAGATGGGGAAATGATTTGGAACAATTTGTTATTCAGAAAGACCTTGGGAAATTTATGTAATTCTCTTCAGAAAGCCCCTGCTCATGAGTCACATTTAAAGTACTGATACAGTTTAATCCTATAATCTCAGAAAGCTAGCAGTTACTCTTTTTCAGCAAGTCAGAAATGGCCCTATTAATTGCCAGCTGAAGTCCTCCCAGTATAATTTACCATTTACCAACATTCAACCATTCACCTAATTTAAACAGGCTAACTCCAGATGACACTGAACCCCTCACTGCCAGCAGAAATTTCAGTTATTTTCACTGACTCAGTCTCCTTGAATGCTGGTGATGGCTTCATTCAACAAAGTTAATTCTCTATAATTCAATCCAACCAGGAGTCTTAAAGCAACAGTAAAACAGTTTTTCCAGCCCCCCAAAAATTAGTTGGGCTAATAATTTTCAAGCTCTGCTGGTTTATTCAGTTTTTTTGTCAGTTTAGGTGAACTTTTAATTAAGGTCAGCAACAGCACCAGAGGAAACCAAGAATGTGCCTGAGAAATCGTGTTAATTGTGGATTTCTAGTGGTTATTGTTAAGGGTACCACAAACACCGACAAAACTCCTTCAGGCCCTCTCACCCACCTGTCACTAGTGTGATGAAGAGGAGTGGTTGGGTGCCCAGAGCAGGAGAAAGTGTCCTTGACGGTAGGATTTGCCGCTCTCCTCCCCGAACAGCTCATTGCCCTCCCAGTCCTCCTGAAATGCGTCTCTCATTGCTCCAACACTTTTGGGGAGGGAAGGCCCACCAGGGGGCTGAGGCTTCTGTACAGATTTCTGCCGTGGGCTGAGTCCCACTTTGCAGAGCTGTTTGCCGCCGGTTTGCTCTCCTGGGGCTCTTTCCTGGGGCCTCTGAACAGCGCCTGGCAGGGCAGCTCGCAGGCTGCCCTGGGAGCGGCAGGAGCCACCACCGCACAAATGACAGAAATAATCCGCCTCATGTCAAAGCCCCTCAGTAGCTCCCTTGTCATAACAAGGTAGATGCTTTGCCGTTTCTGAGGAACAAATCTGGTTTTAGAAATCTTTTACAAGTAAGAAAATTCGATTTTACTATTAAAAAAAAAAAAAAAAAGAATGCGACAAGTTGCCCTGTCTTGTCCCAGGTTTTGAACAAATTGTCCCTCAGTCTATAAGCCATGCAGGGCACTGTCTCATTTCCTCTGGGTTTTGAAGGCCGGGGAAACAGCGGGAACGAGAGTATCGAGCCTTAGAGCGGGATCCCATCGTGGCTTTTCTGATACGATCTCTGTTTACTTTGTTACACCACGCACATGCTCTGGAGTTTCTGCCACTGGAGGTGCTGAACACTTCTCAGCCCTGCGCTGTTACCGGCACAGCTCGCTCCGGGCTGAGTTAATGCCCCATTACTTTAGCCTTGCTTTTGGAATTCTCGGCAGTTTTACTGTTCATAGCACCCTCCCAATTCAGGTACGTTCAAACAACTCCATTCGTTCGTTCTCCCCTGCTTTTAGATTGTTGTTTTGCAGATGATTCTTTTCACCTACAACGAGCTTTTACATCTCATCTGCCAAGATTTTAAAATCGGAACATGCTTCCTAGCTGTGCACTTCCATTACTCAAGGATACCCTTGTTTAATTTTAATATCGAAAGTGACTACTTTCAGTTTTTTCTTGCTTAACAGCAGATGGCTGACTGGGCTTCTTGGTTTTATTTCTTCATACGAATTCCTTTTCCTCTGGTGCTGATGCAATAAACCCTGATAACCACTGAGGTTAATCTTAAACAGCATTAAGAGCAATTGCAGTTCACAACCTCTGCGCACGCTAGTTGACCTTAAGCTTTCTGACATCCCACATCGCTCCCGAACCATTTTCTGCCGCCTTTCAGCTTCTCGAGCGCTGTTAGTAGGAGGAAAATTGATTTCCAACAGGAAACTCGTTCTCTGGAACAAGCTGGCTGTTGTGTCACGCCTGATTTGCTTAGGCAACACTTCAGCAACTGATCTACTTCACGTCAAGACACCGAGACAGCAAGGAAAGCGAGTATCCCTGGCCGTCCCGAGAAGATCCCCCTCGGTTTACGGGAATATCAGAGAGAACTGCAGGCGCGGCAGTGCGGCTTTCTCACCGCCTGGGCTGTCCCGCCACAGCCGCCCCGTCCCTGTCCCCGCGGTGCCGCCGCCCCAGCTCCGGGCGCGGCCGCGCCGCTCGGGCATCCCGCGGCTCCCGGCTGCCGCTGCCGGTGCCGCGTCCCCTCCGCGGCCGCCACCGCGCGGGTGCCGAGCGGCGCTGCCGGCCCGGGGACGGCCGGGGCTGGGCGCGCTCCCCCCGGCGCTCGCATCTGGCGGCGGCCCGGGCAGGGGGTTCCCCAGATGCGAGCGCCGGCACGGAGCCGGCGCCGCCGGGCGGGCGAGGGGCTCCGGCCGAGCTCGGCGGGGCCGGGGGCTCTCCCGGCGCTCCCGGCCGGCGGCGGCACCGCGGCGCCCCACTTCGCCCGGGGCGGCGAAACTTTTGCGGGCGGCGCGCCGCGGGTCCCCCGGCGGGCATCCGTCCCTCCGCGGCGGGACGGCCTCCCCGGAGCTCGGCCCCTCGTCCCGCCGGCACGGGCGGTCCCGGCCGCTCCTCTCCCGCCTGACCTACCTTCCTCCCGCCTCCGCTCCGCCGGCAGGAGGGAAGGGGCTCCGCAGCCCCGCCGCGCCGCCGTCCGCGCTGCTCCGCCGCCTCCTGCGGGAGAGCGGCTCCCTCGGCTCCCCGCTCCTCTGCCGCTCGCCCGGGTTGCATCACCCCCCTTTTATAGCCGAGCGGGCAGCGCTGGTATTTACTCTGGCGGCGAGTCCCTGGCTGATGTCATGCTATTAATAGCCTCTCCGAAAGAGAGGGAGGAGGGAAGCGGGCCCGCGGCGGTGATGCAAGGCTTCCCCGCCGGCACGGCACGGCTCGGCACCGCACGGCACGGAGCGACACCGCCGCGCCCGGCCGGGCCGGGCCGAGCGGCATCCCTCGGCACCCCGACAGACCCCTTCTCCTTCCCTCTTCACCGCTCTCCCTTCTATTTTATTTCATTCATTTATTTCATTTATTTATTTATTTATTTTTATTGAGACTCCGAGAGTTTCTTTCTCCGGGCCATTTTGCTTCTGACAATTAACCAAAGTCCCTCTCGCGGCCAAAAGAAAAAAAAAAAAAAAAAAAAGAAAAAAAAAAGAAAAAAAAAAAAGTGAAAAGTGGCAATTGTGTATTTTTCGAAAGGATTGAAAAGTGTGATCTTTCTCTAGAGAAAAAAAAAAGCTTCAGTTCCCCCCCCCCCAATCCTACCGTCCTCCCCCCCCACACTACTTTAGATGACAGCTAAAAGTTCATTTCACATAAAAGGAGAAGGCTTCGCTTTTTACTCTGGGGAGGAAAGACCCGTTTAATTAAATTATAGAAAGCTAAAAATAACACTGTTTGGGGCTTTTGTTTGTTTTGTTAGGGCATTTTTTAAACTTTTCTCAAAGCACAGTAGCATGCTATTTCCTTATGATCTCATGAAAAAACAGGGAGTTCCTAGAGCAGAGAGGGAAATACGGTTGTGGCTGTGGTAAAGGGGTTTTTGTCTAGTTCTTTTTTTTCTTTTGGTTTGTGTAACAGACAGAAATTACCTTCTAACAACCTTCAAAGTGCTAGAAAATGAGATGTTAAAAAAAAAAAACAAACCCCCCCCCACAAAAAAAACCCAATAACAAAAACCAACAAAACACCAAAAAAAGTTTACCCGGGGGAGGCAAAGAAAGCTTACAAAGACAGATGCATGGGAATATCCAGTACAATAATATTTCATATATTATACATGCAAAAGTGTTATTAAGGCAGTCTTCAAGTCTCTGTACTTGGCATAGAAAGACCAGGACATTTCATGCTTGAGGATATTAATACTGTAACTAAACAAATATAAAATCTATACCCTCATATATAAAATGTATATCCCAATCAAATGCTCCAAATGGTTGATTAATTTTATAATGCTCGATATGTCAGCTTTGATAATATGTCTCGAGTGATATATTCTGGGATATTTCAATTACTTGGAGCATTTGGTCAAGGATACAGATTTCTAAGAGTAGTTTGAAAGTCCCTCTGTATCTCCCTTCTGTGCGCATGCGGTTGTCTGGATGTACATATATATGTGGGTATCTATACCTATATCATCTATATTATCTATATCTATAACTATATCTGTATCTATGTCATCTATATCTATATATACTCTATATATCTATATATCATCTATATCTCTATATATACATATATAGAGATAATATTGACCACACATTCAGGAGTAGTAAACTTCGCTTTTTCATGTACAGTTGCCAGTCACTTTGCAAAATTAGCACTCCTATTTTGCATTTAGTTGCCTGCTCTTGAAAGAAAAATACTGATGTGGTGGGAAAGGAAGGAGTCTGGAGTAGTGACGTTGGCTTCCCTCCTGTGGAAGGTGCAGTCGCACCCTGTTCTCTGCAAACAAAGACGTGCACTTTGTGAGGGCAGGAGCAAACACCTCTGACCTACCTGGCAGCTCTCCATTTACAGCTCCTGTGAGCCACAAGCTTTTCTTTTTCACTCACTTATAGACAAATCGTTCTTAGCTCTATCAAAACATAGTTATTGCTGCATTTTTATCAACCTAGGTAAATCAACGTCAAGTATAATGCTGGGCAGAACCCTTGCTCTTCAGAAAGGTCTAGAGCAAGATTTTTATTTCACCTCGGTACAGCCTAAGAAGTTCTTTTTACTTCAGAGGCACAATTTTATAATTCATGCTGTGCTCAAGGACAGCTGGCACTGTTTTTCTCAAGCCTAGAAGAAAAAAAAAAAAAAAAAAATTCCTCTCAAGCAGAAGCCAAACGTGGAAAATTTCCTCCCAAAAGATAATTGGTTGGAAAATTTTAAGCACCGTGGAAATGTGTTAGCAGCATAGGTTTTAGTGGCCAAGAACAGGTGCCTGCTGCAATTATGACAGAAATTTAGCAACTGTCCTTATTTAGGTAGCTGTATCAGAAGTGGGAATGTATTTAGAGTATTTTCAGCTAAGCAGAGCAGTGTCGCAGAATAATGGGAAAAAAATAAAAATAATAATAAAAAAACAACAGTTTTCTCCTTCCATGTGGGTAGAAGTACCTTGGAAATCCCAGTGTTGTTACCCAGTTGTGGATGGTCACTGACATCTGCTTGTTTGCTACACAATGCTGGTCCTTTTGTTGCCCACGAGCTGCAGCCAGCAATAAAATCTGACAGCAAACCAGTTGTGTTCATTCTTGAACTTCTCCTGAAGCAAGCCAGCTCCTCCCTGCAAAGCAAACAGAGAAACTGTTCCTGTGTGCGTTCGAGATTAAGCCACTGAAACATGTCCTGGCTTGAAACTCCTCAGTGAAAAAAGAAAATGAAACCACGATGAAAAATAAACCCAGCTCTACTGTGTTGTATAGGTTTGATGCAGATCCCTTTTGAAACCAAAGCTAAGTTAATCTCAGTAAAGACACTGAATCACACCCCAGTTTAAAAAAAAAAAAAAAAAAAAAAAAAAAAAAAATTACTATCAGGAAGTTAAAGTAACTCCCAGTACAGCCACCAGATACTCTGATGTTCTTGCCCAGTTTAATTTTCCATCTCACAAAATATCTTTCATTTGCCTCCTCTGAACATTTACTGGTCACTTCCCAACCCATTTCTCTTTCATCACAAACTGCAGGGGACAGTTTCCCTGGAACAGCATTTTGTTGACAGAGGTAACATCCATGTTCTTGACTTCTGTTTCCCTTAAGCCAGGTACAGCAGCTCATCACTCAGACTGATGTGTACTGGGTTCTTTTCCCTCCGCAGAGAAATCAGGCTGAATACCACCCCACAGTGGGGTCCTTGCAGCCCTTCAGGAGTCTCCAGTGTGGAGAAAAGAATTCTTTCCTTTATTCTTTCTGACCAAGTCCTGCCTCCACATCCCTTGACACTACTTCACACACTGTGGATATTTGATTAAAATTAAAACATGTCTGTCTCATTACTAAAAAGAGCTACAGACACCATCATACAGAGAAATAGATTCCCAATCTCACAGCAGAAAATTTCTCCTATCCTAACATTTATGCCACTGCAGGACATCAGTCAGAGCAACACAATTAAAATCTACACATCCCATCCAGATCCTATGTTGGTTTCTGGTCACACAGCTCCATTAAACCTGTTCAATCTGATAAAAATATAATGACATGTAAATAAATCAAATATGTAGCGATAACATGAGTAAAACCTGCCTCTCTGTGTGTTTTGTGGTTTGAATTGTTTTAAGTTTTGAAATTACTGTAACCCTGACAAGACAAATCTTTCCCTGCACAGCACATATAAGAGGAATAGGTTTCCATAATTCAGAGTTTTTGTGTGGTAAAATCTGCACAGAATTAGGTTTTCTGACTCTGCCTGAAATATTATTCTCTACTTCTGTGATGGGAACTAACCTTCATCATAATTTTTGCTATGTGGTCCATTCAGGTCTGAATCTATGTGGCAAGGCTCCCTTCTCCACCAAAACATGCACTAATTTTGAGATCATTTTCCCATCTGACTGGACTAACTCCAGGGTTGAATTTTGGGACTAGTTTTTCCAGCAGGTAGGTTTGCTTGCACTATAGGAGCAATCAGCAGCAGAAGTAGCATCAGCCATCTCCACCCAGCCCAGAGTTTTTCAGCAGCATTCTGGGGACTCTTTGGGCATCTGTGGGGTACTTCCAAGGGTTTCTCCAAAAAGTGAATTTAAAAACTCCAAACCTACAGCAGCAAGGACAAAATTCACTCTGGGAGGGTTGGATCTCTATGGACCTAAAAGGTCCAAAAGTGAGAGTTAAAAACCACAGGGTTAGAGAACTGATTCTCACTGAGACTGCATGGCAAACCCTGCCACTCTCTTACATTTAATACCTCTCAAGCATTTGAGCAGATATATGTTTTGTGGGGGAAATAGGTGCTCTGTTTTAACTGCTTTTATTCTTTAATGCTGAAGATAAAATTATTTTGCTCTTTGTTTTTCTCTCCTCAGCTTACCTTTCTTTCCTTATTGCCTTCTTTAATCACAATCCCTCTAAATCCATTCTCTTCATTTATTCTCTCCTTTTAAAATCACATTCCCTACTCTCTTTTGCTTTATTTCTGTAAGTTATCTTTCCCATTTCTTTAAAACAGCAGCTTCTCCTTTTCTTTTGCCACTTCCCTGTTCCTGTCTTCTCACTTCTCTTTTCCCTCCCTGTATCCCTGGATTTCATCATCCCCCTTTTTTCTGTTCCTTTTTTCCCAACAATTTTTCTCCCATTGGTCCTTCTGGTTCTGCCAGGAAACTTCCTAAATTTAAATGAGTAATTTTCAATTTCTCTTTTGCTTTCTGTCATTTTCCTTTTTGTTTCTCCCTTAATGAGATGGAGGCACTGAAAACAAAATTACCACTGGGTGTAACATGCACATTCCAGGACCAGATTCTGATGCACAACATTACCACGAATTTTACTAAATTAAAGTTCCAAAAGGTTGTCAGTCATTGTTACAGGCAGTGTTTCAGAAGTGTGGGGTGGAGGTGCAAGTTATACAAACATCCCTTCTCTCTAACTAAGAGACAGCCCTGCCACTGGCCCAGACAAGTATATCTTGAGTTCCCTTTTGCTGAAGGTTTTCAAGGCTTTCTTTTTTATCAGATGCACTCTGTGCACCAGCCTAGAAGCTGGCCAAGCACGATGACCTGCAATTAAAATTTGTTATCTCTTTGGACACATCCAGATAATAAACAAAAAGAGAACAAGATCTCACATACGGAAGAATCACATCTTAAACCAGACTGAACGTAGCAAACTCACTGGTTTCACTGAACAAGCAAAATGACAGGTCAGGTATATTAACTGCCCTCAGGCAAGTTTAAATTATATCTCCTCCAAGTGCCTTTATAGTCCCATCCATTTCATGGCAAGAAAACCACTTGTTCACAGATCCTGCCCTTCATCTCCCTCTCCCCATCCTTTCCACCTTGTAAAAGCAACCCAGATTTTGTTTGAGATCAGTTACAGGCTCATTCTGAACATCATCGATGTCTTTACACGTAAAAAAATGATCACTAACGAAGGTACTAAGACCTGATCCAGCTGTTATTTACGTCAATGGAAAGATTCCCATTGACTTCAGTGAGAGATAAGTTTAGCCCCCAGGGTCTATGAAAAATCAGCATTTAGTCACTCTGGTTCTCGGCATACCAAAGTCTCCTGAAATAACTTGGATTACTAGGAATTACTTGCTGAAGGTGTATGCTTCCCTTGGGGGGACTAACGTAGTTATGGTTTGTTCCAGGTGAACACCAAGGATGAGAGGAAGCAAGAGAGAGAATATACCTATTTTTGCTGCGCTAAGTTACAAGCATTTTGGACACATGATGGAATTAATCATGCTGCTACACATAAATGCAAACACACACATATACAGCTCTTCCTACTGATTGTCCTTGGAACTGTGCACATATAAAAGGAATACTCTGGAATTTAATATACTTAAACAGCTCTTCTCATCTGTTTGGTAAATATGCATATTACAATTTGTCATAATAACTGCAAACTCACATTTCTAATTATTAAACATTGATTCCTACATAAATACCATTTGAAACAAAAACACTGTATGGCACAGATTGCAACCAACAGAAGATTAAAACAAGGCTGCCTCTGCAGCTTTCGCTATGCTTATCAATTGTCCTCTCACCTACTTCACATGTGCCTTGCCATGAAAGGAGCACATGAATGATCATAACTTTCATTCAGCCTCTTATCTTCCTTGGTTTATTTTTTTGGCTCTGACCCCACAGTAACTTGCCCAGATAATGAGAACAAAGTGTAAATAAAATGAAACCGACAGAGCTGCACACATCTTTAAAATGAGACTGCCTCGATGGCAATCACAAAAACACTCCCTGAACCCAAACCCTGATTGCTTTGTGGGCATGGGAGGCTGCTGCTAAGGCAACAACAGCAAGAGGGGAAGATGCAGGGTGCCACTACGCCCACCTGGGCTTCCCAAGCGCCATCAGTCTGGCAGGGAATGCTGTCCACGGTGGGGAAGGGTCCATCTCCTCTGCAGTGACTCTTAGAGGCAGAATGGCTACAGAGAGAGAAAAGCAGACTGCAGGTCGCCCCTTGTCCGGGGCATGTCCTCACCACAGGGCTGAAAAGTCAGGCACCATCTGGTTTACTGTTTAATCGGCTCGAAACTTCAGGTTAGGACAGCTTGAGTGAGAGACACGCAGAGCAAGACTCCCCAAACGGCACAGATGATCAGAGTGTGGTTAGATCATTTCTCCCCAGAAAGAGGAGGCACAAATTTCACCCCACTCAGCCAAGTGTGAGAACCTAACTCGGGTCTTTCTCCCCAGACCCAGTGTTCTTGCCGATGGGGTTTTGTTAAAAAGCCAAGCTCAAGTTTAGAAGAGAAGTTTGGGGTCATGAGTGTCCTGATTCAGAGCATGCTCGACTCTACCTTGCAGGTTAGATGATTAAGTGGAAGACATGGGAATTTATTTTCACCATGTACTGCCTCCCTCTGTGGAGCTGGGCTTTAGCCCTACACTGGAAATAACATGAGGATAGCTGTGAAATGAGAGGGCTCCTTATTCACCATCTTTGTGAAGATAACCTGATGATCTTCCTTTAATTCTTCCTTTCATTCTATTTCCCACTGTGCTGAAATGGACAATATTTTATGCTTTAGGGTAACGTAGCTGAGATTCCCAAACAGAAATAATGGATAAGACTGCTGTATTTTATTTTCAGGTCTAATTTTAATTAGCTCTCTTATGGGCCTTTTTTTGCTTTCTTGATGCATCATTATCTATTCTTATTACTGAATGTGTGTGTGGCAGTAGTATTTAGCAGCCCCAGTAAAGATTCTTGGTGTGTTTTTATTATATATACAAGAGTTTTATTATGTATACAAGAGTTTCATACTGAGCTCTAAAAATGATGACAATATTCCAACTGCCAAATAGAAGCCCAGATTCAGCACAGCAATTAAATGCAAGGCTAAATATTCTATGTCCAAAAGCCTTGCTTAACTTAAGGCTTGCTATTAACAAAGATCTCATGTAGCCTCTATAAATATTATTTCTTATTTCTGTGGAATTACATTTATTCTAACACATTTGGGATGAGACGACCTGGCAAGGTCTAATATTGGGGTCTCTTGTTAGAGAGGCATTTTCTTAAATGTATGGGCTGATCAATTAATTAAATGCAGAACTCTGAAGAACGGTAATTACTGTTATTTTTCTAAAAAACCCAAATGTTTAGAATTTTGGTTGATCCTGTATTTTTTTCCCACAAAGGGAAAGTGTAGTTCAATACTATTTAAATTTATTGATTTTTTTTTTTCTCATAAATTCAAAGCTGATCAAAGGAAAATATGCTCTACCATCCCATTTTGAAGAGATGTTCTGGAGGGGAAGGTAGTTTCCTTGTTAGTGAAGAAATATTTCTTACTCTTGCATAAGCCAAGATGTTCTACACTGTATCAGAAAAATGTCAGATAAATCATCAGCTTCCTGGCTGGAGCAGAAAGTACAGATATGACAGAGTATCCAGTATAAGCCATGAATTCCCCACAGATATAAATTGACATAACTAATTTAATTTCATCACCCAAAGATTTGACTTGGGATGGTCTAGCTTGATTTTTTTTTTTTTTTTTTTTGGTTGATGATTTGTTTTGTGATTAAAGTATCTGTATTAAGCAGAGAGAACATCTAACCTAGAAGGCAACACTTAAATTCACCAGGTCTTTTTGTGAGGGTGATTTGTGCTTTAGGCAAAAGTGGATGTTTAGGCTCCAAAATCTTCTCCAAAATTTCCCTAGTGGTCTGTGCAATCTCTTGAACTCAGGCTGTAAATCAGTCACGTGTTATGCAGCGTGTGCTGCAGGGAAAAACAGTTCTCACTGCAAGTGTGAGGTGCATGCTGTTTTCTTTGCAGAGCAGGGGCATTAAACTTGGACTCAAGTTCCTGGGGGTTGGTTTACAATTATTAAAGGTCACAATAATAATAAAATATAAGTTATGTCATATTATGTTATAAATAATGTAATGTAATATGTAAATTCATTTTTCTATAAATGTTCTGTATACTTAAAATATTCACGCAGATGTCTAAGCATTTGTAAGTTTTGCAGGTTTCATCACCAACTTGAATACATGTTCAAACAGCAGCCCTTTTCTTACTTTAAAATGCCTGTTGTACATATTTTTACAAATAAATACGGTGCTGTAAAAGCAGCATTCCTGGCCACAGTTCTGCTCCTCAGGATGTCCCAGAACACTGATGCAGCTTGTCCCCTTTCAGGGGTGTTCCTACCACAGGGTATCAGTAGGACAGACCTCTAATGGACCTTCTCGCTAAACTCATTCCTGTGTAACAGAGGGACTTCAGCATCCTTTGGTTTCCCAACAAAATCTATTTTCTGAGCCTTATTTACCTGTGCATGTGCCTGCCCTAGAGGGACTCTTACAAAAGCCAGGGGGCTCTGATCACCCTTCTGCTATGGTCTACCCTAGCCAAGACCCATCTGTGTCTCTCCCAGCACCTGCTGCGTATCTGTCAGAGCTCCACAGGAGGCTTGTTGGGTGAAACATCGGAGATGAGATAAGATAATCGTCACCAGCTTTTATCATCATGGTGATTGTTAGCACCATGATTGCCTACCAGCAAAGTCAACATCTATTTTTCAAATCCCCTCTTTCGTCAATATTAGAATCATTGCCCTCAACTCCTGATTTCAATTCATTTTGTCCCCAATTCCCTTTCCACTTCCTTATGTGAATTCTCAGACTCCAGTTCAACTGCAGTTCACCTGCAATTATGAGAAATGTTGAGCTTTGAGTCCAAGTTTTCAAAGACCTTTGGCCTAACATCCATATACACTTAGGTGATAAGACATCTAAATATCCTGCGAGGTAGGAGAGATAAACACTTTCTCATGGCTATCCTTCCTTCTACGATGGCCTGGATTATTTCAGAGTTTCCATGTATACCTTCTTCTCTCTATGATCTGTGAGGCCACATTTCCATCGATGTAAGTATGAAATCAGTGTCAGGGTTAGAGCAAGCCCTAATTATATTACAGTTTAATAGGGAAACAGATCATGTCAAGTGGGAGGTCAGCAGCATATTTTTGGAGCACATCTCAAAGTTCACCCAGTACACATCCTTTCCTTATACTGGAATATTTATAATTTGTTTGTTTTACACTGGAAATATTGCTTCTGTGAGCTCCTCCTAAGAGACTCCTCCTCCCTCTCCTCCTTTTCAAACTCTCCTGTGCTGGATTAGAATGGGAGCTTTAGAATGGACTAGCTGTAGTAACCCAAGGCAAGCAAATCCCAAGCTCCTTTACACAAAACCCTTTCCCAGGGCTGTTAAACATCCTGGCACCCATATGTGCCGCAATGAGCAACCTTTATGCTCCTGTGTACTCAAAATTTCATTTCTGCATGGATGCTCAAATACATCTGCTACCTAGTTAGGAGTCTTCCTCAAGACAATGTCCAGTGGGATCCATTCCTTTCCTAAATCTTTCCCTAGGTCCTCCAAAGTACGTGTTTTCTGATTATGCCTCTCCTATGCAGCAGGAGTGAGCAACTGCATGGTGCCTTTTCAGGCACTTGCTTTAAAGGATTGAGAACAGGATTGCTCCTGAAAAATGCTCGTGTAAAACCTTGGAGCAGCCATGAGAGCAAGAATCAGAAAGAAGAGTCTCCTCCTGAGCCAACTGTCCTCTCTCTATTTTCTGTATGGCCCCAGCAAGGAGCAGGGAGGGTGCTCCTGTCCCCATTCAGAGCCTGATAGCTCAGGGAACCTCCCAGATCAATTGAAGTAAGAGCTTAAACCTTGTCAGTCAGCCACTGGAATAGTACCTGGCTTTTACTGGATGCTTGAAGGAAGCAGGACCACCTCATCCTTCCACCAGCATTTGCAAGACAGATGCCTTGCTAAACCAAAAAGAAGAGGCCAATTCACAGGCAGGGATCTCAGGTCTGTGTCTCTCAAGAGGACAGAGATGCCTCCCTACAACACGAGGGGAAAGCGGTCCCCCATCTCCTGCTGGGGAGGCTGAGCTGCTCCCTGCACACCTTGCTGGCTGATTTGGGAGCCACTTCAAGGGGCTGAAGTCTTCCAGCTGAGAATCAAGTCATGTAAGACAGGGGATGTAGAGTCAGGTATTGCTGTGACTGGATTTTGGGTGGCTGAGGTTTTACGGAAACTCTATTGGCTCCTGAGCCTCACCAGTTAGTTTCCACTATACGGTTAAGAACAGCAATGACCAGGAACAACTCTCTTTTATTAAGAGGTGGGGAAATGTTCAGAGAGCAGAAAGTCTCAATACTGTCACAACCATCTATTTTGAACTTGTAATGTTATCAGGTGAACGTTTTAATGAGTGATTTAGCAAAGCTCAGTACCACTGGTAAACAAAATGCATATTTCCATACCAAAGTAAAATACTGTTCAGAGTTTTTCTGAAAACATTAAACTCGTGTTGACAGAAGAATGAAATGTGCACATTAAAAAAAAAAGTTCATATCTTCTTAGAAACATGCCACCTTATTCTAAAATAACCATATTCATCTCAGCTGATATTCAAAATATTAAAGAATCAATTTCTCTTTCCTTCTAGAAAAGAGAGCCACTCAGGCAGGTAATCACAGTCTAGGAGGGTTTCATTTTGTTGAGCAAAAAATTGTTTTATAAGCTACTTTGTCTATCAAATGACAGCAAGTCCCTTGACATAAACACCATTGCAATTTTATTACATGAATGAGTGGTTACAAGTTTGGGTTTTTTCTTTACTCTAAACAAGTAAAGGAATTTGGAAATCCTGACCTGAAAGGGTTTCACACATGCTTAATTTTAATTGTGCATGTAATTTCAGTGAGTTTGGTACTACTCATATGCTTAAATTTAAGCATGTGCATAAGTGTCAGCAGGATGGGACTTTAATACAGCACAAAATCTAATATCTGGTTTTTCAGTGTTAAAATTTAAGCCTTGATAAATTCATTTTTCTATGAAAATGAAAACAAATTATAAAAATAAATCTGTATATAACATATTTAAACTGAGACATAAAATTAATATATTTAACATTTAAAATATATATTCTATATTCTATAATATAACATATAACATATATTTCTGTGAAGTACTGAGTCACATGAGGGACCTGACATTATATCATAGAATAAACCCTGGGGGAGAGGGTTACTGAGAGCCAGGTAAGAATGGGATGAAAATATTTTCCTTGCTGTTGGCATGGGTACGTACTTCCAAGTGTTTTCTGCTGCTGCTTCAGAGTAACATATTATCATATTATCCGTTATCACCAAAATAGCTATTTGCATTACAGCCTTGTTATTTTATATATATATATATACTCTGAAAACTCACAAAAAACTACTATCAGCTAGTTTTTCTATGTTTTACAAAATAAGCCAAGTCTTGATAGACCTGTTTACTTTTATGTGCTTTCTACAACCACAACGACTTTCTGTACTGAATAATTGTCTGAGAACTTTTGTTTTGGGAGCTCAGCTTGAACAACAAGCTATCAACAAAACCCAACCAACCAGTAAGGGCAAGCAGTTCTTGCAAGATATTATCAGTTACTTCCAGAAAATGCCCCTTGGTGTTATTTCACTTTGCTATTTTAAGTTAATTTGCAAAACTTTGACCAAGAACAAAGGTTAAATACTTGGAATTAGCTCAGGTTGTATGTTCACCGCAGAATGCAAAATAAATGTTACAAATAAATGGTAGTTCCCCCCAAAAGGAAAAAAAAATGGGGCATGGGTACATCTGCTCTGAACATCATTAAAAGAAGACAATTCTTCTAGAGCCAAGTGGGAAAGGAAGAGGTAGAAATGTAGAGTTTTGCAGAGGTGTTGCTTTCAAGGCTGCTTTATTACGGGACTCCAGGTAGGTACCGAGCTGAGCAGAACTGTGCTACAAACATCTCCTGTTGCGTTACTCTAAGGAATAACATCTGAAGTATATGAACCTGCTCTGGTAATACTGGAATACATTTTAGCAACCTGAGCTGAGGGCTGAGCTTTGGTAGTTAGGGCTGTTGGTAACTAAAAGCACTGAAAACATATGTAAATCCAGCGGCACCGCATGCTGTGGAGGTGGATGTTTGTAGTTCTAAAACTGCAGCCCTGGATGAGCTTACAGCAAATCAGATTAAATTTAAGACTGCTAAATTTTGCTGTGGGAATTAATTTCTGTTGATAGAGCTTGGATTGTTCTGTTTATGTTTTGTTTGGGTTCTGCTGGCTGATTTTATCAACATTGTTAAATACATTCATGCTGGTCGTTGTAGCAGCTGGAATGCAAAGCCGTCTCCACCAAGCCATCCCTTAGTAAGTATGAGGAGGCCAAACTGGAGGAAACAGATTTAGAGTTCACCCATTGTCATGCAGCATGAAAACCATGGCAGAGAAAACGTAAAACATCCAAGTCCTGACACTCCTGGCAAATGGGGAATGTTGTAAGTACAAGGTACTGTGGCAAACCTTTCCTCCTCCAGCCTTCCTCAGCCATGAAAAACTTTTTTTCCCATTTCTGGTCCTCATCCAGTTCTGAGAGTCAGTGACGATAATCAGAGCATGCCAAGCATCTGACCTCAGCAGATTTTCTTGTGAAATAAAGAACGCAGTGTGACACACAAGTTTCTTCTGAATTCTTCAGCTATATCTCCTGGAATACATTCTTTCTGCTAACAGTTCCTCTATCAGCGCTGTTTTCTGCATTTGACCCTCTCCCCTACTTGTATTACTGTGGTATTTTATAAGGAAGTTGTTAACAGGTTATTTTCCACTCTAGTACTCTAGCAAATTGTAGTGGGTTTGAGTTGGCATTTCAAAATTGGCTTTCTACTTTCAAAGCTAATCCTTGTGGGACGTATGAAACCAGTGATGTTCTGGGTGCTCAGCACATTACTAAATTAGGCCTCATTGGAAGGATATCCAGCCAAGGTTGACAAATTTATAAATACAAAGTGACCCAGTTTCAATCAAGCATCTACTTGTATGCAAACAAACAAAGTCAGAAAAAAATAACCTCTTTCTCAAATTACTTTTAAAATTCCAGAGAAGTCAGTAATTTCTAAAAAAAATCAGGAAACACTTGAAACAAGTCTTGACCATTAAGATTTTGTTTTACTTTTAGTTTTTTCATATAGCATATAATCTGTAGTTACTGTTTCTGCCATTTATCCAGAACATGTTCATTGTAATTCTTCTCTGTACTTCTGGTCACTAGCCTGCAGAGATACTTTAATTACAGAGAAAAGATATCTCATTGTGGTAACAGCACTCAATTTTGCCTTATCCTTATTGATTTTCTTCTTTTGTGCTATTCCCATACACACGGTTCAAAGAACTTGTGAGATGATCTCATTTCTTTTTGTTGTTGTTTCATTTTGATCTTGTTTTCCTGGCTGAGAGGATGTGTGTCACTCGTGTTTTGAAATGAACTCTGGTAAATACAGCCGCTTCTTGAAAAGATCACTGCTCCCCTTTGAGCACGACTCTGCCATAAATATGCAAGTGGGAAGAAAGCTATGAAGAACTTGTTGTGTGAACTACCCACGGGCTCGCTCTTCTCCTCGTTACAGCCCCGCTTCTGGATCCTTCCCCGCAGGGCACACAACACCTCCCAGCCGTGCATGACACCGAGTGCCAAAGAAGGGTAATTGTGCTATAAGACTTTTTAATTCCCCAACTTACTTCAGCTGTTATCAGCAGCTGGTTACTTCAGCTGGCTGATATGCCTTGGTGTCCTGTAAACATTCGGTCTAGTGCTCTGCATTACTCATAGTTGGAAAATCACTTTGACTCCTGTAGTATAATTATGTTAATGTCAAATGAGTCACAGGGAAACAGAAAACTTTTATCAGAGCTGCACCTCAGTGCCACTTTCTGAATGCTTCTGTTGGCATGGCAGAAGTAGGCTAGGAGATTAAGGGGAAAAAACAACTTTCATTTAATGAGTGATATGAAATTATAGTAATAACTACTCACAAGGAAGCTTAAGTGACAATCAAACTTAGATTCACCAAAACATAAAATTGGTAAGAGAATAGCCTGCCTGATTATTTATAAGAGCAAGAATGAAACATAGTGAATTTTTAAACAATTACTTTTCCAAGCAAGTTTCAAATATCTTTTGCACATAAACAGCTTTTCAAATTAATTATTTAGTTTCAATTGCAGTAAGTGATTTATTTAAATTGACATCTTAACTAGATTGCATTTCAGAGCCAACCTCCTCTGATATTTTATTAATTTTACCTCTTTCTTGGTAAGCGAGGAAAAAAAAAAATCCAACACCCTTTCAGCTCATGTTTAGATCATAATGCAAAAAGATAGAAGTCCTTCAACAAGCTAAAAGTTCTTGTAACATATTTTGTCCCAGCTTAAAGCAGACAAACGGCCAAATGAGAGCAGAATTTGTTACAGAGTTTAAAGACAAGAGGACAAACATCTGTGACACACTGGCTATCTCAGAGCTAAGCTGCAGCACCTTTTTTCTGGACCATACAAATTCCCCTGGTATTTGCCTACCAGGATTTTGCATGCTCAAACATATATTAATATTTCCATGTGCCATCCTGATGAATAGGATATACCATCTGAATGTAAAGGGAAGCTTTTTTACCCCAGGTGGCTGAAAGATCATCCTCAGAACACAAGAGTTTTAGCATTCTGACAGATTCCACAGTGCTATTCAGTAAAAAGACTCAAAAGTAAGCAAAAGGCAAAAGCTGAATTGAAAATCATAACCATATCATTTTAGTCAGGAAAAAAAAAATCACCTAGGGCAATATAATAAAAATCTCTTATTGATAAGTAACCACATTTCCATTAATGTTCTATTTGAGATGGAGACAAGACTTACATTTCTCTGGGAGCTCCATCCCTCTGAGCCTTTCCCCTTCATCTGCTGACTTCTCATCTCATGCCTTTTCTGAGTTCCCTCCACTTATCCTAGAAACTGTTAATAAATTAAATCTCACATGTCCTATAAGAAACCAACTGTTGTTACTAAATTGAGTGGGAATATAAGGTCATGCCATAGGTGACTAAGTACCCCCCAGATTTCCCTACGAGCCATGATCTAAATATGATGGTACAGCATCATCTCGACCTTATAATGAGTGAGGGGCTTTATTTCAGAGCACTTTCCCGACCCAGAGATAACCTACTATGGACAACACCCGCAGTTTAGAGCGCTCAGCTCCCGGCTGAGTTAAAATTCTGTTTTATTATGTAAAACGGTTCATGCCTAACACATCAGCAGAAAGCCTTCACTTGTAGTATTTGGTTCTCCTGCGTGGAAACGTACAGGAAACGCATCGAGACGTTCGTTCTTTGTACATTAGCACCGTCTCTTTAGCGACGCGCGCCTGTGCTTCGGCCCGCCGAGGCGGCCAGACGCTGTCCGTGCGCGGCTGCCGCTGCCCTGGGGCAGGACCCGGCGTCTCCCTTCTCCCCGCGCCCCGGGGAAGCGCAGCGCCAGAGCCGCGAGCGGCGACGGGAGAACCGCACGCGGGGAGCATCACCCGGGGCCACGGCGGCCGAGCCGCCCGGGAGAGCGGGGCGGGCACAGCCCGGACCGCGCTCAGGCCGCGCCCCGGGAGGCCGGGGACCGACGGGGCTCGTTCTCCGCGGCAGCCCCGGGCGGTGCGGGGCAGAGCGCGGCCGCCCCGCGCCCCCCCCGGGCCCCGCAGCTGCGCCCGTCCGTCAGCGCCGCCCCCCCGGGCGGGGCCGCCGCGCGCTGCCCCTTTAAGGCAGCGCAGCCCCGCGCGCATTCCGGCGGCCGCGTCACCGTTCCGGGAAGCGGGTGGCGTCACGCCGCCATCCCTCCCGCCGTCCGTCCCGCGGCGCGGGGCGGGCCCCGGGGAACAAAGGCGCGATAAAAATAGAAGGTGAGCGAGCGCGGGGAGCGCCGTGCCCGCCGGGCGGGGCCGCGCCAGCCTCGGAGGTGACGTCACGACGCGGGCGCGCGCCTGCGCGGCCCCGCGCGGCTATTTATGGGCGCCGCCGGTGGGAGCCGGGCGCGGTGACGTCACGCGGGGCCGCGCCTGCGGCGTCATTTCACGTGCGGGGCTCGCGCTGCACGCCGCCCCTCAGGATGGCGGGGAGGAGGAGCCGCCGCCGCGGGCGGGCCCGCCTCGGAGACCGCGGGGCTCCGCGGGGACGGATGGCTCCCGGAACGGCGGGGGCCCTCTCTGTGTCGTGCCGTGGATTTGCCTTTATTTGGCACCGGCGAGGGAGCCGCTGCCAAACCTCCCTTTGCCGGCTGCCGAGTGAAAGGATAACTCAGTACCGCGCCGCGAGCGAGGGCAAGCGGCAAAGCCTGCCGCTCTCGCTCCGTGCTGTGCTCTCCCAAGTAAAGAAAAGCAATGCATTACCCCGGGGGATGGTTTCTACCCCCGCTGGAACGTGACATTCCCCACAATTAATTATTACATAAGTGCCATGTCAAGGATGCCATTGGTATTACGGTCGTTCTCTCAACTCCAGCAATGACAGCAGTAGCTTATATCTACAATGTTAAAAGGATGCTGGTTCATTTCTGTTCCGGTTGCCAAGTCCGCTTCTCAAGAGCAGCCCGAGGGTGTTCTGTAGCCTTTGTGGTCATGGACTCTATGAAAGGCTGGAGCCTTTCACTGCCCCGCTGTTTACAGTGGATTGCCCTGAATTGTTTACAGTGCCCTGCTGGAGCTGGCCTTGTGTTTTTTTCTAAGAATCAGATAACGTGAAAGGATACTGGGCCACGTGTAAGCTTTTGATTGTAGTATTTGGTTGACAAGGCTTACACACTCTTTACTGTAACTCTTTGTCTTCCACTACTGCCTATTAAAAAGCAGCTGGGTCCTCTTTGATCCCTTCTGAATGGGGGTTTGTGGGGGTGTGGTTTGTGGTTGGTTGGTTTGGTTGGGGTTTTTCAGTGAAATTGTTCATTAAAGTCAGTGGCTGGTTGGCTGTCTCCCAAAGCTGTTGCTTTCTCTAGACAGACCAGACAACAAATAGGTCTCTAATTCGGGATGACATCTTCCCAGACTGTTCATGTTCAAAGAAAATGTGGTGGACCATGTGAAACAAGGAACTGTATCATCAAGTAACTTCTTGTACACTAGTCACTGTGAACAAGTGAAAGATCTGTTTAAAAATCACTAAGAAGTACAGAATAAGCACCAAATAAAACACCAAATAAAGAGCCTAGTAGAGGAGCTGTAAAGTAGGTTGAAATTTCCAGAAGGCAAAACTCAGTGTGCCAAGTTCTGTCGCCATAGGGCTGATGTGTCTGCATCAGCATGCTCTCACCCTTAAGTTGGTTTTTTTTTTGAAAGATAAAAGTGTTGAACTAAATAGAGGCTAAACTAATCTGAACCAAGTCTAAACCTGGGATATTTTCATTCCACAGCTTAACCAAATGGTTAGTTTGGGATTATAACCAAGCAATTTTGAGTAGGTTTAGCCAAAGTCTCAACTGGAAAATTGAAGGAACTAGAGGTTCAGCCCTTTCTGTGTGCCAGTGCACTGCTCAATTTTAGCAGTCCTTTTTCAGTCTTTCTTTGTGATGCAGTGGCTTCTGTTTGTGAAGGTTGTGTGTGCCATTTGAAGGGCTTTGTTGTGCAGTGTAGGGATGGCGTGGTGTAGTGCAAACCTCAGCTAAATTGTGCTGTCCCAGAGCATTCCAAGGGAAGATGGTGTGGTTATTAGAGAGTGGCTGTGTCTTTTATTAGATTGAGTCATACAGAGGAAGAGAGAAGTGGGCAAGCTTTCAGGAACACAAGCCTTTCTCCTTCAGCTGCCTTAAAAAAGAAATTCTGGAAAACTGTATCAGTAAATTTGTGCTGTTCTTAAAATTGTGTTCTCCATCAAAAACCTGGATTACTCATTAGCTTCTAGAAATGTAATAACTGCTAGCTTTCCACTAAGGTGTTCCTGGTTACCTGCTGCTAGGGACACACCTGTCAAACAGAATTGTGTTTGGACCCATAAATGTGTAGTTGCACAGATAACTGCTGGAAGCGCAGCAAAGCAGCCCTGGGATGTGTTGTCTGGAGATGACACTGCATCTCCTCTGAAGGGGGAATTTGCAATGATTACCTCACCATTTAGTCACCTGGATGACTGTATGCTGACAACAAAAAAAGCTTCTGAATGAGCCACCAGAATATCATTGCAAAGCTTACTGTAACCTGAAGAGGAATTCTGTACTGCTTGTACATCTCTGCAGTGGTGTACTAGCCTATGCTAGAAGCTCCTGCAAAATAGTTAAATAATCTTCTTAACCTAGAAAAAATAGTCCTGTGATTTGAAGTGAAGCTTTCCTGGGATTTTCCATGTGCCCTTCATGGTTTTGAGGTGGTGCCCCCTATCCGAACCAACCTTCCAGGAAGTCTGTGAGCACTGAGCACTATCAGGCTGTGTGTGAGTCTTGCATAAGAAATGCCCTCGTCTGCAGAGCTATGGATTCTACTCATCCCCATCCCAGAAGGTGAGGTATTTGCTCAGTGTACTGGGTGTCCTCAGAAGTCATTGGGATGAACCCAAACAGCTACCAGGCACGGAATGGCTCCCACAGACTGAAGGACAGAAATGGCCTGTCAGCAGCTGGAGATTTTCACAAAGCAATCCAAGTGGACTAATAGACCACCTCCAAAACATAAGCTCAGAGCTTGGCTTTTCTAACCCCGGTGGACGCTTAAAAACTGTGGTTTCAGCAGAAACATAAATTTGGCACCTAATTTTGTCCTCCTGTCAGCCCTTTGCTTTCACTCAGGTAATAATTAGCAGCTGTTCTTCAAGTTCCATGATGGCCCCTTTTCACTTCTAAGTGTCAGTCACCCTTTTATCTGAAAACATCTACCTTTTTAACGTAATCAAGGCATTCTAATTCTTGTGAGACTTATGAAGGTCCATGTACATTTAACAGATCTATTGATCTTATTTTAAAAAAGGCACCATATATTTTCTGTTGTCTTCTATGTCTGGAAACCATTTTTTAGGGCAGACTAGAAGTTTCTGGTGGAAGCTGGATTCCCTAACTCAACAGGGCTCTTTGTTTTCAAGGAATAGAAATAAAGAGGATCTCTTTTGACTTTCCTTTAATTATAAGCCTGAGGGCAGAGGGAAAGAAGGAGCAATTTCTGTTTCTCAGTATGATGTTTGTGGTTTAGTTCTGCCTGGAGGAGTTGCTGTTTTGTTGCTAAATGATAATTGCACCTTTCCTGTGGCTGTAGAGGAGATTTGGCAGTGTTGCACTCGTGATTTGTGGGAGCTCTCTAAAAAGTTAATTGGGAGCTTCTTCTGTGACTTGAACATGTTTCTCTCCTTCACAGTCCTAAGGATTTCCTTGTGGTATGATCCAGGGCCGAATGTCAAGTCAGTTCTTGCAGTCTGGCTTTTTCATTCTGGAGAAAACACGATGCATTTGAAAAGTGTTTGAGATAGCATTTTCTCATTAGATGGTTACGTTACGCAAGGTGGAGAATGGCAGTTACCCTTAGAGCTATTTATTACACTTGTGGCTCTGAGTCTAATGAGGGAAGATGGGAATCAAGAAGGGACATGACAGAAGTTTTTGTAGAAGTGGGGATAATCTGGATGGTGACGGTATTTGAGAACATTAATGTTTGAAAAAAAGATTTTTAAAAGTGTGTGCAGTTCTGCTGTTACTTATGAACAGCCCTTGATCAGGCACATGTTAGTATTCTCTCGTTTTCTTCACGGGAGTCTCCTCTGTAGTCTTTTCTGCTTCAGGTGGAAAAGACGAGTAAAGATGTAAGCAAGAAATTTAGGATAAGTGCAGTCTGCCACAGGG
Source organism: Hirundo rustica (assembly GCF_015227805.2). Lineage (NCBI taxonomy): Eukaryota > Metazoa > Chordata > Aves > Passeriformes > Hirundinidae > Hirundo > Hirundo rustica. The sequence continues at coordinate 23,284,249 of NC_053452.1, forward strand.
TGTTTTGCGTAAGTTGTTCAGTGCTTTCTGACAAAGACAGGAGGTGTATCATGCCCACCAGGGCAACGGGGTGAGCATAATGTTAAGGCTATTAATCATTTAAGTACCCGAGAGAATTAGAAATTGCACATTGGAAGTGTCACCTGTTTCTTTTGACTGTTGCCTACTTTCTGCAGAACAGCTTGTGCAGCATCTTTATGAACTGAAACAAGGTAGCTTTTCGTAGATTCTGCTGCAGTCTAATAGTCTCACAAATGTATTTATTCAATTTGTGGCATTTGTTACATTATTGAAAATTTGGATAACTTAGCAAAAAAGGTGCCTTTTTATTTTTTTCTTAAATCTTGGTGAGAGTTCAAAGCATTCAGCTCTAACAAATTTTCTGATCATTTGCTGTGATTTAATCAAAGTTTAATTCATCTAATAAGGCCATCATAGCTTTTTATTTTATATGAAACTATTTCATGTCTGTTAATTTCTCTTTGACATTTTGTCACTTGACCTAGCCCGTGCTCAAGGTCATTGCAGGATTGTTACCTGGTAGTGTTTGTCATGACAGGATGAATTTATTAACTTTTTGTTGTTGCCACTGCTGTGTACCAAAAGTGCAACTTGAAAACTTCCATTACATATGTCTTTCAAAATTCAGAAATAGATTAATAAGATTTCTCTGTTCTCTCTTCTAATCCTTCCTAGTCAAAATGTTTCACGTAAATCTCCTTGATGCAGCTTGGGCTCTTTGAAACTTTTGTTCTCTTCTGTTTGTTTCTTCAAAAACTTCTTGTTGCTTCTTCTGTTCTTCTGTATCCACTGGGTCCTTTTGGGTCTCTCTCTCTCTCTCTCCACACCCCCCCCCCTGCTTCCTTGCTCTGGGGTATTACTTGCCTTTATCTAGGACTGTCAGTGGACTGGAACTCTGGTGTTCAACTGTTATTTAAAAAATGTGGATAACTTTATTAAGTTCACAAGGAAACATCTGTGGTGTACTGTAAATCACAAGAAATACATTTTGCAAAGCAAAAGTTGTGTAAAGAAGTTTAAAACAAGCTAAAACCTCATTGTTTTCCCCAAAGGCTCCTGTTTTTGTAGCTGTTTAGGTTTGCAAATTCTTTGGAATTTGTCTTCTGCCTTGGAATGCCTAACTAAATGTGAGATGTTGAAAATGGACTCAATAGATCCTGACTACCATTTTGAAACTTCCATAAACAATGGGACGCTGTGCTCTGTGGAACATTTCTCTAGTGACCGCAGTTCTTAGCAGAAATCCCGAATCTGTTACTCATTCAGTTGAAAGCACAGCAGAGGCAAAACCGATGCATGAACACGTGTCATGGCAATTGACTTAAATGTTATCAGAAGTTGCGCTATGAGAATTTAATCTTCCATTTTGTTGACTTTTCTGCATGTTTGAATCTTTAAATGTTTCTTTAATTGAATGATTCTGAGATGGTATCTTCTTTCTGCCCTACATTTAGAAGCAGTGAAGGTAAGGTAAAGTTATTTTGCAAGTGGGGCATGACCCTGTTCCTGTGGAGCTCAGTAACATTTCTTGCTAGCTGAAGTGATGCCCGACTGGGTGTGTAGGTATTTGGGTGGCAGAGTTTTCTCCTTCTTGGTTTCTCTTCTTCACATTGATTGATTGTTATGTCTACGTTGTTGTAAAACTGGGATGTTCTAAGGCTTTCTACTTAGCTTCTGTCTAATTTGGCATACTTCCTGGAACAGCGAGATTTCCTACAAAAGCTTGGTTCTTCCCTCATCCCAGTAACATCACGAAATTACTTTTGAAAAAGCATTTCAGGGCTACCGCATGCCAAATTACAAGTTGATTTTTTTAGGCTTTTAAATTTGATTTGTGTTACAAAAATGAAATTATTTTTAAGAAATGAGTTGCATACTGCTTAAATGTTGCTCAAAACTACAAAAACCCTCCTTTAATTTAATTTTCACATAATCTATCATTTTATTAGCATTTTAGAAAGATTAATTACAATAGCTTGTCATGGTAGTTTATGTCCTAAATGTCCTCTCTGATCTGGAAAAAAACTGATTTTTTTTTTAACCTTTCTGCTACACTAAACAGACTACTTAAAACTAAGCCTGATTTTGCTCTAACTTCTCTGATTCAGGTTGCTTTTAGTAGCTGTGGTTACAGGGGAATAATCTTCCTATCTCCTGGGCAGTTATTCTGTCTTTGCTGCAATCTTTGTAGGGGCTTGAAAAGGCAGATGAAGAAAACCAGGTTTTATTCTTTTGCTTCTTGAGAACTGCTGTAGCTTTGTTGTTTCATGATTGCAGTTCTGTTTAAATGCTAAGTTATTTTGCACTGAGAAGAAACAGTTTTCAGCTGTTGAAAATAAGAGTGCATCTGTAATAAGGGTTATTATGATTAATTTTTATGCTTGTTGTCAGGTCTCTAAAAAATATAATTTTACATCTAAAAAGGCACAGGCTTGTTTACTTAATGATCCCTCAGAATATATTCCTGTGTTGCTGAGATCAGTTATAACAGGATGAGGTAAGAATTAATTATTCAAGGTAAGATTTTCAAGTCATTGAGAGTTTTAGCACTCATAGATGATATTCTGCACTAAATAAAGTAGAAATTATCACTTATTTCAGAATGAATTTGGGTGAGGCCAAATTTGCTGAAAAGGTCTGTTTTCACTCGGCTTGGAATATGAGGCTTATCTGTTGACATGTGTATTTAAACCAAACGGGTGTGAATACAAACCAGATGTTTCTTGGGAACATTTTTATGGTACATTTGAACCATAAAACAAGGTGACACATTTTTTTAATCAGTATTCCCGATTGCGTGTTGAGGAAATGTGTGTTCTAAGTGTTACTTTGCTTTTTTTAAGTGGACAAGAATCTGCAATCTTGTACGGCATTAAGTGCTGCAATGAAAGTCTAGATACAGAATAGAATGACCCTCTGTATAAAAGAGCATAAATCATGTTTGATTTAGATCTTTAACACAAATAAGGACTATTCTTAAATTATTTCAGCAATCATTTTAAAGGCTCGCTTATATCCTGATTTCCATATCCATTCTCAGTGAGCACACAAGAGGCTCTCAGCAAGTAGCTGGTGACATGTAACAGTGAATCTACGACTGAGAAACTCGTTAGTGTTGTGCAAGTGTTGCACACTTAGTTGCATTGATTCAGGAGCACCTTTGTGTTATAAAACTTTCACTGTCCTAATAATTTCTTCCTTCAAACCCTCCAAGTGGAGATAACCTATGGCCCAGTCTTAGAGACTCTTCTCCCCTTGTGAATGTGCTACACAAGGCTTGGGCAGAGGTGAGACATAGTGGTATTGGAATGTGGTAATGTGTAAGTGTAGACTTATATTATTTCTAATAACAGCAGCAAGGAATGTTATTTGGAGTTGTCATTACTTTTTTATACACATACACACAGACACAGGCACAGACTCACAGACAACACAGAGTCAATGTTTCTCAAAGATGAGCTTGGCAGTTTCTGGTTAATTGCGTTCACTAGCATTTTGTAACTAATATTTTGTTATTATTATATTCTTATTAAAAATAAGACCTACAGTTGGACATGTAAACTGTCCCTTTAATGTGTTATAACATTGACTCTTGAATCATTTAGTCACAGGAGTTTTGGTGCTTATAGGATTGGGAAGATGACTTGTGTGATCTTTGCCTGGTTTCGCTAAATACTTAGATTCATCTCTCAGAACTGAAGTAAATTAAAGGAGAAAAGTTGCAAGGGGAAGAAATACTTTCTACCCCTTCTTCCAGTCTCCTTTTGTTTTCATCCTATAAAACAATGTACAGAGAACATGTTGAAAGCCACCTGTACCCTTTTTGGGTACCTTAAGATAGCTTTTCTCAAAAGCTTTGTGGTTTATGAAGACCCCTTATCACATCTGACACTGGAAATCCAATTGGTTTTTTTCTGAAGGATGCTGTGGGTGCCTGTTCCATCTCACTGTGCATATGGAGAGATCCCAAAGTTATAAATAAGTTCATGGTAGCCATATGTCATGACAGTGTGTCTAGTTTGGGTCTTTGAGGCACAATTGAAATATACAGACAACATAAAAACTCATGTTGCATAGCATAAACTTGAACATTTTTGAAACTGGCAAGTTCTGGTCCTTTGCCTCCATCATTTTCTAAATATTTCTAAACATTTTCTACCCTATTTAGCTAAATTTGGTAAGAATATAAACTGGCCATAAATATGTAATTACAGCTTGATCCTGTACACTGAACTAGAGATATAGTGGTTCAAAATGCAGTTGGCATTTAGGTGCTTGTATAGCTTTGTCAGTGCAGTTCAGCTGCAGTGTGTTTGTTTAGCAAAGGGTTCAGTCTGCTTCTTGTTTAGGTTTGTTCATACATTTTTCCCCTCTCTCTGGTGGTGTTAACCCTTTGCAGAAAGGCAAGAGTGCGTTTAACAGCATCAGTTTGTTGGGTGAATAGACCATAGGTATTAGCACATGCACTAACAGGTCTCTAACAGTGACAAGGGTTTCTAACACTCTTTGCAAAGACTGGCTCTGTAAACTCAGACCAACATAAAGCTGAAACAGCTGTCAGATTAACTGGCAATTATCTCCATTTGTGAGTGCTCACAAATCTGGGAATCTCGCTATGCCCAGACATTGTGTTGGTTTGGGAGGTTCAGTCATACTCATTTAGCATGTACCCAAGGGTTTGATATCGACTCTATTGGGGTTAACTTGTTTGATCCAAGTGCTATTGAAAGCAGCACAAATCTCTCCATTGACTTGGATTAGTTGGTCAGTGTGAGATAACAAGTCTGTGTTGATTAATTCCCTGCAGTTCCTACTATGAGCCCACACATAATAATGGAGAACCATTAGTGGCCATTGCCACTGTTAGTCAGTTCCCAGTAATACCTCATTTTTATTTTCGGGTTGAACGCCTCAATCCTACACAGTGTTATAAATAAACGAGGTAAACAAGACCTCCTTGTCACATTATTAGAATAGTAGATGCAACGTTTGCTAAACTTGGAACTTTCCCAAAATCATGGTCACAGGTTCATGTGACCTGTTACAAAAGTTGCTGATTTCATTGTTTGGTTTTTGAGCATGACTTTCGACTTGTAGCCTGCTGAAGGTTGGTGCAGCCTGTAAGAAGGAGGGCACAAAGGGTGGGGTATTGCATAAAGATTTGCAGCTGTGACTCAGTTTTTGCAGCAAGTAATGCTCATTTCTCTTCTCCTGCTTCCTCCTGCTTATCAGGAAGTGCCCTACAGCACTGCACTAAGAGAGCACTGCCGGTTCAAAGAACACCTTCAAAACTGACTAGAAATAGTGAATTGTAGAAAAGCAAAGCAGTAACCTGTAGTGTTCCTTCCTTAGTCATGAAATTTGGGGGAAAAGCCCATGCATAACAGTGTTACTTCTTATTTTAGGAACAAAATGTCTGTCATTTCTTCTATATAAATGTCATATAACACTGGACAAAGTTGAAAACTTCTAACAAATATTTGCTGGACAGTATTGACTTACTGAGGAGATAAAGCGTCAGCTTGTCATGTGTTTTTAGCTTACCTTACATTACCTAAATTACCTTAAAATTTATGAATAACATGCTCAGTATAGCAGGGAAGTTGCCCTTTTTTGTAGTTCTGCAAACTTATTTCTTGGTCACCCATTTGTATCATTTCAAAGCACTGTCACTTTGAGGGTGGCTGCAGGTTTGGTAATGTTTGTATCTCCTAAATAGACTGTGATTCTCAGGATAGATTAAGTATGTTTCAAAGTCATATAAAGAAGAATGATGATCAGAGTACCATTTTTTCTTTTTTAGAGTTTCTCACTCTGTGAGGTGTCTTCTGCCTTTTCTTACATTTCACCATGTGCATCCCTCTGTAATTTCACATGTGGAATAGAAAACAGGTCAGAATAGTATACAGATAAAAGCCAGTATAAGGAACCATTATATCTCTTAGGGAGGATGGGCTACTTTTTCTGTAGCAGAAATACTTACTATCCCTTTGATTAATGTTGCTGTTGTCTTTAAGCCTAGGAAAAGAAATGTATTAAAGGAGATTGTAAGTGCATTTTTGTTCTGCGCAGTAATGTCGCTTTAATTCTTTATAAGAGGCAATTAGATAACAAAGCATGTCTTAGAATATTGTATTGATGTCTCTACTCACAGATTAAGTTTTTAGAAGGAAAATTTTCTGATGGATACTCTTTTACCTTAAGTATCAGTGTTTTTCATCCTTAAAGTTTCATTTCCTATCTGAGGAAAAAAAGAAATAGGTAATAACCATAACAGAGGGGGAAAAAATTGTTTGTTTGTTTGGGGGTTTTGCCTGTTTCTATTAACATGTAAACATGATCTTGTACTGATTCTATGTTTAGGAGCAGGTTTTATGCCTGCCCTGTTGTCTGATATCTGCACATGAGGCAAGAGAGCAAAAAAGGTTTTGTCTTCCTCCCTGTGCCTTGTTCCTCTGTCTCCTTTTTTCACAGCCACTACAGCATCTCTGCATTCCTGGTCTCTGTACATGGCCTGAGCACAGAGTCATTTGAGCAGTCAGAATGCTTTAATGTGCAGACAGCCAGCTCTCCTGGAATAATTTATAAGGACTGCATCAGAAGCAGACTCTGGGAATTTGGAGAACTGCCCTGAGATGTGCTGATGGTTGTAGGTGACCCTGACCCTCACGGAGGGAGGCACAGAGCATTTCCCTTACATTGTTCTACCACTGCTGGCATAGAAGAGCAGCGGCTCTGAGTTGATGTGGGCAGTCTGTAAGTATTGAGAGAAATCACACAGTAAGGAAAACCACTGTGACTCCAGAGCATGTTGCTGAGCCTTTTTTCCTGCTGTGTAACTCATGTCCTCCTGTTAGCCCAAAGAGTCACCACAATGCAAAGTGGTGGTGAGATAATGTGTCGGTACAAGAAATCCACTCATTTTTGTGTGGCAGGGTGAGTTTAGGTGCACATTTCCTAGTTCTTTTTATTTCAGTGGATTTTGCTGCTTAGTTATTATTAGTGGATTCTTAGAATGATTAGTGGATTGTTTATTCTGGAGAGGTGGAAGTAATTGTGAGTATCTGCGTGTTGTAAGCAGGTAGCCACACTAGGAATTGGTGGTGGGAGCAACTGATAGGTTGTGTAATTTGATCTTTACCTGTTCAATTTTCCAGTGCCATATCAAGCTATTCTAGGGTTTTTTTTAATGTATAGATAGGACATAAATTAATGTCCATGTTTAACTTGCAACTTGAGCTAAGATTACAACAAAACCAAATCTAATACTGAATTTCAAAGCCTGCAGGAGAGTGTCTCTCTTAGATCAAATAGTAATGGTTGGTTGGAAATTCCAGTCTCATCCATGTATGGGCCTTATGAAGAATGAAAGTAGTAATTCCAGTAAAACATAAAGGCAACACCTAGGGAAGTGAGGGCACTGGTCATCCAAGCATGTTGAAGACTAAGAGGAAATGTAGTTGTATATTTGGTTTGTTAATCCTGTGTAAGGATTCGAATTGTACTTTTGTAGTAAAGTATTGTTGTAAAGCTTTCGATTCCATTGAGCTTCCGACTGCCCAAAAAAGACCATTTTGCCAGTCATCTCTGAGCTCTGTGCTGCCCCACCTTGATCTCTGCAAGTATCCCAGGAAATTATTCCAAAGCTAGAACAGGCATGTCTAGATTATATTGCAGCCAGTGTTATGACTGCATTTATAATTACTGTGAGTTAACGTAATTCTTTCCTTTATGAGGACAGCTCTTGGAGAAACTTCTGTTTCTCTTTGATTTTTTTGTTTCTGTTGGTGTAAGATAAAAGCCACTCAGGTTAAAGGAGTATAAAAGCTTTTTCTTATGAAAAAAATGGTATGCCAGTATGAACACATCTTACATGAAACCAAAAAGTAAGTCAGTTCCAATCTACACTTTTAAAATCCTTAAAGATGATGTACACAGAAGGTTGTAAAGTAACTTTAAAAAGCACCTTATGATACATACATCTTGTGTAATTCTGGACATTCTAATTATAGAATTATTTTTGCACATACCCAGATTTAGTCATGTGTGGATCAACCATAGATAGCTCTGTAGATGTTTTTTGGTTGGGAAGTGACCTATCAAGCAATATAGGATGTAAAACAGGAATGGGCCATATTGAATTGATCTTTAGTGTTTGACCTAAATTCATAAGGGATTTCGTTACACTCTTAAATTCACTCATTCTCAACAGGTAAGAATTTGAACATCACTATTTATAGTAGAGGAAAGAGGCTTGTTAGAATATTAAGTGACTTGAAGTTTTCTAGTCTAGTTATTATCTAGTCTAAATATACCTATCAGTGGCTCAAAAAAAGTCAAATGCACACAGCAGTCTGGCTTCATGAGAATGCTCTTCTGGGAGCTGATGGAGTGCAGTGTTTCTATTAGTTTCCCATGTGAAAGTGGTCTTTCTCTTCCCTTAATTGCTGAGCATCTATATCCATGGCCACCCTCAAGAATCTTATTTTACCTCTTGGCTCCGTGCACTGGGAGGTCCTGTTGGCATAAGTGAGTATAACTATGCCCTGGGAAAATAGGGGTTCTGGATTCTTGTTGTTCCCTGTGCTGGATGTACAGTGCCGCTTCTTTTATTGCTCTGAATGCTGAACAGACATTTTCTTCAAATATTAATCTTTCCCAGATAAATCTTCCTCCTAGAGTTCTGTACTTCTCCTTTTAGTTACTGTTCAAATGGCCCTCTCTTTTACCTGACAATGCTAATTTTTCACATGAAATCAGGCAGTTCTGTTTCACTGATGGTATCAGTTCAGGATTTAAATATTTTTCCTAACACAATGCTTTATATATTATTCATAATTATAAATTATAGTTACTGAGTCAAGTACATCTCAAAATATATACGGAACTACTCAGGGTAACCATCCAGTAATGTACCTTGTGTGCCTATGCTAACCTAAAACTTTATCTCTTCTGCCAGGTTTTTCACAAACTAATGTAAAAATCATTGTATTTTGCTTGACAAGTTATTTGGATTTTTAAAAACCACTGTATTGGTATCCATTCTTTACCAAGCTGGTGCTCTAGATGAGCACAAATCATACAGTTTGGTAATAAGTCATTTATTTTATGCCTATGTATGAATACACATAAAAATATAATTTATGTCTATAATTAACTGTTCTCCCAGTGGATTTGATATTTCCTATTGGGTGTAAATTAGGTTTATTTTCCAGTTTAATATTTTTTATATTACTTTCTAATCAAAAGTTTTATCATGAAGAAAAAGAATACAGGGGAGTTATTAAAAACTACCTGGCACAGATAATGGATTTATTTCCTTGTAATGGGTGTTGCTGCATATTGTGATGTGCAAATAAAACACTTTTTTATAGATGACTGATTTATAGAATGGCAGAACATATTACAAAAACAACAGTAATTTACAGTAAATATTTAATTTTCAGTATTGTGTTCTAGTAAGGCTGCTTGGAAAGAAAACAAGTATTGGGATTCTGTGTGACTCACTGTGGTAGGTAATTCTTAATCTCTGAAGAATATGCATTCTACAGTCCTTGGAAAGTACACTGTTGATTTTATAAGAATTACATAATGCATTCCCAAACAATTAGTAAATAATGCTCTACCTGAGTGAATGTTGCTTACGGAGAAATTCCATGCTAGGTTGGGTACACCACAGACTGAAATGTAAATGAGAGCATGTTTTGCTTTTTTCTCAAATCTGTGATCTGTAATGACAGCATAGAATGGAGTTGTGCTGTGCAGAAGCTCTTGGTAAAATCCAAAACCCCGACAAAACACATTTAGTTTCATGTTTTGTTGTGCACTCTGTATGTGAGCAATGCTCATCCTTGCTTGCAAATCTTTTAAGAATATGTCACTGTAATTGCTGATGTGGATGTCTGGAAAATGTGTGCTAACTAATGTATACAAACATGCAGACTATGTATTTCTGATGTTGAAATAGTACAGTTAATGAAACTGTGTGATTTTGTGGCAAGACTAGCATAAATGTCATTATTCAGATGCAGGGTTGTGAATTATTTTGGTGGGTTTTGGCATTAAACTTGAAGTTAAGTTTATTTCACAAAGTGGAAAGTCTGCTTTTGGAATGAGATATATGTAAACTTGTTCACAGTATTTCCTCTCACTACCAATCATCCTTATACCATGTGTTCTAAACTAAACAGTCCAGATTCCAAATGAATGCTGATGTCTACAGTACAAACATCTGCTTTATCATCCTTTAGTACTGGTGAATTATTTTCTCTGTTCAACTCTGGGTTGCCTGTGGAAAAATGTTCTGTCTATGAATTGATCAGGTCCTGTTACCCTCAGTTACTCTGGCTGCAGCACAGAACTTCACCATATCAGATGCAATGTGGGTATTTTAAATCGGGCCTTGCTCTGTTAATGGCATATAAAGTTGCTACTGCTCTTGACAGAACTGTTTTCACATTTTCATAGGTGAATGTACTAAATAGGTTTTTATACCCTGCTTTACCTAATGGAATAACACATTAAATATATTTTTGCCTTCTCTGGGTTATTCCTCCTCCTCTAATCCTGTATGCCTGAAAGTCGGCTGTTCAGCTCTGCTAAACTTGCCCTAGAGTGATTTTCTTCATGGAAGTCACATCTCATATTTAGTTGCTTACTTCATCAGGCTTACTTGCTTAAATGCTCTGCTCTGTCAGTGCTTAACAATTTAATCCTTTACAACACTTAAGTATTGCATCACCCATTTAAGATTTAAAAAGCCAGTGGCCAGGCTGGAAAAGTCTAGGAACCCAATTTCTGTCTTGACCTGATGAGAACTTAATGTGAGTCAATGGAAGTAATCTCAGACAAGTTAATTTCCCCTCCTTGTTTCCTTTCTAGTTTGAGCCTTTGAGAGTTTGGAATTTTCTGAAAAGAACTGGAAACTGGTTGTTCTCCGATAAACATGAAGAAGGCAGGACCAAAGTCTGTAAATAAGAGTTCTGAACAGAATCAAATACAAGAATTTTATTGGACTATTTTTTGAGGTTTTGTGTTTCAGTTGTGAGATTAAATTCACTCTTTCAAATGGAAATAAATTGCAGTCTCCTTCGTGTGATAATCTGTCATCCATATGTAAGCATAGATCAGGTCTTTCTCTGAGCTCAGATCCAGTGGGATTTTTTGTCACACTTTTTGTCTTCTGCCCTGGTTATACGTTGAGAAGGGTGTTATTACACAGGCTTTCCAAAAGATTTCCTTTTTGCAATGAACTTGCTGCCAGGCTTCTGACAAAATTCAGTAAATGTGTTCAGCCATATTTATTAATTCAACAGAATGATATCAGTGATTCTCTCTGAGCAAAGTAAGGTCTAACAGTAGCATTTCTGACTGCAGTGTCTTAATATTTTGATGAAGCCACACTGTTTATTCCAAGACTTCAAGGAATATCCTCAGTATAATTCTGAATTTTTCAACTGATTGTCTTTATATATGACATATCTAGTATCTGTTAAGTTTATTTAATTTTATTTTATGTATCTTAGCTCCTTAGAGCATTTCAAGGTGGCCAAGCAGAGAAAGTTAGAAGCCACCATGTAGAGCAGAAAGACAGGGGCTTGTGATTTGGGGGTAAGGAATAATGAAAGACAAGAGAAGTAACAGTTGGTGAAATGGATGAAATTAGGATTGGTGAAATGAGGATTCTGGTAGGATTTTTTTTTTTTTTTTTTTATGTCAGAAAACGTGATATTTCAAATGTAAAATGTTTTCTTAGAATGAAAAGAATTCTTGTCATCTTGTTGCGAAGCAGATGAGCTGCTTCATTTGATTTTGTTTTCCAGCCAAGCAAGCAAGAGCCTGAGGGAAGTATGGACATACACAGTTATTTCATTTACAAAAGTGCAGCTATTATGTCTTTATTTTCAAGGCCTCCTTGTGCCGGGAGCTTCTGGGTTTAAAGATCAACATTCACTAAACAGCATTCAGTAAAAACTTGGATTAGAAGCATCTACTGACCCTGTCTGTGTTTTAGGAATTGGTGTTAGAAATTCGCCATTTGGGGTTTACGCTTTGGGGAAGGTGCAGTGGAAATCTGTGATACAGAGGTGTCTTGGAAAGAAGCCATTTGTGGTCAGCAAAAATTCTTTTCAAGTTCATTAACTTCTGTATCCCTGAATTGTGTTTACATACCTGCCTAAAGGGTTTCTGCAGTTTCAGTTGGAATATGTTCCCCAGCCAAAACACTTGTGTGACACAGCTGTCACCATTTGCCCGATGGATGCTCACCTTTCAGTTAGGGCTGAAGTAACCTCTGGCTAACTTCTAAGATAGCTAGCTGCACTGGTTAAAATTCTTCATACTGCTGTGTTTCAATATTAATTATGCTTTTAGGCTTATTATTGTTATGATTACTGCATTTTGTCAAGACATAGGGCTGTCACCCAGGAAGTCTTATCTGCTGCCTTGCAGTTTTGTCCTAAAGCATGTTAGCCTGATAATTATATTGCTAGAATTTGGAGAATTTGTTGTAATCAACTGCTGTTGCTAAAATGTTTAATTCTGTAATGTAAATGTGCAGGAAGGCTATGAGAGATGCATAGTTTTCTATTAGAAAAAATTAAATTTCAATATTTAAAAAAATAATACGTGTTATGTGCAACTAAAGATGCATAATCATATATTGGGGTGGTTTTTTTCATTTTCTCTTGGAAGTGCTCATGTATTTTACTCCTGTCTTAGGAGTCTCAATTTTTCCATTGGAATGGCATGTTCGTATTTGGGAAATTTTTCAGCAGTGCTTTTTTTTTTTTTCCCTCTCTCATAGTACTTGTATCTTACTCAAAATTTGTCTGATAGCTCCAGAGAACGGGAGTGCGTGAACTAAACCAGCCCATTACAGTTCAAATCTTTCCAAGGTTCATGTTCCTCACTGAAGAACCTCAGCATGATGGAGTATTTTGAGGTTAGTGAAGGCTGATTTTTTGGTGATAAATATCAAGTCCAGATTTGTACATTGAATCTGCCCCTTAAAAACATCGATTCACTTTGCCAGTTTTTGCTGTTATCACAACCCAGGTGTGTGAGACTAGGGACTGATTTTTATCATGCAAAATCTTATGGAGTATCATATGGCTTAAGGTAGTATCATTTTGCTTCTCCAAAACGTGTGCTTGGCTTCAAGGACTTGAAAGAACAATGATAGGTGTTCCCTGCTGAACACAAGAGGAGATAAATACTTCATTAAGTGCCCAAGCCAACATCATAATAAAAAAGGAGGCACTTCAATTTCCTAAAGCTCAGTTTACCTTTCAAGAACAAATTCCAAACTCTGAACCACTGGAGTTTGTGTAGTAAGTGTGACACTGACATTTTGTACTGCCCGTGATGAGGTGAACCCACAACTTCGAGCACTGGCCACACCTACCTCTCCTGTATTTTACCTGAATCCACCTGTCTTGGACGTGTCTTTTTCATATGGGAAAAGATGTTAATCTCAATTTTGATACTTTGTGTGGGCTGCCAGGCCTTTCGCAGATGTGCTGATGGTGGACAGCTCCTGGGCTTGCAGGGGGAGTGGCCATGGGTGATGCTTGTGGGAGGTGTAACATCTATGGAACAAGGAGAGGTTCACCACCTTGCCGGAGGCAATAGTGAGGTGGTTGCATTATGTCACTTTTCCATATCCCTGATCAAATCAATGTGATTTAGCCAGAATAATTTTTAAACTGCGTGAGTAAGAACCTTCCTGCAGTAAGCGTTTTTAAGTTCTCTTCAAATGGGGGAGTTATTTTGCCCTTTGCTAGGCCTTTTTATTTTAATGGTTGCTGAGGTTAATGGGTCTTTTGTTCAGATTTTAATGCTGCTTTTATATGGCTGCAGAAAATAGCTTAGACACACAACCATTATACTTGTAAACCTGAGGAAGTACAGGATCCGGGGACTTGTAGGCCAGTTGCAGTATGTAAAGGATCTTCACTCAGAGGCACTAAGCTTTTAATCTTTTCAGTATTTGCATGTGTTGTTAGAGGTGCGCAATTTCCGGCTTTCACCCCTCCGAGCCTTGTTATGATGGGCTGTTGAGCTGAAAATAAGAACCGGTGCCCCCCCTTGGGCTCAGTTCCAGCAGTGCTTGGCTCCTTGGGAACAGACACATCTTTCTCCTGCTGTTTGCCCGCCGTTGTTTCCCAGCTCTTTAAATCACAGCACTGGGATGCCAGCAATCCAGATACCGCAGGTTCTGCTTCATTTCTCCCAGGCAGAAATGTGATTTGGCACTTACCTGCCTATTCTTTGACTGGAGCTTTTTAAGACACCTTAATTTGATGTATTTGGGATTTCTGTAAAAGACTTCATATGCTGTAAATTAAGATGTATCATCTGAGAAGCGAGGGTCATGTGTTTAATTGCAAATGACTTGGGTTTGCTGCATTCTGGTGTAATTTTGTGATGTCCTCACCCAAGAAACAGCACATTATTATCTGTAAGCTTGCCATCCCTGGGAGGAAATTTGATAAGGCTTTCAGGATCTGTGTTGTAAGGCCAGTAATTGCTGTGATCCAATAAGGGAGAGCTCTGTGGTGGCATCACTCGAGAGAGTAAGCGTGGTGTGACTGCTGCTGCTTCTCGGATCATGCTGCCTAATGAAAGATTAATGATGAGATGATGCTCTGTAACAAACATCTAATACTGCCACCAGGTCACAGGTTTGATTTGAACCAATCAATACAGTTCATTCTCCTAAAGGTAGCTAATGATAGCATGCTTATGAGAAATGAAATGGCCTGCAATCTAAGACAGCCTGCTCCTTCTCACTGTGTCAGCTTTAAAAAAACAGCATTCCTTTTATCATGACATCTAAACCTTGGGAAGAAAGGAGAGTTTAAATTCTGGGGGAAAATGTTAAGAAGGCTTTTATTAAAAAATGGAATTCAAGAAGAGAATCCTGTATATTAAAAATAAATTAGAATTAAAACTCAATGAAACATAAGTTGGAAAGAAAAATGCCTCATATTTTCAGCGTTAATAGTGTCTGAAAGAGAAAAGAGTTTGATTTGACCTTGGTGTTTAAAGATCAGATGTACATTTATGTGTGTGTTCTTAATCCTTAGAGTGACTCACTTGCCTGTGAAAGGCAGGGGGTCAAGTCCCCTCACTGTCACATTGACCCATCTGAGGAGAAAAGGAAAGAAATTGGAATATCATTCTTCTTCAGGGCCAGATAAATTGCAGATGTAACCTACGGAGTATTTTTTTAAAAATTGTACCAGCTATATTAATTCCAGAAGGCAAGTTTAGGACACAGAGGAAGGTCTGTATTTGAATAACTCCCTCAAAGATAATCCTGTGAGAGGCTGAACAATCTTAGAATTAGAAGGCAGAATGAGGAAACTCAAAAAGTTTTTCAAGATTTCAAGATTCAAAAATATTTTCAAGATTTTTTTTCCTGAACTTCTAAGCCTTTTGAAGCAGACTTTGCATTCTTGCTTTTGTCTAAGTAATAATATGCTGTGAAAGTGTTGGCAGTAAGTTACTGTAGCTATGCATGGAGTAAGCTACTGTAAAACATGAATAAGGGAGCTTGACTTTTGAGCTCTTGATTATGATACTTCAGCGTTTCAAGACGCAGAATGGGAACTCCCTACCTGTCTTTAAAAAAAAAAACAAACCAAACCCCAAAAAAACCCAAACTCAAGCTCAAATTCTCTAATGCAATATTCTGATTTTCACAGCAAAGTAGAAGTGCTGTCCTCTAGGCATGAACAGAACCATACTGACCTAGCTTCAGTGACTTCTTAGGTACAAAACAATATTCTAAAAAATCATGATAATTTATTTCCTAGATGAAAATAGTATTTGCTCAGTACCTAGGATACTTGCCCGTGTGGGTCTTTCATTCCAGATTAGTAACATCATAAGCTTTGTAAATGTTACCATTATTATCATTAAAAATGTTACATTCCTAATACTTGGAACAAGTTAAAATTGTCACCAAAAATATAAATTTGTCATCAAAATATCAGTACTGGAAAATAAATTAAATGTAAATAGAATTTTCATGCTAACATCATTTCCCAGGAGCACAGAGCATGGAAACACTCCCTTGCAGTGACTAAGCAGTGTTTGGTGAGTAAGGCATTTCCTGAGACCTGAACAGCAATTCTAACAGCAATTTCAGACTTGCATTTTGCCACTCTTACACAGTTGTAAGAAATATATATATATTGACGTTAGGTGACACTTCTTAATGTTTAGCTTTCTAGTTTTCATCATACAGCAGGGGTGAGGACAGATTAGTCACCCTGGCTGCAATCTGAGCATCTGTGCCTCAGTCACTGGAGCTGTATCTGTTTGATTTGATTTCTTCCCCTCCGTATTGATTGCATTTTCTTTCCAGACTGCGCTGTGATCAATTGCTATCGCATTTCTTGGATTAACTTGGATTTCTCCTCTTTTCTATTTCCATTTCCTTTTTTCTATTCCAGTAAGTGCTTTCAAGCTTTAAATGCTTAAAAAGAGCCTCTTTCCCATAAACCCTGGAATTAGCCAGGATCTCTTCTTGCAAGAGGAGCATGGTGTAATGGTGAGCAACCTGAGAGACGGACATTGCTGTGTTTTTATCCCAGCTGATTTACTTGGGTGGCCTTAGGCAGTTCTCTACCTGCCAGGAGAGCCATGAGGATTAATTGAGCTGTGTAATGTTAAGTGCTGTGTAATGCTTAACACTGTCTGACTTTAACAATCGGTGTACATTTAGTGCCAGTTTTGAAAACGAAGTCTGTGATGTTAGTGGGTGAAATTGTTGGGCTTGGGTTTTTTGAGTGGTCTTGCCTGTAGAATGACAATAGGATTCCTGACTCCAGCCATACAAATTCACAGTTACACAGACTTCAGGGAAAAAACTGTAATTTCTGTTTCTCCTTGGTGACGTATTTTTTCCTAAAATTTCCTGTCAATCTTAAAGAAAAAATATAAGTTTGTCTGTCTTTGTGAGGATTCCTGTTGAAATGAATTTCCAGCTTGTTGCTATCCATAGTCCTGGAACAGAAGATGGGGAAAAAACCCAATATCCAGAAGAAAAATATGCCAAAACTGAGGTCTAGAGAAATGAAGTAGTACATAATGCTGTTCATTTTAAATTGTAATTTAAATTTAAATTTAAATTTCCACATAAAGGGTACTGTAAAAGAAATATACAAAGTATTTTGTCAGCTTGTTAATAATAGTTGGATCAGACTTTTCTTTCAGAAGAATCAATTTATCTATATCCTTAGTGTTTATCTTATTTTTATTACTGTGTCAAACTTCTCTGTAATTGCACTATTTGTACTTCATTTTTCTTGAATATGAGTGGCAAGATCTTGCATTATGTTTCATTCTGATTAGCACTTTGTCTCCTGACACTGCCTTTCCTGGCAACATCTCACCCAGAATATCCTACTGTTCTTTGTGTCACATCACAGCGATTGCTCACAGTCATCCTCTGATGCACTAAATACGCCCTCTTCTTTCTCCTCGTTTGTAATTTCCAGCTTGTCACAGGAATTCTTACTCCTATATGGATGACCATGCACTTTATCTAATTTCTTTCTGTTATTGCAGAGTTCTCTGCTCCCCCTTGGCGTGGAATACAGTCTTTCTTTGTACTAACAGCCTATCACAAACCTAGTTTCTCTGCCAAGGTCACAAGGGAAAACATTAAATATGTCTCGAGGCAGCTACTTGAGGAATTACCCTTACAGTTTCTCTCTAGCCTGATATTGGAATTGTTTGAATGGCTTTCTCTTTAACCAGAGTGTAGAAATATAAGTGCATATATTCCAAATTTTCCCGTCAAGTATATGCACAGATCTTAGATTTTATAAACCATAGAGAACCATAAAAATGGATTGCCCTACAGTAATCAGAGAAGTCTTTGGGAGGTTCTAGATGTTCTTCAGATATTTGCAGAACAGCTCCACTCAGTCCACTGTGCCAGCACAAAGATTTCCAAGCCAAGCATCACATTTAAGAAAGCATCTCTGCAGTTGTTACTTGTTTCCAGTCTGCTCACTGTGTAACCAGGGCTGTGATCTGGAGCTGCCAGGGCTGGCAGGTGTTTTTAAACACCTTTCAGTAGCGGAAGAAGCCAGTGTTAGTAACTGAAGTTCGGGTTATGGCAGTCATATCCACTCTGAGCTTTAGCTAGTCAGGTCTGGAGTACTGCCAAGGATGAAGAATGTGCAACCTCTTTGGACAAAGCTTGGCTGGTGAACCATGTTACTTCTGAACTCGGGCTTGCCTGAGAATCATTATAATTGTATTGGTGTGTTGTTGCTTAGGCCTGATGTGCTTAAGCTAGCATCCACATTGTTATTTTAAGTATCTCTGCCCCTGAGTCCTGATTTATATGTAAAGTAGGTAGCCTACCCAGAAATTTGACTGAATTATTGGCTGTGGACTGACAGTGGGGCCTTTTAGTAACTGGATGTTTGAGTCTGAGCACATCTTTAGTTCATATTTTCCAAGGCGACCTCCTGCTTCTATTTGGCATGTGATTTGGGAAATATAAATCAAATCATTTGGCAAGCTGTTTTTCTGATGTCATTCACAAATGGAGCAGATGTTTAAATGATCCTGTTTACCTTTGCAATTGTAGCATAAAAGGTGAAGAAGGAATCCCTTTAAAACTAGGCCCTGAACATTTTGTTCTTGAGTTTCAGTTGAAGCTGTAACTTTTGGAAAACTTGTCTCTGATGTCAATGGGAATAAGATGGGGCGTGTTTATACAATAAAGGCATTATGTTGGCTGTTAGTGGTGCAATGTGTATGAATAAAAAGGGTTTATCTCACTAAATGTTCAGAGATTTGCCTGAAATCACTTTCAATATCCTTTCTTGTTCTCTATACAGTAAACCATGTAATTAGGGAACATGTTATACAGCAAACTCAGTTTAAAAATTTGATTTTTAAAGCATAAAAGAGGCAGTGACTGAAGTCCTGCCAGGCTCTATTGAATACTCACATGTATTATATTGTAAACATAATATGGTTATACTGTATGTTGTCACAGTAATTGGCAATGGTACTGGAGTCAGTCATTGAGTGCTTTGTTCATGTGGTAATAGATGACAAGGGCCGCAACATTTGTTGGCAGCAAAGTTGTTTTCCTATCTCTTTCTCTTCGTAAATTGGTTTCAGAATAGTTTTGTGGGGTTTTTTTTTCAAACTGACTGTCTTGGGATCCAGATGGCTTTATCTCTTTTTAATGAGATTTGGGATATTTTCCTTACAAGTGGTGTTCACTCAGCGCTGCCACAAAGGCTGCATTCTTCATTTTTCTTAAAGCATGGCACTGTGACAAGAGAGGGAAGGCTCAGCAGTGACCCACAACACAGAGAGGTGGATTGAGATTCAGTGGGATCCAGGGCTGAAAGGTAGCCTGAGGCAGGAGAGAACATAAAATGTTAGTCTGGAGGCCAGCAAATGATTTTAGGTTTGTGGCTAGGACCAGCCTAGTTAGTCTGTGTAGGCTTGGTCCCGTGATCCTAGCTCATGCAAGCCGTGTTACTGGTGTCCAGCAGGCTGACATGGGATGGGACCTTTTCCTTGTGAGTGACTAGAGGAACTGCCCCATCCGTTTGCAAAGTTCTGAAGGGGCAGTCAGAACAGAGAACAATTGGGAAATGGCCATTTTTCCTGCAGAAATTCCCAGAAGTTCTTTTTCTTTTTTCCTGTTAGCTGCTGGAGTTTCAAAGGACATGAGCCTCTTCAAATTATTTCTTTTAAGATCCAGACCTCATGGAAGACGGGGCTCTGCAGGATCCTGAAAGACAATTTGCAGTGGCTTCAGGCATTCACAGTAGGCATTCATTTCAGTTGTAAGGGAGTGAATTTCACCTAACACAGGTTTAACAGCTGAAAAAAGGTTGTCTGTACCAGCATTTCACCTTCCAAATTCAGACTATAAGCCTCAACTTTTTAGCTTCAGATTCTTGTTAAATCTGCACCAACCCACGACCTGCGGATCACCATGCTTTTGCCTCTATGTATATCTTTCACTTTTTACCAGTTTGAGTCAGCTCTTCCTGACTTTAGTTACACGTGATGTAGTCATGTGCTTCTACCCTTTTTAGGGTCCCGTGCCTTTTCTTGAACTGTTTATGCCCCTGTCATGCTGTTTCTGTGTCAGTCATTTTCTGTCTCATTTCAGATTGTGTACCACTCTCTGTCTCAAAGCCCGTTTGTGTCTTGTCTTCATTCTCAGTGTCCTTGGACTTCTAGCTGCAGGTGTCTCTACTTCTGCCAGCAGGATGAGAGTTGCAAAGCAATCAGTTCTATGAGGATGTCTTGTTCCTACAAAGCAGACATAACTCGATTATGTCTTGCACTGATGTGTGGGATTTGGCTTTCCCTCTTGTCTACACGGGCATTCTGGATCTGTAAAGCTACTGCCAAAAATCTGAACCTAAAGCAGGGATTGTCTAAAGCTCTCACTCGACCCATAGCAATATCTCAACAATTTCCACTTAGAAAACACACAAATGAACATTGTAATGTTTTCTCAACACTGTAAAGATTTTATTTACTGGTATCTGATGAAATGGCAGCATTTTTTTCTTACTGATATGTAGCAAACAGGTGCACGTGTAAATTCTGTTGCACAGTGGATTCTCATCTCAGGTATAATCATCACAAACAGCAGTTGTCCCAAGTGCTTTTCTCATCAACATTCTGATTGTTTGTTGTGTGACTAATCCGTATTTAAAAAAAAAAACATTTGCTCATTAAGAATTATTGATTAGGACATGCTGACAGGTCCTCTCCCTACAGCGGTGCTCTGCTCAGTGAGACATGCATTGGCTGCATGGGATCAGAACAGAATCAGAACAGGAGAATTTTCACAGCACACATGGGAGCTGAAAATTGCAAAACCACTATGAATTCTTCTTGGTGTACTTTACACCCAATGAGGGTAAATCTTCATGCAACAGTTCTCAGTACTGTAACTGGGACTGGTTTAGTTTGTACTTTAACCAATAAAAAAGTCCTGATAGCTGCACTTTTACTATTGACAATCTGCTGCTTTAGCAGTTAAGCTTTACAAACCATGAAGATCTTACAGGTATGGCTGTACTTAGCCACACCTCTTACTCTGGGGGAAATGGCAGAATCTCATAGAAAGGTTTCCTGTGCTGGAGTAACCACAAGTTGGGCCTGTTTATATCCTCTGCACTGGAAAATTCAGAAAAGGGTAGTTTTGCCATTCCTGAGATTCTAAGGTGATATGCTTGAAAGCACACATCAACCTAACCATAGGAAAATTGCCTCTCCAGGTGTGTTCCAGCTTTATCGAACATTGTAGCAAAGAAGGAAAGGAGCGCACATCTGCAGCTTTTCCTTGATGAGTCATTTATTACTGTTCTCCCTTAGATAAAATTATTTGCAACGAGGCTTGAAGGTCTTGTTTTCTTCAAAGTGGCATTGTTTATTAGAAAACTGAGAGATCAAGTATTGTCTTGTACGTGTACATCTTACGTGAGAGGTCATGCAAGCTGCTGCTTCTTGCGGATTGATAAATTCACACCTATCTTTTTCTGGAAGCCGGCCAAGGGGCAGGTGCAGAGTGTGTGAGCATGAACTGGGTGCTGCACCACTTTGGAGTCACGCTGAACTCCTCATTGTACCGTACCCTTTCAACGAGTGCCATGGAAAATGTTGGCTGTCATCCTTTAAACAGCGCAGTGTTTGCATTTCCTTGATCATCGTCCCAGAGCAAAGTTCAGTAGGTTGAGGAAGTGTTAAGTGCAACTGATCTAAAAATACAGCAAAAGGAAGACTTACTGTATATGAACAAATCATGGAGAGGCTTTATATAGGCCTGTTGATATCTGTAAATACATAAAATAAGGAAGCAGCAGCTTATGACACGGTTATTTGTGGAAAAGCAGAAGCCCTGACTGTTATTGTTATACCACGCACAGAGCCGAGCACTTGCTCCTGAAGAGATTGTGTGGAATTAAGAACCTCAAAATTAGAACCATTTCCATAGGGTTGCAAACACTCTGCTCCAGATCTTGCTGCTGCAAATCGATGGCAAATCACATGTTAATATCAACGGGATCAGGCTTAGGGTCTCCGCTTCCCTCTAATTGCACCCTTTTAACAAAACCCTTACCCTTCCAGGGAATACCTGTTCTGAAAGGAGCCTGAGGGTCTGGCAATTTTGAGTGAATTGTGGCAGATCTCAACACAGAATATTCCAAAGTCAGTGAAGTGGCATGTTGATATCAGCTCAATTCTTCAGACAAAGAGAGAAAAATATATTTACAGTATCCACATGGGGGGAAAAAAAGCTGGAAGATCTTACTAGGTCAGTTAGTTAGCTTGCTGTGTCATAGGTCGTTATTACGCAGTCACCTCTGTATAGAGGATTTTGTGTTCAACTGCAGTAGTAAGCAGGCAAATACACACTGACCTACAACACACAAAAACGTATCCTTGAAATGGCCTTGAAATGAAGATGCCATTGAGATTTTCCATGGTAATATCAGCTATAAATGACTTGTTGTTTAATGGACCATGTTTCTATATGAATTGTGTTTACACTAACCGCTAGGAACCAGCATTTCCTGTCCTATTAAGTCAAGCTAGTTAATAATGTTAACAAGCGAGTCTTTTCTTCAAACAAGACACTCTAAGACATTTCCCTCTTCAAATAATTTTGCCTGCTTTTTTATGTTTAAATTCTATTTTGAAAGCATTCTTCCTAAACTGTGGAACTTGGTGTGGTGATTCATGGCACATTTCACTAGTGAAAAAGTATTGCTTTTTGTCTGTACGTACAAGGAGTGTATTAAGACTGGATTTTTGGTTTGGATTTTTTAGCTGTGTCAGCTGTTTGTCACCTGTAATTCTTGATACTTTTCAAACCATGTGTTTTCCAGAGAGAAGACTTGGCTAGTGGTGAAGCTTTCATTTCTACTCCCCTCACAGTTTGCTGTGTTAAGACATGTTTAATTAGAACTGGCTTAGTTTATCAAGTGATTCAAATTGTTCTGCGTTAATATCTTCATCTTTCATCCTCACAGTTTTATTGATCTCACAAATCTTGTTATCATGGATGCATATATTTATTTTCTTCTCATGAAAGCAGTAAAGTTTATGTTGCAAGTCTCCATTCATTATTACTGTCTTAGATCTTTCAGTTTTCAGTTAATTTAATACATTTTACTGATAGCATTGTGCCAGTGTTCATAATGAGAATGTCATATGCTATTAAGTCAAGCTCTCTCCACGGATATATATAAATATAAAATTACTTTCATCATCCAATTACTTGTCTCATCAAACAATGCAAAGACTTGTTTTACAAGATATGTTTGCCACAAAACTGGGTTCACTGGGATGATATTAATTATATTCCATCCCTTCCATTCTTCATTAAATTTATAACAGCTTTATTACCTGGAAGGAAGGTCAGACTCACTGTCCATTAGCTCTGAGTCATCCTGCTGGCCTCTGTTATTATTGGCACAACATTAGCACTTTTTCAGTCAAATGGGATTTTCCTGGAATGCCTTAATTTAGTAAAATAAACTTGATTAGCTCTCAAGTCTTCTCTGTCTTAGTTCTTAGGTGTGAGGTAGATGAATTGGCTGACTTTAAAATGCTGGTTTCTAATGCAAGTTGTACGACGTCCTGCTTGGTTACCAGGGGACTGGAGAACAGTTCAACTTCATCGCGTGGCACAAGAACAGCTGTCCAAATATGGAATAGAAATATTTCTAAATATGTCTGTCTCTTCTGCACCACTATTGAAAGTTTTATCATTTCCATCTGGGAAAGGGTTTCTATAGATGCTAGGGTATTGTAGTCTTGATAAGCTTGAGGGTTTTTTAGTTCTTTGTGTTACATTGGTGATGTCAGCTGTGGACTTTCTGCTGATGTTTCTAACTTATTGATATTTTTTTCCCTTTGTAACTTGTAACTCATAGGGATTATTACTGTTTATCTTCATTATTATATTGTGCTTTTTGTTATGAACAGCTTGCACTTGAATTGTGAAAGAAAAGCAGCATTTTTAAGCAAAATTATCCTTCCCTTGACTGTGGAATTACAAATTCATGACCATCCTAAGATTTCTTCTTAAGAAAGCTTCTCACTTTTGACTTTCAATTCAATTTCAGCTATAATTTTAATTACCGTGATAAGATTCTGATCTTGCAGGTTACTGACAACTGCAGCACACTCATGTCTTTATGTAACAGTGTCTCCCTCATCTCATCTACTCATTGTTAGTGTGGTTTCTTGCATTTTTTAGCACTTAAATCACATTTTAGCATTTAAATCACATTTTACATTGTTGTGCAGTATTCACTAATAATAATGGCATCATTCTCTTGCATTGGTGGTAATTTCATGATCTCTGGTTCATTACCTCTTCCAGTCTTAGTATGTAAAACACTGAAAAAGTCATATTTTAACACTCTGCCGTGCTAGTTCAGGTTTGCCAGAGACTGAGCATGTACTGCTTTTGCTTTCTTGCCAACTTCCTCAGGTGTTGCTACTGTAACATCCTCCTGCCTACTCCAACTTATCTCCAATCAGTCAGAGGTAAACACTTTCACTGTCCACTTTTTGGGTGTTTCTGAGGGGTAAGGTTACCTCAGGGAATGTATTTCCATAAAAGCACTGTTGAAGAGGTCTTCCCAACTCATGCACTTGTTTGTCTGTTATCAATATGATCATATTTACTCTGAGGATAATGTCACCTGTTCTAGAAGTGATGCTGCAAAAGTGAGATTTGATACATTTCATCATTTTTCAACATTTTGTTCTCTATGCAAATTTTTCCCCAGCATGTCTCCCACAATAGTACACCTTGAATGCAGAATCTGTGATTCTACCAGCAGAAGCTAAAACTATTTTTTTTTTTCCTTATCATCTTGTACAGCAGACCCTCATTTTAGTTTAGTGCATTTTGCCTCTGTGGCTCAGAGTCTCACATATCTGGAGGCTGTGTCAGCATTTTGTTCCAAACCAGTGTATATTTTTCTTCTTTTAGAATAGCGTGTTGTAAATTAAAAGGGATATAAAGGGTGTTGAGGGAGCTATAGCATCCAGCTGGTTTGTAAGTGATGTTAAAGGCTGCTCCCAGGAGTAGAGCACACTGCATGTTTTACAGTGAGCATTCAAATTCAGTCAGCATTCTGAAATAGCTGTGCAGAGGTGATAAAGCAAAAATGTGGCTTGGGCATCCCTCCTTAGTTTAGTATTTTAAATCAAATGCTTTCCCAGGGCAGGGCCCTTAGCACAGTTCTCCCATCTGACTTCCTCTTTCCTTCCTGAAATATAATCATCACTGCAGGTTCTCCTGTCTCTTGTACTCCCAGGAAAAGCTGTTTCCTTAATACACATACATTAAAATTAAATCTCTTAAAAGTCATTTTAGTAATAATTATTTTAGGAATACTCCTGATTAAACCTGCCAATTAGCACAGACTAAGAGGAAACTAGAAGTAAATAATGACTTCTTTCAGTACGTTTTCCTATCCAGAACACTCACATTAACGAGCAGAGGAAAAGACAGTTGGCGAAATTGAACTGTACCTCTTCTTTCATGGGCTTTCAGTCTGGTTTCTAACTGAGCGAGGAGAGGAACAATAACCAAGCAGAACTGGAATGTACAAAGACTTTTAAATGCAGGCTTTTATTTTTCTAATTCTTATCTATTTTATACTCCGTTAAAGTGGTCATATTCTTGTACATAATCTCATGTTCTCCAGTGATAGAGACAAAAAACTTAATGATGCCTGCGTGTCACATGTTTAACCTATGGTGTCAATGTGATATGTCCAGGTCGTGTTGCTAAGGAAATCTTTAGGGTCTCATTAGTATATAAGGACACTTATTTCCTTCCTGCATGAGGATCACAGAAGGTCTTTCTGTGATAAAACAGTACAGTTCTACTGTAGTAGCAGTGTTCTGCTTGACATGATAAATGCAGAAAAAGTACTAAGAGTCACAATGGCTGAGCCACAGAGTCTTTCTGAATCCAGACTTGTTTGGATGTTTTGAAAGAGAAAATGAAATTGTCACATGGTTGCTGATTACATAGTGACTGAATTGTTTGAAATTTGCGTGCTTTGGGAGTCCACAGCTGGGAAGTCCCCAGCATGTGACTGGTACAGCTGTGTTTGATAGTGTGGTTAAACTTTACTGCAGGCCTGAGTATTTCACCACATTGCATCTTCTACCTGCCTGTTGCAGCATTCCAATAACTGCCAAACATTCTTTGTCTTTCAGAATTTGCATCAGGGTTTGAACATCTGAGCTGCTTGAACTGTGCTATTGATAAAGCAATGGGAAAACAGAGTCTGGAGTGAGGCAAAGGCAAATTTCTCACTAAGGGTGAGTACAGTTGCTTTCAATCCTCTCCATCGGTGCCACGCTGCCAGAAGATACAAATCAACCGTTAGGAAAAGGGGAACTTCAGGACTTCTGCTTTTCCTCCAGCTATTTTTGTGCTAATCCATCCCCATCTTGTTCCTGTGTTTCATCCTCCTGTGGCATCTTGTCAGCAGTGGGTTGGTGCATTGGTTGGGATGGGAGCTCTTTGTTACTTATTGGTACAGTGCCAAGTATAGAGACACAGTTCCTTACGGGGTTTATAAGGCTTTTTGTGATACAAATCCAATATCCACTACTGGTTCCTTTGTTGGCTTGTTTTGACCAACTGTGTTGTCTGATGTGTGGAAGTGTTGGCATTGGGTGGTGCAAACTGCCACCACGTTCCCATGGGAAAAGGGAGATGCCGCACTGTGGCTCTGAAGTGACCCCTCAGAGGACTGCAAGACAGGCTTCTAGCTACTTGCCTGGAAATTTGGATCATTAACCACTGCAAACCATCCCTGTGGTGACTTCACCTGATGAGCAGTCACCCTTTTCCACACTTCTTCCATCCCTGGAGTTTTCCTAACACTCCATGGGCTGCGCTGGCTCTCATAGCACAATCGGGTAGCAACCAGCAAGCTCCATGGCATTCCAAGGAACCTCCTCTTCTGGAGCTTGGGGTACCAATTATGTGGTCCCTAGAACACTGTCATCCCTAACCAGAGCAAGCTACTAAGAAATAACTGATCTGATTTAGAACTTTAAAAAAACCAAACCAAAACAAACCAAAACAAAAACAAACAAAACAAAACAAACAAACAAACAAAAAAAAAACACAAAACCCCCCCAAACAAACAAACAAACAAAAACCAGTGAAGCACTAGGTTACAAAGTCTTACATACTGTGAGGAAAATGCACAATTTTTCCACTATTTACAGAATATTTGCAGGATGGTGTCCCTTGAAAATACATTTAGCCTTTACTTCTCAGATTTACTAAATATTTCTTTCACATGTGTGATGTCCAGGTAGAATCCAGTGGGGCTCTGATATTTCTTCTCTATCTCAACTCTATCGGTTTGAGGTTTGGAGAATGGTGCCACTTTAATCTTTCTGCCAAAGCTTTGCGTAAAATACATTTTCCTCTTGATGTGTATCACCTCATGTTTCTGGAGACCAGGTAGGGCTTTTTCTCTGATATTTAATGAATTCTTTCAAAATAGCTGATAGAGTGAGATATTGCCTGTCACTTCCTGAAAGGATTTTGCTTGTGCTTTATTTTATGCCTGAGATTTTTCACACGTGGTGGCAAAAACATATATGGTGCAATACTCTACCATGTTAACTTTGTCCTCTCTAATTCTCAGTATAAGTTGTGTTTGTCGATAAAGTTTGATCTCGGTGCTCAGGATTGCTTGTTATCAGCTTTACACTATGAGGGGCAGAAAGAAAAGTACGTGTATGTAACCAAGACAGTGTATGTATTGTTACTTTTAAAATACAGAACAAGATTATCTGCAGATTGGTATATTATTCATATGATATTGTTTATTTTTATAATATTTTTTAAAAAATTAAAAATTATCCCTTTAGGAGGTCTTTAGGTATTCTATGCCTTCACTTTCATAACAAAGAGCAACCTGTGCTTTAGTGGATCTGGTTAAGTAGTCAAAGGGTTGCAAGAGATGACAGAAACGTTTGAGAAATGCAGAGCACAAAGTAAGGATTAGTACAATAACAAAAAAATCATGAGACGAGCTATTATTAGTCCCCCAAATTGTTGGTTCCTGGTTTCCATATTTATTAATATTCCTCTGTATTTTGTTTGAGGAAGTAGTCAGATGAAAGGTCACAACTGTTTTATGAAAGTGGGTGAATCATATACTGATTCACTGTGTACAGGCAGTGAATGCTCCATGTAGTTGTGACAGTGCATTCCTGTATTGGTTTGCCAACTGTTCTGTGGAAACCTAAATTACTAGAGATGAAGCGGACTGCAAATCACTTAAACAGAAATGGTGTTGCAATATATCTTGATGGACTTGAACAGGAAATTGCACAGTTCATTTAAATCACACACCCAGGGCTGCATTCCCCCCAAATATTTGAGATAAAAGTTGGACGAGCAGGGATTTACTAGGCAGAAGTAGGGTGCACAATCATGCCCAGCGCTTTGCTCGTGAGATGGAGAATGTGCTCACTTCAGACTTTTGTGATCATATGCAAGGGCTGTAGCTTAAACATGTGTTGCCTCCCCAGATTGTCACTAAAAACCCTCAGCTGGGGTTGGAGTCAGGGTCTCTGTGACAGATCATGTGACCCAGAACAGCAGTTTTGCTCTTGCTTTCCCATCACTGGCATTGCAGAAGGGAAAATTCCCACAGCTGAGGTCACGCAAGGACAGAGAGGGAAAAATCACATTGCAGACAAAAATTTGGAGGAAAATAATCACCAAAGATTGTAATCAGGTTGATGGAAGAGTCTGGGTTAGTTTTGTTTGCTTTTTCTTTAAGATTGTCCAGGGGCAAAGTTGACACATTTTTAAATGCCAGATCTGCTCGGTCATTTGACAAACGTGCCTACTTCTGTTATCGCCAAATTATATAACGCGGTGGGATCGAGGCGGCCTCACGTGCTTCGCCACAGCCTGGCGGGTCACTTGACAGGATGAGGAACATAATATGATAATCAGGGAATCTTGTCTGTCTTTCTTTTTTCCCCCTCCAACACAGGCAATTCCATGCTTGTGGGGAGGTGCTGTGCTGGCAGCTCTGGGAAGCGACACGTTGTCCCCTGGGCAGGCAGCGCACGGTTGCGCCGCACGCTGATCCTGATCCCGCGCGTGCCGCGACGCTGCACGTGTCCCTCGTGCTGACGGGACAGCAGCCTCATTCCCGCGTGGAAGAACAGCCTTTGGGGCTGAAAAAGCACATCAGGCCAGCTCAGGCGTTTGGCCTTTGTTACTACACCTTCTTGCCAAGACTGGCAAAACTTGGAAACTGGAGAATTCCCTGTAATTTCAGCCAGAGCAGACAAGAGTCCGTCTTATCAGTACTGATGGAAATGTGAAGGCCCATCTGCTAGAGGTACTACCTTTTACTCGAGTTAACAACTATAATTCTCACAAATCGTAGTACAAAGCTTTAAAACTGCCTAATACAGCTGTAGGTCCAGCTGTGATATGGGCAGGGGGCTGCACGGGCATTAAGCAATCCATGGCTGGGTGCTGCTGCATGGAGTGAAGTAAAGAGAGAAACAGTCCTGCTAGAAAAGCAACTGAATCTGCTGTAAACTACTTGGAATCCCAATCCACATTTAGGATCCTATCTAGGAAAGTACTGCTGACCTTCTGTACAGGACTCGAGCCGCTGAAAGCTAAGCAATTTCATTGATACATTTCTGGAGTGAGGCCTGAGTTTCTTCTAAATGACAAGTTTAATTACAGCTCATCTGCTCTGACCTTTAGTTGGCTTTATGTAGGCATCCAGGCTTGCAAGTTGTACATTGTACAAAGGCAGTTTGAGTTTGGTTTTCTCTTACTACACCTACAAGTGGAATGCCAGTCTGATGCACTCAGAAATGAAAATAAACACTGAACAGAGCAAGCGCTGTAGGACATGAGGATTCAGTATAACTTCATTTGTCTAATGCCTCCTGAAGGTCGATTTTTTTTTTTTTTTAGCAGAAATAAGTCTAAATAAATATATTTTTCATCCTTTTCTCTTCAGGTGGTATAGGATTAATTTATGTGGTACTGAGCAAATTTTGTAAGTTTTTCAGTGCAAATCTTTGGAATTACCTTACAACACATGTATTGAGTGTTGGTTCATTCTAGCATCCGCTGTGTTTTCTGCAGCTAAATGAAGGCTTTAAAACCTGATTAGGAATATGAACTGAAAAAACTGCGAAGAGAGAGAAAGTCTCTGTAAAATATCTGTAATAATTTACCTTCAAATGTGTAGGCATGATGCAATATAGGATCATAAATGTTTCATCTCCTCTTGACAGGCTTGGAGCTTATATCTTTCTGAGGTCAAAATGTACAACATGCAAGGGGGAAAACTAGAATTGCTGATTGTCCCTAAGGTTGTGGTTTTTTGTTGTTTTTTTTTTAACAATTATCTGCATAAAATCTCCTTGCCTGTGAGCATGTTAAGCTGTTTCGTGTGTGACTGTATGCAAGAGGAAGAAGCAGCTCGGCTAAAGAGATGTGTTTGTGTGTGCTCAAATATTCCATTATTAACAAGTGAGGTGCTTTCCTGAAATCAGGAGGTTTTACTGATGCCCTTTATTTCTTGTAATTTTATGTTAAAGAATTGGTAGTATTTTTAAAAGATACTTAAGCATGTCATCAGTTCTGGGAGAAATTAGCAGAGGCTACTTGAATATTTGAACGAATTGTACTAATGGGCAGTATTAAGTCATCTTGGGGGGAGAAGCATGTATGCAGAAGGAGCTGGGTTTGGAAACTTAAACAGAAAAACCACAGAGTGAATAGGAAGCTTATCTTGAGTAAGAATGAAGAAAAGCTGAGCAAGAGGTCTCAGAGCAGCATCCTGCTTTACCCGCCTGGGGGCACGTTCAGCTGTCTCATTTGTTTGATTCTTGCACAGCTGGGAAAGATCTGACTGTAAAAGGGCTTGCTCATTTTATCTTGAAAGTAGAGCTGATAAATAAATTGGGGGCGGGGGGGGGGGGAGAAATATAAACAAAGAGTAAATTTAGTTGTTTCTATCTTCTCTGTGTGGGAGGTTTCTCACCCTTCAGCTGCAGTGCAAGTACTCAAGGAGGCTGAGTACCTGGAGCTGGCACAGCTGAGAGGCTGAAACTGGTGTGGAGCACATCCTGGAAACAGTGTCAGACACCTCTTGAGAACAGTCTGGCGCTGAGGAAAGTTCCTGTGCTTTCAGCAGCAGAGCTGCTACAGAAGAGTCCCACTCCTTCCCTGGCTGCTCCCTCCCATTCTTCCACTGTAGCAAAGGCTGATTCAGCAACCTTTGCAGCTGTGCTGTGAGTGATGGGGTGAAAAGCTCAGTGAGCAAGGTGAAAGTGGAATGCTTTGAAATTAAAAATTAATGCCAGTTATTAAAACTATCAGTTAAAACTTATTATTATTTGTGAACTTAATTAAAACAGCACTATTTTGGTGTTAAATTCTATACCAGTATCTTCTAACTGGAAAATCCACCTGAGTTTTGGCAAGGCGTTCAGGTTAAAATGTTAAGAGCTGAGTAGTTTGACTGGTGCCAAAACTAAATGTGCTTCCTCAGTGATTAATGATCAGGCTCAGCCTCCACGAGAATGTGGTTTCACAAGCCCTTCTTTCTCACAGTAGTATCATTTGCATGTCACTCATTCCTGCTGGCTGCCACCATCACCTACATATTCACTTGTGCCAGTGTAACAGCTGATGTGACTGCACAGTGAGTTAGACTGGGAAGCTAACTAATTCTTTCTAAAAACCTTTCTTATGGGGAGGAGAAGGGGCAGGAGAGGTAGATTTTCCTCAATACAGCTCAACATGTGCCTGTACCAGCAGCTGTCCTGGCACAGGTAAGGATATGGTGTAAGGTGAGCGTAAATTGGAGGGACCAAGTTGTTAAAGCTGCACTGTTACTGAGAAGTTTGTGAACATACACCTTGTTTTGGTGCAGAGCAGCAGGAAAGAGGATGTAACCACCTCTTGTATGAATTTCTGGGTTACATGTGGTTATTTTGCTC
Source organism: Hirundo rustica (assembly GCF_015227805.2). Classification (NCBI taxonomy): domain Eukaryota; kingdom Metazoa; phylum Chordata; class Aves; order Passeriformes; family Hirundinidae; genus Hirundo; species Hirundo rustica. The sequence continues at coordinate 23,316,343 of NC_053452.1, forward strand.
AGAACAGAGACCTAGCTTGGAGTGCCTATGGATCCCCATTCAGATCCCTTTTTTCTGTAGCATACTGAATAGGAATTGCCTTGCTTTTAAATTCTGAAAGAGCAGGCTGTGCTAGTATGGAATGAATGTGAGTTTATTCACTGGTAGAGAGGAAAAAGCCCTAACCTATGTGAATTTTTCTGTATGATGCTGTTGATCTTCGGTGCAGTCATCTCACGTCCTTTCCTCCACTGTGCCCTGGGCACTGCTGCCACAGGAGATGGTGCAAGTGGCCTGTGGTGCTGCACAGATGTGTGTCAATTCCAGGCACTGGCCCCAAATCTGCCTTTCTTTGTGCTGTAAATCAATCCTCCTGGACTGTCTTCTTCACTGCACAGCCTGTGCAATCCTTGTCTGGGTATCACACTACTTTCCCTGAACTTTAGACCCCTCTGGTACAGAGGTTCCTTGCCTTCCTTTTTCCAGGTGTAGTACAGTAGGATTTAGCTCTTTATCCAGTGCTTTCTACTTAGAGTTCTTGCAACTAGGTGTGCATCCCATCATTTCTTACACAGAAAAATAGATACAGGTGATGGTAGCAGTGGAATACAATCCCAGCCTGCTCTCCATCAGGAAGATGGACTATTCCATGTGGAATAGTTAAATAGCTGTCCTGGCTTCAGGCCACTGCTCAAGTAATCTGCATTTTAACCATTCCTTTTGGCAGCTTGATTTGCTTATCTTTGTGTTTATATACCATGTTTCTGTGGTGTTTTTCTTCTCTATAGATCAGTTGTGCCATTAAATAAAGTTAATGAGAGACAACCAAATCCTGCTGTGTGTCTGCCGGCATCTTGCATTGCATACCTGAGACCACACTTGCCCATATTGCTTCTATTTTTCCGGTCCCAAGTTCTTCCTGAGCTGTTACTGCCCGAGCACGCAGTGCTGTCCTTATGCAATGTAGATGGATACCTGCTCAACCCCTGTGATGAAGCTCTGACGCTCCCTTCGCCTGGATCTAAGGAAACAGGCTCATCTCAGAGTCACAAATCAAGAGCAACCTGCACATTCTGTGACGTGATTCAGAAGCCTATGTGGGATCAGGGTTGTGTCATATGACACAATGAGAAGCTAATGATATGAAAGAATAAAGAACAGTAATTATCCCCTGCTGTTTGCTGTAGTAATTTTGTTATAAAAACTCATTGATCCCTTCAGTTCTGTGTGTGATCTGTTAACTGGTCAACTGTCAGAAGCCTTTCTCCAGATTTGTTCACTTCTCAGGCAGGCAATTTTCCCATCTAAGTCGACACGACTTTGCCTGAGAAGAGGACCAGGAGAGAGCATTTTGGAGTCTGTGCCACGTTGCAGTGTCAAGAGCCTTTAAGACTTCTCGGCGAGCCCCAGGGCGACCAAGCGGCAAAGCCACCCCACCAGCTCTGCCTGGCGCTCGCCCTCACACCCAGGGTCACCTTGGCTGTGGTTTTTGCGGATGCGCCCGTCCATGTCCCAGGAGATCAGCAACAGGCGCTCTTTCCCGCTCCTCTTGGCTTCGGGCAGCCCTTTCCCTTGCGGCTGCCCGATTCCCGAGCCGGGCCGCCCGCAGGAGCCTCCCGGCCGGCAGGGCAGCGTTCCCAGCCTGTGTTCTGCCGCCTTCTCGTGGTCGCTGTTCTGCTTGCAGCTCCTCTCCTGGGCGCTGCTCTCGCCCCGGCGCCGTCCCTGAAGGGCTGTGGTGCTGCTCTGGCTCCGGAAAGGCTGCCCAAAAGTAACAAAACACTCGGGAAAAATGTCTGGAGGAGAACCGCGAAGGTGCTCTGAGCGCCTTTCCTGTGCGGGCAGGGCCGGGAGAGATGCGTTTGTCCAGCCTGGGAAGGCTCCGGGGAAACCTCCTTGTGCCCTCCGGTGCTTAGAGGGAGCCTATAAAAAACAGGGAGAGCAACGTTTTACTCGGGGAGATAGTGACAGGGCAAGGATGAACAATTTTTTATGAAAGAGGAAGGACTTAGCTTAGGCATTAGGATGAAATTCTTTCGTGAGCGCTGGAACAGGCTGCCCAGAGAAGCTGTGGATGCTCCGTCCCTGCAGCGTTCAAGGGCCGATTGGATGGGGCTCTGAGCAGCCTGGGATAGTGGGTGGCATCCGTGCCTGTGACAGGGGGTTTGGCACTTGGTGGTCTGTGAGGTTCCATCCCAAACCATTTTATGGTTCTGTGATAAATTATTAACAGAGGAGCTTTGTAACAAAGCTGATTTGAACTGTGATACCGGGACTTTGCTGCCACAGTTCAGTTTCAGGTTTAGTTTAAAGGTCTAGTTGGCTGTCTTGGCAATCATTTTGTTGTTCCTTGAACTCAAGTGGAGGAAGTACAAAACATTAGGTCAAGGGATCTGAGTTATTGCTCCGTTTTAGCTGTCAAGTGTTGATGAAACTTTGGATGTTGCTTTCTTCCTACCATTTTCTGTATGGAGAATGAAGTGACAGTAACAGCTACTTTATCACAGTGTTTAGGGGCTGACTGGAACAAGGTCCCCAGTGCAAAGAATACGTGGTGTAAAAACCAGTGATACATTTCCCAATAGAATAGGACCCGAGTTCTTTCAGAGATTCTTGTCTCAGGGGTTGTATTTTTTAAATGCTTGTACAAAACCAGGGAGCCTTCATGCCAAATACAGATCACCATTTTAAGTTGTTTTTCAGTAAATTCTTTCTGCAAATCAGAAGAAAACTAAAGAAAAATATTTAGTTTTCACGTAGGCATATTAGAATATGTTTTTCAATATGTTTAGACCTAAGTCGTTAAATAAATAATTGATTAATTAAACAGCTGTTGATTTAACCTTTAAATTAAAAAAAAATCTTTTGCAATAAGTAGAAAATAATAATTTCATTACTGTCTGGTATCCATCCAGCTGCAGTGATGTACACGTGAAAATTCTACCAAGTACCCTCCTGATAATTAATAACTCTTCTAATAGAAGAAAATTCACATGCTTTTTTTTCTGCACTCCTCCAAAGGAGTAAGTATAGAAATAAAGAAACTCATAAGAAATGAATATTGTCTCCAGCCAGTGTCACTTTTTTCTGCAATGGAGCAGTAATCTGAGGGACTTTATATCCCCAGAGTATGGCACTGAGGGAATACTTAATTAGGGAAGATTTTCATGAGTAAAGATGGATGAAGAGGCGTCTCTGGTTTTGTCTCTCAGGCCACTGTTCAGGACTCAGCAGATGGACAACTTTAGATCATTTGGGTGTGAGACCTGGGCAGCAAATTTAGCACTGATCAAGGCTAATTCAAGGGGTGGTAGATGAATGCTAAATGAGCTGGAGCTCAGAGTGTTGCCAAGTGCTGCTATTAAAAGCATCCAGGACGGATTTGCTGCGGAGGAAATGGCAGGGATGCCGTGGCTGCGGCTGCTCAGACAAACCACATCCTTCTGTGCCTGCGCCCCGTAGCAAGCAGCCGCTGGCAGGGCTGGCTTGCTTGGGGTGTGACAGCTCACCGACATCCAGGGCTCTGAGTCACTGAAGAGATGCTTAGGCTTCAATACACCTGTGGTTCCCCACCTGTATGGTTGTGACTCCCGCCCTCAGGGGTAGGGAACCGTCCAAGATTTGTAAACGCTCGTGGGCAAAAGGGAGTGTGAAAGCCAGGGGGTCCTGCAAACAACCAGAAGGACTTCTTAGGGAATTGCACACTTGGCATGGAAATTGGTGTGTTGGTCTCTGACCTGCTGTGTAAGCACGTGGTGTGGGTTTGGGATAAAGGGGTAGGGTAAAAGGGAAGGGAGAAAGGAACAGATTAATAAAAGGGAAAAAGAGATAGAAAAAGAGATCAACAGTTCTGGTTCCAGCATAGACCCCCGTCTATTATTAATTACTAATAATTATTTGGTATGTCAGTTTTATTCATAAGTAACATATCCTGATATGTTACTTAGGAATTTTGGCTCATTCTATCATATTATCTGGTTTTACCCAATTGTCTGATGCTCGTTGCTCTTTAAAAGCTCTTTAAACACATCCCTTAACTGTATTCCTAGCTCCTCATCCTGCATTGTTGTCAGTGAAGCCAGCAACTGCCTGCCTTTATTTCTTCTCTAAAGAAAGAAGAGCTAACCCATTTCATACTCTTTTCATATAGATCCTTCAAGTTTTTGTGGGTCGAGCCTTAAAAAAATATAATTACTTAACATGTAGCAGTGACAAAGTTGATTTTTCCAAATAAATTACTTCTAAATTAATATTGCTAATATTTACTATAAAAAAACCCAACGCTGTGTTTCCCTTATTTTTCTTCATCTTGTACTCAGATTTTTCAGTTTATAAGCCCTTTTGTGGTGATTTATATTTCCAAATAAGCTATATTTTTATGTACAAGAAATAGTTTAGATATAGCAGGAAAGAAATTGAATTTTTAATGACAAATACTGTAGATACTACTCATTTCTACAAGTAAAGTTAATAATCTGTTTCTCCTTGCTCTTACAGGAAGATCAAACCACTTAATACTAGGATTTACGACTGATTCTCTGGAATTTTTATCAGTATTAACTGGGAGCTCTATTTACTATGCCGATAAAAATAAGTAGTACAAATAGAGCTCAGGTTAAAGAAAATATTTGAATAGAAGATAGCAGACGTGAAAAATACATGTCTGGATGGCAAAGCACTGGAATGCGATCCTGGGTTGACATTACAGCTTCATGGGAGTTAATAGACCTATCCCAATTCACATGTAAGGTTCGGAAACAAAATAATGAAGTTGAGGCTCGGAGAAAAAGGGAGAACCGCGGGTGGGACATTGAGAACGCAGTGAGGAAGCCTGTTGGTTGTATGAAAAATGCACGGCGGAGATTAAAGCAGTTCTCCCGCCACCGGGATGTTTCTTCTGTGTCTCTGTGTGTCTGGTAGCTGGCTCATGGATGTTAGCCGAGAGGGCAGCTCGTCCCCGGCGGTTTGAAGACGCAGTTAAGCGGAGCAGCCGCTGGATGTCTCTCCTGCACAGCGCCCAGGGACACGGAGCGGCCTCTCGGGGTGACCAGCCAACATCTGGGGAACGGCAACATCTGGGGAACGGCAACATCTGGGGAACGGCAACGCGTCCGTGTGGGAGGCCAGCTGCTCGCTGCTGCCTGGGGAGATGCGACACAGCTCTCAGCACAAGAGATTGTGAGGCATCAGCAAGATCCACAGATGAGAAATGCATTTTGCTTCCATTACGGGAGCGCTTTTTTTCCCCGCCCCGTTCTTCTCGGTCGTGCTCTGTGCCAGGGTGCTAAACCCGCTGCCAATAACTGAAGATTATTTGAAAAAATAAGTTAAAACTTGTAACGCCTTTCTCAATAGTTACCATATGTAAGCAAGTACTCTGTTAGGCTGGATAGAAGAAATGCAGCAGGTGAATGTTCTTATTTCATGCCGGGGGTTTCTGGCCCAGATCAGTTAAGCTGGGAGCAACTTCATATAAACAAGAACTAGATTTCCCTTTTCTGGAAGAGTCGGCACTCTCTGCTTTCTCTGTTCCAAAACAGAATTGAGAGACACGTGCATTCAAAACTCCCAATGAAATCCTGCTCTGAAAAAGTCAGCATTTGGAGAGAATTTTGGTTATCTGTATGAATCAAGGGTACGGGACCAGACCTTTGTCTTGCTCAGCTGCTGTGTTGGAGAGGCAGTGGAAATCTTTCTGTGGGCACATTATCAGCTCTTGTTAGTTCGATGCATCAAAAATACGTGAATGCAGCAAAATGCTTCAGAAGTTCTTTGGAGGTGGAGAACCTCAAGGGGTCTGACTTGTGTAGAATCCAAGAGTTCTGTCCTGCACAGCACAGAGCTCTCAGGGCTGGGGAATACAGGGGAGAGCAGAGTGATGCCTCAGGCAGCGCTTTCAGAGGGACCCGTGAAAGTGAGTGCAGGGAATTTGTGTTTCAGTGGTCTAGCTAGGGAATTGGGGGTTTGGTTGGAATGTAATAGAGATCTCTAAGTTTCAAGGTAATGTGATGACTAGATAATTTTTTCCGTTCCTCAATTCTTCACACTATTTTCAGAAAGTTTCATCTGTATATTGTGAAATAGTATGTTTCCTTATATTCCTATTATATCCTTCATTCTTTAGTTAAAAAGCAACTTAGATTACAAATTCTGAATGCTAAAATCTGATATATTTCAGGATTTTGCTGGATTTTTTTTTTTCCTGTGTATTTTTTTTCCTCAGTGTATATGAAAGGAGTTACATAACTTTTGACTTTAGTGGTTGGCCAATATTTGAGCTCCTCTGGTTTATTTATGTCAGAAATGTTTATACAGAGTGATGTATCTTTGTCTACATTCTTTGTAATCAGAGTAGGATTAAACTGAGGTCCTGTTTTCCTGAATGTAGCAGGAAAAAAGACAATAGGAAACAGCTCTTTTGGCAGTAGCCCAAGCCTCTCTCTTCAATCAGGGCTGCACTCAGAAAACCCTCGCTCCCTTTTTTCTCTCTTTGTGGTAATTCAGGATTGTTCTACAAAGTGCTTCACTGATTTAGGGTGTTTTCTTACATTTGTAACATTTCTGACTGGGCCACACAATTTTGCTAAACCTACATGCATACACTTTTATGTTTGCATGCACATGGCTCAGATTTGTTTGTTTGTTTGTTTGTCTTGCGGCTGGTGCTTGGGAGGCAAATACCTATTTGTGTCTTCAGTTGTATTTCAAACCCATTTTCTTCTCTAGGGCTACAAACCTGTTCTGTTCCACTCCATTTTCTGCTGGGTTTCTCTGAGGCCATTCAGGAAAACAGGCACGAAAAAAAAAAGTTTTGGTCTCTCTTATCTCAGACAGTGAAAATTAAGGAATATGAGAAGTGTTGTTTAACAGTCTAAACTAAGCATTAAGCAGGGGAGGTGCTCATTGCCATGTTCTTAAAGTCTGGGGCAGACAAATCTGCATTTTGCTATACTAAATATTTAACAGCCCTTAGTCCTTCTGGATTTTAGCTTTTCCGGGCTTGTATTGAGAAAGATGTTTGCCTAATCCTGACTGTGTATAAAAACAATAATCAGAAGTGGTTATTCTGTGCAACAGCCAGATTGCACGGTTGTTATCTTAGACTGGCAGTGAAACCCCTGGAGACCTATTTAATTATGTAAATTAGCATGAAATGAGAAAATTATGTTTACTTTGAATTTGGGAAGGTGGGGTGTTGATGTTTGGTTTTTTTCCCCTGCAAAATCAAGAACAAGCATCTTCAAAACATATGGTTTGTTTCTATATGTTTTTAGCTAGATTTAGCAATTGCTTCAGGTTCTTAAGTAGTTATCTCATCTGTATCTTGCAGCAATATTTGTCAAAACTCCCAGCAGTGTGGATGCCTTAATATTCTTCAAAAGGAGAAATGAAGGGAAAGGGATAATAATGTACACAGCTGTACAGTGAAGTACAGAGCTGTGAAGTTCCAAAGTTTTTTTTAACCAAAAGCAAGTATGCATTTAAGTATAGAATTATGGAAGAAAAGCTGCTGTGTAATTATGTTCCTAATCAGAGAGGTACTTTTTTGGTGCTTAATCTAATAATGTAAAATATTAGAGCAGCATAGAAAACATGAAAGTTGATAATGTAGGAGGTTATTCTGGTCTAGGAAAAAGAGGGGGGACTGGATTCTAAAATAGTGAAATTCAGGATAGCTCAGTTGGAGCTCTGTATTTCTGCTGATGTACACTGGTTGAAAATTGATTTATGATTTCAAGTTGCATAGAAACAAAGCAAACAAACACAAAAGTACTGTTATGAAAGCATCCATCGAGGAAAACATTTGGGGAAGAAAAATACAGTGAAAACAGCACTCCTTCTAAATTAAATTTACTATTGCATTTAATAAAGCTTCTTAGTAGGGAGTTCCTGAAAAATGGGGACTGAAATGTGAAGCAAACAGCCAGTGCTCATTTAGCTGGTATATGTGTGTGTGTGTGTGTGTGTGTGTGTGTGTATATGTATATATACATGTATATATGGTATATTTACAAGAATAAATTTCTTAATTTTTTTCTTACTTTTAAAGAAGCCTTCTAGAGAAAAAAAGAAATACTTCATAACCACCTGGAGGAGCATTTGCTATGATTTTTTTTTTTTCCCCAAAGGAGCAGCTTAAGAGTTTCATAAATATCAAAGTTAATAGGCTCCTAGAAACAAGGGAAATTGCCTGTAGGTGATTTCTGCTCATACAGAAACAGCTCCTCTCTGAGCTGCAATTTTCTCTAAACTTTCTCTCCAGGCCTGTTGCCTATTACTGTGCTGTCCTGTTCCTGCTTCCTTTGGCTGTTCTGAATCAGCAGTGGGTAGAGCGATACTTATATGAAATGTACTTGAGGGTGAAACATGATCTCGCGAATTACAGAAAATAAACAATATTAAGTGTAGCTTGTGGCTATCGGCAGATCAGAAGCGGTCTAATGGGAACACACTGGCTTTTTGAAATTGAAACAGCTATGCCACATTGTCATAAAGCCACAGTTATGGCTGGATTTGAAGAAGGGAAATGTCCTTCAAAAAGTGGCTGCCAAAAGAAGACTGAGAAAAAAAACTATTTTTTTTCATGTATTGAGTTGCTATTTGGTGTGAAGTAGGAGATGCTTCTCCTTTATTTTTGCTGCTTTTTTATCCCCCTCTTGAGGTTAAGGCACTTAACTGATAGCTTTTACTAAAAATATAAAACCATTGTTTTCTGCATAAACAGGGTAATATGTATATGCCTCATAAAGGTCATACTTGGAATAAGAGCTCTTTCCTCTCCTTACAGGTGCAGGAAAACCTTATCATTATTACCCAGCTCACAGAATCACGCTTAGGAAAGGAAGGGCAGTATGGCAAGACGTGCTGGAAAACTGGGTCTTCCTGCTGGGATTTCATGCCAGGCTTTGAGTCCTGATGAGCTTTCTGCTGCCAGAGCCTTAAAGCAGCCTAAAGGCAGCAGAGATGATTTTACAGAAAGCAGCAGGAGGCTGGAACAAGACTGAGCAGTGCTGGTTATTGCACAGGAAGAGTCTGGTGAAAACTGCTGGGGCTCTGCCCATCAGGGCTGAGCTGGTTCCACCCAGGAAGGGCAGGTGAATTGTGATTTAGTTCAAAATACTGCATCCACACTTGGGATGCCCATTAGATACAAATGGAGAAGGCCTTGCTCTATTCTTCTTTAGTCTCCCGTGTTTTGGTAATTTAATTTTATATGTAGACAGCTGTTCATCGTGTTAGATATTTGTATTTCACATTCCTCACATTTCCTAAATTCTTTGTTGGTGAGGAAGAAACATTCGTAAAGTTGTGGCAAGTTTCAGGAGTCTGTTATCTGAAGTTTTATGTAGGAGCTTTTATACAAACTTTTATTTTTGAAAGCTATGTCTGGAAGTACATCGTTGCTATTTACATTCTGGGGGTACTGGCTCCCTCCAGAAAATAAATGTATGCTTCCTTAGCAAAGATGATGATGTAGTCTTGACTGAAGAGTGAGCTCTTAATTCCCTCAGCCGTTGTTTTTTAACAAATCTACCCCTGATTCTCTGTTGCAGGGTGTAGACCAAAATAAGGAAAAACATTTTTCCTCCTTCAGGCAAAAAGCAAGCCTCTCCCTCCTTCCTTCTGTCCATTCAGCTGCAGTTGAACAAAAACATCACAGGAACTTAAAGGGAGAAATAGAATCCAATATATATTTCTTCTAATCACTGTGTGCAATATAAAATAATACTTAATTCCCAGCAGTTGACTCCAAAGCATGTGTTTCTTCTTTCCCCACTTCACTAGTCTGAAATAACGAGGCAGGAGCCAGCCACACAGTGAGGCTGGCTCTGGACTTCTCTCACTCTGCTGTGGCTGTCAACATCAAAATTTCTATTACCTCTCTCTCCCTTGATTGTGAGGGTCCTTCTCTCCTCTTCCTCTCTTTTTATCACTGATTCCTCCCTCCTCCTCCTGTCACTCTTTAGCTATTCAGTTTGCCCCACACTGGCAGGATGGAATCCTACTGTATATTTTGTTCTGCCTGAATGGGGAAGCTGAATTTAGCAAACCTTGGACTTCTCCAAGTTGCTGTGTGTAATTGAATTGTCTAGAGTGTTAATCATCATTGGATTATTCTGACATTCTTGATGCAAAAATATGTACATTAAAATAATAATGTAATTACAGCTTTTGCTCTTAGCATGAATATATTTCTTCTTAGTGACACTGAAATTATTTACTACTCCCAATATTTATATATTGCTTTGACAGATATGCAGTGGGCTATGAATAATTTTAAGGGGGTACAGTTTATTCCATGCCTCTTAATGGCAAGGGTTTCCCCCTCCCCTTTTACCCCATCACGTTTTATTATTAATGGACACATTTGAATTGTCAGCTTTCCCAAAACCTTGGTGTATTGGCTGGAATGATCAGATTAATTGCTTAACCATGTCAGCACTAACTGGGAGTACTCAACATGCTCTTGTGTGATCTTTTCCCTAGCAATTCTTCTGGTGTGGCTTTTTTTGGTTTTTTTTATTTTGGTGGGTTTGGGGGTTTTTTGGTTTTGGGGTGGTTTTTTTTGTTTGTTTTTGGTTTTTTGTTTTGTTTTGGTTTTTTGGTGGGTTTTTTTGTTTGTTTTGGTTTGGTTTTTTGGTTTTTTGGGGGTTTTTTTGGTTGTTTTTTGTGTGTGGTTTTTTTGTGTGTGTGTGTAGTTTTGTTTTGTTTTGTTTTGTTTTTTTCCCCCTGTTAGTTTAAATATAAGAAATGCAAAATAGCCAGTATTGTGGAAGCGCAGGCTTCCAGGAGCTGTGTGGGCTAAGAGTAAACTTTTGGCTTTATCTGGAGGCAGGATGCTAAGGCAGCTCAGCTGGCAGCTTAATGGTGATTGCCATGAATATTAAATGACAGAAGCAAAACAAAACTCCCAGAGAGACACTTATGCACAAATCTTACATAGCAACACAACCAGCTCAGACAGCTGGCTCTCTGCAGGCTTTCTTGAAAGAAAACAGTGCTGAGGCGTATTAGGATGATTTTTATAAACCGGAAAGCCAATTTGTGATGCACTGTTTGAAAGCTAGAGGCCTTAATGATTTATAGCTTGAGGCAAAAATCTGTTTTCTGAAGCAGATAAATAACAGGTAGATTGTATCTATGCTGTTCTCCCTTGGATTGAGTGCTTCATAATATTTTTTTGAGTTTTGTGCTGTCCGAAAATGTGTGCCAGCCTTACTGGTAAAGTTCATGCCAACTCTCTCGTGTGCAGGCATAGTCCCACTCTTCCCTCTGAAGTTCCTCTAATCCCTTTTCTGG